>NW_028234405.1:11764774-11777274 GCF_977035675.1 Penaeus japonicus | reverse complement strand
AATGATAATGTTGTTAATGAGGAAAGGTAGATATAGTAATGATAATGATGCTACTGTGACTAATGTGGTATAGGTAATCGTATTATTTTAATGAACTATGAAAAGTGAGAATATGAATTATAATGATAATGTTGATGATGATATTATGAATGATAATGATAACAATGCTATTATGAATGATGATAGCGAATATGATAATAAAGAGGATACAGCTTCAACATTTACACACACACACACACACACACACAGACACATAAACACACACACAAACACCAAAGCACACACACACCCTCACGTAAACAAACAAACAAACCCACAAATTTCACAGAAACTCCCCCACGAACAAACAAAAAGATTCACCTACGGACACAAACGCAGACATGAAAAAAAACACACACACACACACAAAAAAAAACAACAACAAAAACAAACAAACACGCGAACACCCACTCTTACCCTACAAAACACTTCCTGAGACCTAGATAACACGCAGCTCATAACGGAACTGCCAAAACCGAGGATAACTTACCTCCAACTCAGACCAGGTAATGAGCAAGTGAGGTTACTATTTACAGCAACGAACAAAAAAGAACATAATGGCCAGAATAAGCAGGTTTTAACAAAGAAGAAGTAGGTTGCATTAAGTGTCTGTTAGATACACGCGGTTCAGACCAAAATTTTGTGTCAAAGCTATCAGCGTGTGTTTTTAGCTTTCGTGAAATTTGAATAGAAATGCTTGGATCTTTTTGGCTTGTGGTGGGAGTAACAGGGTGGCATGTGTGGAAAGTAGTCGTAATAGGAGAGGTTTGAGTTGAGAAAGATAGATAGATAGTAGGGTAGGAGGGAGAAAGGTGGCTGAGAGACGATGGGAGAGCAAGGTGGGAGGGAGACAAAAGGAGGGAGAGAGGAAGAGTAAGAGGTAGGAGAGAGAGAGAGAGAGAGAGAGAGAGAGAGAGAGAGAGAGAGAGAGAGAGAGAGAGAGAGAGAGAGAGAGAGAGAGAGAGATGTAGATAGATAGATAGATAGATAGATAGAGAGAGAGAGAGAGAGAGAGAGAGCGAGATAGATAGATAGATATGTAGGTAGATAGATAGAGAGACCGTAACGAAAACGCAAACAGAGAAAACAAAACAAAAAGTTATGTATGTTAAAATATAAGTAGTAATGTATGTTAAAATATAAGTAGTAATGTATGTTGAATTATAAGTAGTAATGTATGTTAAAATATAAGTAGTAATGTATGTTAAAATATAAGTAGTAATGTATGTTAAAATATAAGTAGTAATGTATGTTAAAATATAAGTAGTAATGTATGTTAAAATATAAATAGTAATGTATGTTAAAATATAAGTAGTAATGTATGTTGAATTATAAGTAGTAATGTATGTTAAAATATAAGTAGTAATGTATGTTAAAATATAAGTAGTAATGTATGTTAAAATATAAATAGTAATGTATGTTAAAATATAAGTAGTAATGTATGTTAAAATATAAGTAGTAATGTATGTTAAAATATAAGTAGTAATGTATGTTGAATTATAAGTAGTAATGTATGTTAAAATATAAGTAGTAATGTATGTTAAAATATAAGTAGTAATGTATGTTAAAATATAAATAGTAATGTATGTTAAAATATAAGTAGTAATGTATGTTAAAATATAAGTAGTAATGTATGTTAAAATATAAGTAGTAATGTATGTTAAAATATAAGTAGTAATGTATGTTGAATTATAAGTAGTAATGTATGTTAAAATATAAGTAGTAATGTATGTTAAAATATAAGTAGTAATGTATGTTAAAATATAAGTAGTAATGTATGTTGAATTATAAGTAGTAATGTATGTTAAAATATAAGTAGTAATGTATGTTAAAATATAAGTAGTAATGTATGTTAAAATATAAGTAGTAATGTATGTTAAAATATAAATAGTAATGTATGTTAAAATATAAGTAGTAATGTATGTTAAAATATAAGTAGTAATGTATGTTGAATTATAAGTAGTAATGTATGTTAAAATATAAGTAGTAATGTATGTTAAAATATAAGTAGTAATGTATGTTAAAATATAAGTAGTAATGTATGTTAAAATATAAGTAGTAATGTATGTTAAAATATAAGTAGTAATGTATGTTAAAATATAAATAGTAATGTATGTTAAAATATAAGTAGTAATGTATGTTGAATTATAAGTAGTAATGTATGTTAAAATATAAGTAGTAATGTATGTTAAAATATAAGTAGTAATGTATGTTAAAATATAAGTAGTAATGTATGTTAAAATATAAGTAGTAATGTATGTTAAAATATAAGTAGTAATGTATGTTAAAATATAAGTAGTAATGTATGTTAAAATATAAGTAGTAATGTATGTTGAATTATAAGTAGTAATGTATGTTAAAATATAAGTAGTAATGTATGTTAAAATATAAGTAGTAATGTATGTTAAAATATAAATAGTAATGTATGTTAAAATATAAGTAGTAATGTATGTTAAAATATAAGTAGTAATGTATGTTAAAATATAAGTAGTAATGTATGTTAAAATATAAATAGTAATGTATGTTAAAATATAAGTAGTAATGTATGTTAAAATATAAGTAGTAATGTATGTTAAAATATAAGTAGTAATGTATGTTAAAATATAAGTAGTAATGTATGTTAAAATATAAGTAGTAATGTATGTTAAAATATAAGTAGTAATGTATGTTAAAATATAAGTAGTAATGTATGTTAAAATATAAGTAGTAATGTATGTTAAAATATAAGTAGTAATGTATGTTGAATTATAAGTAGTAATGTATGTTAAAATATAAGTAGTAATGTATGTTAAAATATAAGTAGTAATGTATGTTAAAATATAAATAGTAATGTATGTTAAAATATAAGTAGTAATGTATGTTAAAATATAAGTAGTAATGTATGTTAAAATATAAGTAGTAATGTATGTTAAAATATAAGTAGTAATGTATGTTAAAATATAAGTAGTAATGTATGTTAAAATATAAGTAGTAATGTATGTTAAAATATAAGTAGTAATGTATGTTAAAATATAAGTAGTAATGTATGTTAAAATATAAGTAGTAATGTATGTTAAAATATAAGTAGTAATGTATGTTAAAATATAAGTAGTAATGTATGTTGAATTATAAGTAGTAATGTATGTTAAAATATAAGTAGTAATGTATGTTAAAATATAAGTAGTAATGTATGTTAAAATATAAGTAGTAATGTATGTTAAAATATAAGTAGTAATGTATGTTGAATTATAAGTAGTAATGTATGTTAAAATATAAGTAGTAATGTATGTTAAAATATAAGTAGTAATGTATGTTAAAATATAAGTAGTAATGTATGTTAAAATATAAGTAGTAATGTATGTTAAAATATAAGTAGTAATGTATGTTAAAATATAAGTAGTAATGTATGTTGAATTATAAGTAGTAATGTATGTTAAAATATAAGTAGTAATGTATGTTAAAATATAAGTAGTAATGTATGTTAAAATATAAATAGTAATGTATGTTAAAATATAAGTAGTAATTTGATAGAAAAACACATAGATTGTCAAATCATATAGATACGGATGAGTAGATATTATAAGTAGATAATAAAACTGTAAAAAATCAGGTTATTAAACAGTAAAAAAAGGAAAAAAAAAAAAATCATCATAAATTATCAGCTCAATGTTAAAACTACAAAACATATAAATCTATCTGAAATCATTCATAAATCTGTCAACACGAAACTTTAACACACAAACATCACGCAATTCTATCACATAAATCTTTAACACAAGTCTACCCCATAAATCTGTCAAGCAACACAATACATATCCTAAATCTGCCATAAAAATCTGCCAAATAAATCATATTTATAAATCCTCCCTTGTGTTAAAGAACCAACAGGTGTGTAATCTCAAAGTAGCGGTACTCACGAATTACTGTGTCTTTTAACATGGTATTATCTACACACTAAAACACTTTAACCACAAATATGCTTGTGCACGAATCTGTTAGTTTATTAATTAGATATTAGCGTAATGGTATGGTGTATATAATGCTAAATAGATAATGATATGGATATTTGTATTTGTAGTCATGATTATGATGATGGTGATGATAATGATAATGATAACGATGATGATGGTGATAATAATAATGATGTATGTTGAATTATAAGTAGTAATGTATGTTAAAATATAAGTAGTAATACGAAAAATACAAATGGTAAAGTGATAAATATGTTGAAATATAAGTAATAATTTGATAGAAACATACATAGATTGTCAAATCATATAGATACGGATGAGTAGATATTATAAGTAGATAATAAAACTGTAAAAAATCAGGTTATTAAACAGTAAAAAAAAGAAAAAAAAAGAAAAAAAAAGATAAATATACGGACAGATAATCAAATTAAATGATGGTAAATTCAACATAAAAGTTGCTAATTTCACTCTAAAACTTTGGCATTTTCACTATAAAACGTGCATAATTTCACTATGGAACGTTGCTAACCTCAGAATAAAATCATGGTAAATGCACCATAAAACATTACTAAACTCAATATACCAAGCGTTGATAACATAATTCTACAGTGTCCCTAATCTCGCTGAAAGACATACATTTTACTCCAAGACGTTGTTCTTTTCACCATAAAACATTGCTAATATTACTCAAAGACGATACATTTACTTTAAAATATCACCTCATTATACCTTAAAGCGTTCCTAATTTTTCTAAAAGAAATTTATTAAAACTTTACGTTGCTCATATCACAATAAAAAGTTGGTCATTTCACTCTAAAATCTTAATCTGACGTCACAGACTTGCTGATTTCGTCATGAAAATTCAACTTCCGGTTAGCTTAGTAGCAAGAAGGATAATAAACACGAGAGTAAAATGCAACGATGCATTCAGAGTAAAAACTTTCCTAAAAAGCTTTCGAGTTATTTTTATTTAAATTATTTCTCTTCTGAAGTAGAGAAAAAATATTTTTTTCTCTCATGTAAATTAGAAATACAATAGATACATATTGAATATACACCATTGAATTGCAAATCATAAAAAAATTATTCCCTTTCTTACAGTTTCCACGTAAAATGTATATATAAAAAAGATCCAAGTTATAAAAACAAACACAAAAAGTTACGCTTTAGCAGCTCAGAAAAAAATGCGGGATATGTGTAACTCGGAATTACAAGTATTTTTTTCGCTCGCTCTGCTTGTCTAGCGAAAAGAAAGTAGCACAAAGCACAAAGCATTTACCGTAACATTCTACACATATGATTTTGTTACCACAGGCGTGAATATTCGTTTGTGTGTGCGTGTATGCGCGAGTGTCACGGCGTTTGGTGTAGAGCATGTGCACGTAGCGACCCAGTCAGCCGAGATATTACCTGGGCTTGCTACGCTTGCAACAATGAAAAGAAAAGAAAAAAATGAATATAACGAATACTAAAAGTTAATGATGCTCTGTTGCGTCTTGAATCAGGAATCACAGCTCGCTGATGGTAGCGGGAAGCGAGAAGAATTCCGACGAGAGAGAAGCTGTAAACTCACGTAGAATCCTCTGTGGAAAGCATTGCAAGTACGTTATGTTAGCAGTTACCATTCCCTTTGAATAAGCCTTCACGATACAGACCACAAGTAGAAATTGGAAGGTCAGTGATTACATGTTATGAGATATCTGTGTCCACCTGTATTTCCTGTAATTAATTTATAATGATTTTGATTATTAGCACCATGTAACTCATTTTATTCATGTAGATACAAGGCATAAGTCGATATCTGAAGGCCGCTGTTCATTGATATTAAGATTAACTTTATAGCAACTTATAGTAATTATGTTAACCTGTCTGTGTCATCATATCATGTTAACCTGTATATATCACCATAATTCTCAATTATTGTTTGGTTGCACACATCCTTGAATATACTATCGATAATTATCCGTACAGTAAACTCCTTTCACTCGATGTATTTTGTTTCTGATAAGCCTCACGATTCACAAACATATATTGTTTAATTGACCAGATACATATTTATCTTCAATCTGGTGTTATTGTAGAAATATCTCATTATATAGAGAGCGGAATCGAAAGGGGAAAAAACAGACAAAAAGCTGAGCAGGATGTTTATTGCCTGTCAGCGTCCGAGGCTTGCTGACTCGCGCTGACTTATTTTTTTCATCTGTCTGCCATTTTCTTGGTCTGCCATTTTCTTGACTGCTAGGAAGTTCGGGGTTTCAGCAGTTAAATAGCATCGTGATGGTTGTTAATTCACTACGTGCATGTGTTTGTAATAAACATATGCATTTTATGGATAATGACATTAGTGATGATGAGAGGGATAATAGTAAAACAAAAAAAACAACAAAAATCATACCGACAACGTCGATAATAATGATGTTAATAACAATGATAATAACAATAATAATAATAATTATGATATAATAATGACAATAATATCAAAATACCAATGATAACAGTGGTATTGATGATGATAACAACAATGATAATAAAAATAGTAATAATAACAATAAGGTTGATAAAAAAGCTACCATCTCCTGTAATCTAAGGGCGATATCTTTCAATATCTTGTGGCCGGATCCAAGAAAAGGCTTTGCAACTTCGCAACTCGTGCTTTGGTCGCAAATGCAGCGAAATTGCAACTAAACCGCGGCGGCTGATCCAAGAAACAACTTATGACGTCAGATTTGGCGCAATTTCGGCAACTACTCAACCCTGTCGGTCGGAAATTCCTCAAGCTGGAACTAAAACCACTTGTGAGTGACGCTCTTACCGCCTTTATCACAAAACAAGGAGAATATATAAAATGTGGATCTAAACCAAGATACAGTTTGTAAAAAAAAGAAAAAAGAATGAAAGAGAAAAAAAAGCAAAGGTAGATGATTGTAATCCTTTGGCAAAGCATCGACTGGTACGGAGGTCGGACCGAACGTAGGACCACTAAACGATAGCTATGTTGTGATAATTGTGATTTTAAATTTCCTCACACTTTACAGGCTGATCTCTGTCACCTTTAACCTATCCTAAAATAGGTGAGAGCTTATCAGACATCCCAAGAAACACAACTGAAGTTCTTTTTTTGCGATCGGCAAGTCGTGTCAAATTTTATTTTCGTCGTTTTTAAGGTTTTCAGTGTCATTTCTGTAGAAATTTTTCATTCCAGCACTTCATGTCATTCATGAATTGATTACAACAGAACTGCTGTTTTAATAGAGTCAAAATTACCCGTAAATTCTTTAGGCAAGATTCGAGGAGGAAAGCGTTGGAACTTTACATTGCGTGTGACTGTGCTTTCATATTACTGGGTGGTGATTGGCGGAGGCATGTGTCATTGGCTGGTCAGGATAATGACGTTTCTTGAAAGTCGCAGTTAAGTCTGGATCGCGATGCAGTGGAATCGCGATGCAATGGGAGTCGCAACGGTTACGATCGCAAATTGCACCAGGGTGAATTTGCAATGGCTCTCTTGGATCTGGCTCCTGCACATGATGGAATGATGACTGTAATCGTCTTATCAAGAAAGACGATATGCGCTTTCATGAAGAACTGCAATGTGGGCTATGTGATAGAGGAAATATGTATACGTATTTAAGCACACACACACACACACACACACACACACAACACACAAACACACAACACACACACTCACATACATACCAACGATACATATTATCATACTCCCAAATTCCAAACAAAATATCTCCAGGTAAATAAATCACCATGCCAGGCAACATAAACAACCCATTTACGAATCTTTTACAAACGTATATAATGTAGTAAGCTAGGGACGAAAAGTGTCATTTAGCTTAATGAAACATCTTTTACAAACATATATAATATAATAAGCTAGGGACGAAGATTATTTGGCTTATTAAAACATCTTTTACAAACGTATATAAAGTAGCAAACTAGAGACGAGAAGGGTCATATAGCTTATCAAAATATCTTTTACAAACATATAAAAAGCAGTAAGCTAGAGACGAAAAAAGATAACTTGGCTTATTAAAACAAATGTAAGATAAGCGAAATTCTTAAGGGCCAGTTACACCAAAGAAAGGACAAAGGAAACGAGGTCTATTCACACTTGGTTATAATTCCATCCTCATCCCTTAGGCCAGTGGTCTAGAGAGGGGAGATGGAGAGGGAAGAAGTAGATAGATAGATAGATGGAAAGAGAGAGAGGGAGAGAGGGAGGGAGAAAGAGAGAGGGAGAAAGAGAAAGACAAAGACAGGGAGAAAGAGAAAGAAAAAGACAGGGAGAAAGAGAGAGGGAGAAAGAGAAAGAGAGAGGGAGGGAGAAAGAGAGAGAGAAAGATGGATAGAGAGAGAGAGAGAGAGAGAGAAAGAGAGAGAGAGAGAGAGAGAGAGAGAGAGAGAGAGAGAGAGAGAGAGAGAGAGAGAGAGAAAGAGAGAGAGAGAGATAAAGAGAAAGAGAGAAAGAGAGAGAGAGAGAGAGAGAGACGCGCACGAAGGAATGTGCCGGTATCTGACGGACCTCTTTACAATAAATGCGATTCGCCAATCCTCAGGAAACCTTACATTTGGAAGATTGTCTATCAGCATTTTCATCACACGTTCTCGCCAACAGAGTGGCCTAGATCACACAAAGCTACTATATATATACATGCAGTGATACTTAAGTACACGCAAACACACACATATGTATATATATATATATATATATATAATTATATATATAATGTATATATATGTATATATATGTACATATGTATGCAGGTATACATGTAAACATACATATACATATATATATATATATATATATATATATATATATATGTAAATATATACATATATATATGTATAAATAAATATATATAAACATACATATATATATCTATAGATATATACATATATATACATATATATATATGTATACATATATGTATACACACATATATGTATATATATATATATATATATATATATATATATATATATATATATATATATATATATACACACACACACACACACACACACACACACGTGTATGTGTATGTGTATACGTAAATACGTATAATGAAATGCCTACATCCCTGAAGCACCTGCCAACACAGCGCCGTCCCTGACGCACTGACCCACATACGAGGCCGCCCTGGCCCTGCATGAAGCCGCCCGCGACACCCCGTCATGTGGGCGGACCCTTCCTTCCCCGTCACACGTGGTCGTAGCGCCACGTGGAAGACACATATGCTTCGAGGGGGAGGGTTTTCTCGGCTGCCTCTTGAATAATAATTAGCAGATCCACGCCCGCCTTCCACCGCGCCCAACAGGTGGTGGGCGTGAGTGCGCGACGGATGGGGGGGGGGGGGGGGGGAGGACAGGGGGGCGGGGCGTGAGGCGGGCTGTGATAATGAGGTGGGTGAAAGGAGGGAGGGGGGGTTGGAATGTATGAGGGAGAGAGAGAAAGAGAGAGAGAGAGGCAGAAAAAAGATAGATAAATAGAGGGATACATAGAAAGAGAGAGAAATGGAGAGAGAGAGAGAGTAAGGGGAGAAGAGATGTGCGAAGTAGAGAGAGAAGGACAAGAGAGAGAGTGAGATAGGCAGAGACATAGATATATAATATATATATATATATACGTAATTAAGCACGCACACACACACAAACAAACAAACACACACAGAAACACACACAAACAAACAAACACACACCTCCGCATCCACGCACAGGCAGACACAGCACACCCCCAGACTGCAGACTTGAGTAGCATTGACCACCGCACGGCAATGTGGAGCAGCAGCGACACCACCACCGACCGAACAGACCGCTACGGCAACTGTTAAATGACCACAGAAACTGGCCGCCCCTTCCGAACGAGAAAGAGGGTGGGGGGGGGGAGAGGGGGAAGGGGGGGAAGGGTGGGAGGGGAAGGGTGGGGGAGAGGCAGGTGGGAAGGGTGGGAGGAAGAGGGAGGGTGAAGGGGAAGGGTGGGAGGAGAAGAAGGGGAAGGGTGGGGGTGAGGAAGGGGGAAGGGTGGGGGAGGGGAAGAGGGGGATAGGGTGGGAGGGGAAGAGGGGGATAGGGTGAGAGGGGAAGAGGGGGAAGGGTGGGAGGGGGGGTTGGAAGGAGACGGGTGGGATGGAGGGATATATGGTGAGAGGGGAAGAGGGGAAACGGTGAGCTTTTGGAGGGAGGGGGGGTGGAGGCATGTGGTTATAGAGGAAGAGGGGGAAGGGTGGGTGGGTGGGTGGGTGGGCGGGGAGGAATAAAAGGGAAATAGGAACAGGAAGTCTAAAAAGCGCACTGGGTCACCGGGAAGGAACAGTCGAACAAGCACGGACCGGAACACCTTCTGCGCATGTGTGAACTCGGCGAGGGTTAAGAAGCAATAATTTCTACTTGTTAGCTATTATTATCATTAATGGTGATCGATATGTGAACTTTATTCTTTGGGTTGCCATCAGTTTTATAGCTTTTCTCATAATAATTCCAAATCCTATCATTGCCATCACTGTTGGTATCATTACTCATAATCATCATTATCATCGTGATAATTGTCATCTTTACTACCAGTACCATCACCATCATAGTCATCACCATCTTCACTAATTCAACTACAACTACCAGAAGTGTGATTTTTGATATCATCATATCATCAAATTACTACCATCATCATTAAAAAAAAAGGAAAACAAAATCCTTATTGCATTTTCGGCATTTGGCTTGCCATTTCTTACAGGATTTTAAACGCGATAAAATATTTCATCAATCATCCATCAGTTTATCATATGAAACGTCTATCAAATTATTACGTAAAATACCAATTAAGTTATTACATTAATAATCTATCAAGATATTATGAAAGTCAATTGTTCTTATTAAGTTGTATTGATTTATATATCAAGTCTTATTACAATATCCTTAAATATGTAAATTAAGCTATCAAATAAGGTTTCATATAAAGCATTTTATCACTTAGGTTATTCATCGCGATATTTCATCAGTAAATGAAAAAAACAGCTGATTTTAGGCTCAGTGTTGTCACGGAAAACAATTATAAGTAATAGGTTTCAAGATGCCGTTTTAATTTGGTGAATACTCATGGTATGATTCTGCAAATTCTCGCGTCTTAATATCATGCACAAATGTTCATGCACATGTACTAGATCCATAAATTCACTTTTTCGTGGTTAGCACAGAAGGTATTGTTATATGTACAGAATAGGATAGGGAAATATACAAGAAACCACATATCATGAATAATGCATAGTGGAATGAGAACAGAAATGAAAGAGATAGAGAGAGAAAATGAGAGAGAGAGAGAGACATAGAGAGTTAGTGATAGATAGATTGATAGACAGAGAGAGAGAGAGAGAGAGAGAGAGAGAGAGAGAGAGAGAGAGAGAGAGAGAGAGAGAGAGAGAGAGAGAGAGAGAGAGAGAGAGAGAGAGAGAGAGAGAGAGAGAAAGGGGAGGGAAGGGGTATGGTTAACATGTTAACATGAATATCACAATTTCCAACGAGCACTGAAAAAAAATTATAGGGAACTTATACTTAATCTTGCATCAATTTCTAACTAATTCACAAGCACTTTACAAGCAACACAAAAACAAAACACACAGTTAATAAACAGTTCACAAGCAACATGCAAGAATTAAAAATACAAGCAACTTACAGTCAAATCTCGAGCAATTGATTCACAAGCAATCTACAAGCAACACAAAAACAAATCACACAATCAATAATCACAGTTCACAAGCAACATGCAAGAATAAAAATACAAAATACAACTTACAGTCAAACCTCGAGCAATTGATTCACAAGCAATCTACAAGCAATTTGCAACATGATGATGAGCAACGAAGCAAGACCCACTCATTGCAAGAGAATAGAGCAAGATACATATGCAGTACCTACCATCTGTTACACTTTATTCACCCAATTTAGTTTATTATAACCGTGATTTACATAATTAAAGTATCAACTATGACGTAGGTTTGGAGAATAACATTGTATATAACACCTACATAATAAGTTTATTCTTTATGTTGGTTTAATTGAAGAGACGTCGTCATGAGGGAAACGTGATTGATGATGATGATTATGATGTTTATAATGGTAATGATAATGATAATAGAATAATAGTAAGAATGATAATGGTAATGATGATACCTATGATAGTAATGATTATAACGATAACGATGACTGTCATCAAAATAATCGAATTAGTAAAAATGATACCTGTATAAAGAAATATCTCATAATAGTAAATAATAATAGTAGAAAATTAATAAATCATAGTATATCCATAAACATGTACTTTACATACCAAACACAACGAAAGCAAATAAGCTCATATTCATTTTCTTTTTCGGTACCAACAATAACTGAAGTCCACGTGTTAGCGACAAGGGGATTGATTTAAGTGTGTCAAAAAAAAAAAAAAAAAAAAAAAAAAAAGGAAAAAGAGTGAAAGAAAGAAAGAGAAAAAATAGATAAAGA
>NW_028234405.1:11752274-11757274 GCF_977035675.1 Penaeus japonicus | reverse complement strand
GTCAGAGTCTGTGTGTGTGTGCGTATGTGTCTGTGTGTGTGTGCGTATCTGTGTTTGTGTTTTTAAGTGTGTGTGTTTATCAATGTACAGTATAAGTATGCGTGTTTGTTTGTGCCTGTTTGTTTGTACGAACGTGTATGTGCGCGCGTGTGTGTTTGATTCCAAAATTTCTTTTAATTCTATTTCCAGCCACATGAAGGAGGAAATGCCAGAATACATGACCCCTGAAACCATTAAGAATATGTCGCCGAGGGAACTTGACTACCATTATTTTAAGTAAGTTTCATCTATTCATCTATCTGTCTATGTATTATAATCTATTAACTTGTGCGGTAGACCTGGACTGTAAACAAATTAACTAATAGCAAAATTATAAGCTGCCTAACAAAACTCGCGAGAAAGCTCTCCTAATCTTAAAAGCAAGCAGATTGCAGTTCATGTTCTGTTGACAGATGGGCGTATCATTAGTATGTTTGAAATTGCAAATTGCTTGTCACATCTGGTGTGAACAGTACAAATAAAAAAACATGCAGTACAAATTGTTTTCAAAAAGAGGTAATGAAAATTTGGTAGTTGTTCTCCCCCCCCCCTTCCCATCAACCCCCTCCACCCCTTCTCTTACTCCTACTCCCTCATGTACCCACATCCTTTCATCCCCTACTCACACTCAGTCCCATCCCCCCTCCCCCCTACTCACACACAGCCCCATCCCTCCCTCACATCCCCTCCCCCCTACTCACACACAGCCCCATCCCTCCCTCACATCCCCTCCCCCGTACTCACACTCAGTCCCATCCCCTCCTCCTCGCTACTCACACAGAGCCCCATCCCCCCTCACATCCCCTCCCCCCTACTCACACTCAATCCCATCCCCCCCTCACATCCCCTCCTTCTCCTCCTCCTTCACCCCCTCCCCCCTTCACTCCCCCCAGACTCCACGACTTCGACGACAACCTCCGCCTCGACGGCCTCGAACTGCTCGCCGCCCTCGGTCACGTCCACGGCGACGACGACGACGACGACGACGATGACGACGACGAAGGAGGCCAGTACGAAGGGGGAAGAGGAAGAGAGGGAGGACTCAGCGAGGAGGAGAAGAGGATCCGCGCGAACTTCCGGCGGCAGAAGTACGAGGAGGACTTCCGGTTGTATGTCCGTGAGTGTCGGTTGTATTTTCTTTTGAGAGAGAGATAGAGAGAGAGAGAGATAGATAGATAGATAGATAGATAGATAGATAGATAGATAGATAGATAGATAGAGAGAGAGAGAGGAAGAGGAAGATGGAGAGGGAGAAGGAAAGGGAGAGGGAGAGGGAGAGGGAGAGGGAGAGGGAGAGGGAAAGGTAGAGAGAGAGGGAGGAAGAGGGAGATGGAGAGGGAGAAGGAGAGGGAGAGGGAGAGGAAGAGGGAGATGGAGATAGAGATAGAGATGGAGATGGAGAGGGAGAGGGAGATGGAGATGGAGAGAGAGAGGGAGAAGGAGAGGGAGAGGGAGAGGGAGAGGGAGAGGGAGAGGGAGAGGGAGAGGGAGAGGGAGAGGGAGAAGGAGAGGGAGAGGGAGAGGGAGAGGAGAAGGAGATGGAGAGGGAGAGGGAGAGGGAAAGTAGAGGGAGAAGGAGAGGGAGAGGGAGAGGAGAGGGAGAAGGAGAGGGAGAGGGAAGGGAGAAGGAGAGGATGGAGATAGAGATAGAGATGGAGATGAGAGGAACGAGGGAGAGGGAGAGGAGAGGGAGAGGGAGAGGGGGAGAGAAGAGGGAGAGGAGGAGAGGAGAGGGAGAGGGAGAGGAGGCGAGGAGAGGGAGCATGAAGTTGGAGAAGAGAGGGAAGGGAGAGGGAGTAGGGAGGGGAAGGGAGAGGAAGAATGGAGATGGGAGAGGGAGAGAGTGAGAGGGAGAGAGGAGAGTGTGAGGAGGAGGGAAGGTAGAGCGAAGCAAGTAGCGTGAGAAGGTTAGGGGAAATGGTAGAGGGGATGATAGAGGGAGAGAGAGCAGGGAGGAGTGGAGATGTGAGATGGAGAGGAGAAGGAAGAAGGAGAAAGAGGGAGAGAAGGATACAGAAGAAGGAAAAGAGCCGAAGGAGAAGGAGAAGGAGAAGGAGAAGGAGAAGGAGAAGGAGAGAGAGAGAGAGAGAGAGAGAGAGAGAGAGAGAGAGAGAGAGAGAGAGAGAGAGAGAGAATCTTTTCTACTGTCTTTCTCCCTCTGAATAATATTCTCTCTCTCCCTCTCTCTCTCTCTTCCTTCCTTACCTTCCCTCAACCTTTATCACTATCTTATTATCAGTATCTTATTATTGGTTAATTGTTATATTTTTTAAAAAAATATTCTAATTTTTAACAGTTTTTTCTTTTTATTATAATTTTTCTTTGTTTTCCTTGTTTTATTATTTTAAAAATTATTCGATTTTTTTTTTTTACATATTTTGTTTGCATGATTATCATTTGTTTATTTTCTTTGTATTTTTTACTCGACATTTTCTCCCTCTTTGCTTACTTTTTTCTTATGATGGTATCTTTATTATTTTCTTCTTTTCTTTCTTTTCCATCAGTTTGATCACCTTAAGACATTCATCCTAACTTCCTTACCTTTAGGTATTCGTTCTTTCCTACTATCTAAGTGTATTCCTCTTGGTATAATCAACTCTTTGTATTCATTGTATTCACTGTATTCATCTCATAGTGTCCACCTCATTGTATTTACCTCATTGTATTCACCTTACAGTATCCATCCTACTGTACTCACCATAACTAACCTCATACACCATATGCGTCTCCTTATAAACGTATGATTAGTATCCCACCTTAACGTCATCATCTTGATCCAATCCCACCTACCCAATCTCACCCAATCACCACCGCTTACTCCCAATCGCAGAACTAATCGACGAGGTGTTTGAGGATAACGACACGAACAAGGACGGCTACCTCGGCTGGGCGGAGTACCTCAAGGGACGACAGAGGAACGACGAGAAGCGCAAGCAACTGTAAACAGATGTGGTTCTGCGGTTGACTTGGAGTTCGTACCCTCGTGTTGGATGTGAAGGAGCGCGGTAAAATCTATTGAATGCTTTGTGATGGAGTGCTTTTCCTATGTGATCATGGATTTATATTATCACTACATATATATATATATATATAAATATATTTCAGTATATTAATATATATATAAGTACAGTATATATATATATGTAATATATCTATCAACTATCTACTATCTATATATATATATAAAAAAAACAGATATATATAATATATATCTATAAAAATATATATATAAATATACCATAATTACATATATATATAATATCTATACTAACTATCTATTTATATGTACATATACAGATATATACAAATACATATGTCTGCATATATACATAATACATACATATGGTATATGGTTCCAATAAAACATGAATGTACCTTTAAACTTGTTTTCCTTATCGATATATAACCAGTATTCTTTATGTACATACATACGAAAAACATAAATATATCTCACTCTCTCATGTATAGCTATAGTATATATATTATATGTACATGAATCAGATATATATAGTATATACATATATATGCATATATACATATATATATATATATATGGATATGGATCCAATAAACATACATATGTAGTATATTAATATATTATATAATATCTATCGGGATATATAAATATATATAGATTATATTATATATATAAGGACACATTATATACATATATATATATATATATAGTGTCAGGGTATACGTATATATATATATACTCCTATATATCAATATATATATATATACACCATATATATAGAATATATGTATATATAAATGAGTACATAATACATATTATATATATATAGTATGATATATATATATATATATAAAGATATATTATATTTATATATATATTAGTATACAGTACACCATAGCATACATATATAGTTATATATATATATATATATACGTATATATATATATATGATATATATATATGAATGCGTATTACTACATAGGTACTATTTACATATATACATATTTATATATATACAATATAGTATATATTATATATATATATAATATATCAATTATATATATATATATATATATGTACAGTTATATGCTATATATATATATATATATATATATATATATATAATATATGAATCTATCTATCCTATCTATCTCTACCTCTCTCTCTCTCGAAGAGTGGAGAGAGAGAGGAAATTCCTTCCTCTCTCATCTCTCTCTCTCATCACGTCTCTCTCTCTTCTCCTCCTCTCTCCTCCTCTCCTCTTCTATAGTATATATATATATATAAGAGAGGAGATAGTGTGGTGAGTGTTGTGTTATATATATATATATATTGAGTACAGTTACACAACACACAACCACCCACCACATCCCACCCACTAACACACCACACGCCAACACACAACACAAATATAATATAAATATATATAAATATATATATATATATATATAATATAAGAGATACACACATGCGAGACGGCGGAGCTCGAGCGCATAGCACGCTATCCCCCACCCCCCCCCCCCCCCCACCCCCCACTAACACTGTACTCAAACAACCATATCACTTGAACCTCTCTCACCTCACCCTCTCCCACCCAACCTACCAACCTCTAACTATATACTATACTACTAGCATATATACTCATACTATATGTATCTCTATGCCACTCAATGACTATATATATATCAAACTAACAACTAAATATCTCTATCTCTTCTCAATGAGAAAGATATCAGCATATCACAAGCTACGCACAATCACATATTCTATCATGTCTATGCTACACTATATCCTATGTATATATATAAATATACCCCCAAATATAACAACCCTACATATATATCATAACTACCTCTCATATATATATCACCTACTAATATATATCTCAAATCCGCTGACTCTCACTCTGTATACATCTAGCACTACTGATATCTATATATAACTCAACTCATAAGATCACTATCAATATCTCCACTATAGTACT
>NW_028234405.1:11742274-11744774 GCF_977035675.1 Penaeus japonicus | reverse complement strand
CACACACTCACACACACACAGTAGATAGATGTTAGTTTGGAGAGTGATGAGGTGTCTTAGAGTGTGAGTGAGTGTGTGTGATACTGTAGAGGAAGACTACTCACAGGGTTTATAGAGAGATCTTGGGTGTCACTCACACACATCCACACATCTACACTACAAACACTCAGTCCGGAGTTGGAGGTTTGAGATGTGTGTGTGATTGTTGTGTGAGAGTGAGTGAGTTAGACTATATATAATACAGTTATAGAGGTGGGGTGAGGATAGTATAGAGTGAGATAGATTGAATAGTGAGATATTTATGGATATTTATCATATAGTTGGAGTTTTTTAGATATTATATAGATTTAGTTGATATAGATAGATAAAGAGAGATAGAGATAGAGATTAGTGAGTTAGTGAGTGATTTAGAGTGTGTGTTATATATGAGATACTCTCACATCACTATCACCACACATCACTACACATCTATCATACCACTGAGAGAGTTGTGTTGGAGAGTGATAGATGAGAGTTTATTGAGAGATAGTGAGAGAAGATGATGGAGGTGGGTGGGTGGCTTAGCAGATAGTGTGATGTGTGATATAGGTTTGATGTGTGATAGATTGAGTGAGAGATTGTGTGTGTGAGAGTAGATACAGAGGTTAGATATACAGTAGACTTTGAGAGCTCCTTGATGAGTGTGTAGATATATGTAGAATATATTTATATGAGTGATTTTTGTATAGAGTAGAGATATTATAGGTATTATATAGATATAGTCATTATAAGTTGAGATAAAAAAAAGTTATATATATATTGATATAGTAGTTATATTGTAGGGTTGGTATTTTATAGATAGATGTTTGAGATAGAAGATAGAGATTAGTGATTAGATAGAGGCAGAGAGATTTAGAATATAACTCACAAAGGTAGTTATTGTGAGTTATATATAGAGAAAGTTATTTTGTTTATAAGATTGTATAGAGTATATTTTAGGTATGGATAGTTATATAGATAGGTTTATATAGTATTTATTGTGATATAGAGATTTATAGTGAGATATAGAGATTGTTTAGGTAGAGTATATATATATAGGATTGATTTAGCTTGAATAGAGAGCGATATTTAAGATAGAGATATGCATAGTATTATAGACTTACACACACACACTGGTAGAGAGTTATTTATATATATATTTTGAGATGATATTTATTTTGATATTAGAGTTAGATGGAGGTAGACATATATATTGATGTATAAGTTAGGATGAGATGTGCACCAATACACACACAACCTCGCACTATGTTCTGCTGTGTGTTGAGTGTGTGGGAGAGTGTGTGTGTGTGTGTGTGTGTGTGTTTGTGTGTGTTAGTGTCAGTGTGGTGAGTGAGTGTGTGTGGAGAGGGTGTGTGTGTGTGTGAGTATGGTGTTTATTTTTGTGTGTCTGTGCAGGTTGTGTGTTGTGTGTGAGTTTGAGAGTGTGTGGTTGTGTGGTGTGTGTGTGGAGTGTTTGATGGGTTGGTAGGGTGTAGTGTGTGAGAGTGTGTGTGTGAGTGTGTCTGTGTGTGTGTGTGTGTGGAGAGAGTGGCTGCGTTTGTGTGTGTGGTGAGAGTGTGTGTGTGTGTGCTGTGTGTGTGTGTGAGTGTGTGTGAGTGTGTGTGAGGGGAGTTGTCGTGTGTGTGAGTTGTGTGGAGAGTAGTGTGTGTGTGTGTGTGTGTCTGCGGATGTCTTTGTGTGTTTGTGATGTGTGTGTGTGTGTGTGTGTGTGTGAGTGTGTGTGTGTGTGTGAGTTGGGGTGTGTGTTTGAGGTGTGTGGTGTGTGGGTGGGGATTGTGGTCAGAGTTTGTGTGTTTGATAGAGGTGTGTGGTGTGTGGTTTGTGTGTGAGAGTGGAGTGTGTGAGGTGAGTGTCTGTCTGTGTGTGTGTGTTGTGTGTTTGTGTCCTGAGTGTGTGTGTGGGTTGGGTGGGTAGGGTTATGTATGTGTTTGTGTTGAGAGTGGAGTGTGTGGTGTGTGTGTGTCGGTGTGTGTGTGTGTGTGTGTGGGTAGTGTGTGTGTGGTGTGTGTGGTGTTATTGTGTGTGTGTGTGTGTGTGTGTGTGTATGGTATGACTTAGTGTGTGGGGTGTGGGAGGATGAGTGTGTGAGATTGAGTGTGTGAGTGTGTGAGTGTGTGAGTGAGTTGTGTGTGAGTGAGGGAGTGGATCTGTATGGTGTGTGAGTGTGTGTGTGAGTGATGTAAGTGTGTGTGTGAGTGTGAGTGTGTTGGGGTGGTTGGGGGGTGTGTGTGTGTGAGTGTGTGTGTGTGTGGGAGGTGAGTGTGTGTGTGTGAGGGTGTGGAGTATTGTGTGGGTTGCTTATATCTAGTGGGTGTGTGTGTGGTGTGAGTGAGTGTCTGTGTGGTTAGTGTGTGTGTGTGAGAGTGTTTGAGTGTGAGGTGAGTGAGCGTTTGTGAGAGGCCTGTGGTAGTGTAAGTGAGTGTGTGTGGTGAGTGTGTGTGAGTGTGTGTGTGAGTGTGAG
>NW_028234405.1:11729774-11734774 GCF_977035675.1 Penaeus japonicus | reverse complement strand
TTCAACTGTTGTGCAAAAGGTCATGGTGCCGACTTATGTTATTCGACCCCGTACTGCCCCTATCATAGCACATGCTCACATCCATGGGCTCACTGCTCGGCGTTCCCAGACCAGGTGAGTCAAACGCACAGATTACTCCAGCAACACCAAGCAAACCGCCATTTTTTAGGGAAAAGCCAAAAACACCCAGACACGGCAACACTACAAGCACAATACCGGTAACACATCACATTGTCTCAACTAATTACATCCCTAATGATATCACTCAGCCGCCATTGCTTCCATCTATATTAAATGACAAGGCTGCACATTTCTTCCTAGACACCGGATCTTCTTGTTCTGTGGTCTCATTGGATACTTTGCGGAATTTTGAATTATCATTAGATTTACAACCGAGTCAAACCACCATTTGCGGGATAACAGGAGATAAGGTATCAGCTTTAGGCAATAAAGCCCTTAACATTTCTCTTGGTAGTGAAATATTTGCTTACAAGTTTGTCGTAGTAGATTCTTATTTTACCCCGGGACACCTCTTGTTGGGTCATGATTTCTTATACCGTACAGGAATTTCCCTCCACCCTCAGAGTAATAGCATTACTTTTAATGGTCAGAATTTCCTGTTAAAGACTCCCTCTTGTCTATGGACGCATGCCGACCCCTTCACACCCGCAATGACAATCTATGAAGTCACACATGACCATAGTCTCCCCATGCCTACACCTCACTCTCCTTCCTCTCCTCCCCACCACCCCCCTACCCCTCCCACCCGCCCTCGCTTCACCTCTCCTCTCGCTGCGCGCTCCTTCTCCCTGGTTCCGATACCGACTGTCCGGTACCCACATCACGCTAATGATAATGCTCCTAAGTTTATTGCTAGTGCTACCACTACTATTCCGGCATTTCATGATCTACTGATAGACGTTTCTTGTCCTTCGGCAAATGGTACTGCTTTGATATTACCTGGTGATATACGAGTAATAGGTTGTGCAACATTACCTTCCTTGTATAATATTACTGATAATAGATGTCAGGTGCATGTATTTAATCTGACCCCGGCCCCATTGACTATTAACGCTGGTGTACCTGAAATATCTTATGAATTCACAGACTTGCTTATCTGCGGATTTGATTCACCTGTTCCCTCCCCTGTTTTTTCTGCCACTGCAACATCATCTTCCCCTGATGAGCAGAGCTCTGATCATGTTCTGAAGCAAAATTGAGATTTTCATGAAGGATATGATATTTTGAATACCTTCTTTAAAGAATTCCCAAGCGTACTGCCAACCAAGGACCGTCCTATCGAAAAAAAACAACATTGCTTCAACACTCCATTACCCTCGAGCCTGATGCTAAGCCTTCATACATACCGAGTTATAAGATCCCTCATTCGAAGCGACAGGCCTTGGAAAAGGAGGTTAAAACAATGTTAGACATGAATCTTATTCAACCAAGCAATTCATCCTGGGCCTCCCCCCTCCTCCTTGTTCCAAAGAAGGATAATACATTCCGCCCAGTGGTCGACTATCGCAAGTTGAATTCCTAATCTTAGATTGTTGTTGCAAGACATTGGCTCTAATGATAAGATTTTTTTCAACTATTGACCTTGCTAAAGGCTTCGTGCAAGTTCCTATGGCTCCTGAGAGCGTGCCATATACGGCTTTCTCGACTCATATGGGACACTTGTACTATCAGGATTAATTAATGATCAGGTCCTCGTGTATTTAGATGATATTTTAATTTGCTCACCCTCCCTTGAACACGAGAATAATTTGCGTCAGGTTTTCAACAGGTTATCAACTGCAGGATTAACTATTCAACCTAACAAGTGTCAGTTCTCCAAATCTAAGTTAGAATTCCTAGGCCATACCTTGTCATCTAAAGGTATTGCACCTAATGATTCAAAAGTTAAAGCCATTGCCGACTTTCCAACACCTAAGAACCAGAAGGAATTGAAATAATTTTTAGGCCTTTCAGGTTTTTACAGCCCGTTCATTCAAGGTTACGGGTCCATCGCGACACCGCTTAATCATCTCCTTAAAAAGGATTCTACTTGACAGTGGACAGACGAGGAAAAAGCCGCATTTACAACTCTTCAGTCGTGACTAATTAAGGCTCCACTCTTAGCCTTCCCCGATTTCAATTTGCTTTTTGTCCTCACCACTGATGCCTCAAACCTCGGGCTCCACCAGAAACATGGCCATTCTGGAAAAATGCAGCCCATTGCTTTTGCAAGTCGCGCCCTCAATTCAGCAGAAAAGCGCTATCATACGACGGACCGTGAACTACTAAGTAACACATGGGCCCTCCGTCACTTTCGAGAGCTAATCTTGAGATATCAGATAGAAGTGCACACTGATCATTCCCCCCTTACGTCCATGTTTAAAGGTAGGGACCCTCATGGACGACGCGCCCGCGCAATTGAATTCTAGCAGAGTTCGACGTCACCATTGTTTTTCCCAGGAAACAAAATGTTGCCGACGCGCTATCATGCGCTCCTCTCTCTGACGCTCACAACCTGCTTGAATCTAGCTCCTCGCCCACCTTTGCCTCCCGCGAGGTGAAATTGTCTGACATTGCACCGATCTTGGTAAATACTGCCGCGCCTACCGTTGAGGATCCTTCGGAGGACGAGATCCGGCCTGCACATGCTAATGGTCGCCGTTCCGACCCCATTCATTCTGTTACCGCCCCGGTCTTGGCTGCCCCAGCCGTATCTCCCATGGACCCCCCCACGGAGGACGAGATCCGGATAGCGCAACGTAATGATAATCTGTACGGCCCCTTAATTCAAGCCTTAGAAAGGAATGAAAGACCTCCCCCTAGTAGACATGTTCGAGTAAGTCAACTTTACCTCGATGCTAACGGTCTGCTTTGCTACAAGTCTCGATATAGGACAAGAAAGCTCAAGGCATCTCGTAAACTTGTAGTTATTCCTGAATCTCTTGAAGGTCGAATCCTTCCTCTTTTTCATGAATCGAAAGAAGCTGCACACTGTGGTAAGTATAAGGCAATTCACTTAGCTCAGCAACACTTCTTTTTCCCACACCCCATTAGCAAAGTTGCTAAGCATGTTCAGTCTTGTAAGCAATGCCCATATCACAAGGGAAATACCAATGACCCAGCCCCTGCATTGAAATATGACATTCCAGACTTTCCTTTCCAGAAGGTCTCTTGCGACACATTGTCAGGTTTTCTACCTTCTCGCAATGGAAATCGTTATATTTTAGTCTTCATTGATAATTTCACTCGTTTTTGTGAACTAGTCCCTGTGCCCAACAAATCAGCAAATGTTGTTGCACATGCTTTTCATGACTTCTGTCATAGATATTCAGCCCCCATGTATTTTTCAACTGATAACGGGACTGAATTTCATAACAAG
The DNA here is from genome assembly GCF_977035675.1 of Penaeus japonicus. Taxonomy (NCBI): domain Eukaryota; kingdom Metazoa; phylum Arthropoda; class Malacostraca; order Decapoda; family Penaeidae; genus Penaeus; species Penaeus japonicus. Next base: position 11,731,395 of record NW_028234405.1, on the reverse strand, counting down.
GTCATGGATAAGATATGTGATATTATGAATATAACTCGTGTTAACATTCTCCATTACCGCCCACAAAGTAATGGTATTACAGAATGACTCAACTCCTCCATCCTCTCATTAATGAGATCACTTGTTGATGCGACATCGGACACATGGGATGAATCGCTACTGACAATCCAGTCTTGTATTAATAGTACAATCCATTCTTCCTTAGGTGATACCCCACATTTTCTTTTATATGGAATGGATAAAAGACTACCCTATGACCTCTTTGATGAAAATCAAGTTCCTTCATATAATGATAATTATGCTGAATATCTTCTAAATAGAAGCAAGTCAATCTTTCAGATCACAAAGCAGCATTAGGCCAATTCCAGAGATAAAATACTGTCATGTCAATACAAAGTGGCCCGCCACAAGGACATTGAAGTAGGAGCACTAGTAATTAAAAAAGTCAACCAACAACTCAATATCAAGTCAAAGCTTGCTCCTAGATTTGAAGGTCCATTTAGAGTAATTAGTGTAAAGAACAACAAGGCCTACATTAAATGCATACAGTCAGGTGAACAATCTTGGTCTCATTTCGACGTCCTAAAGCTCGGCCGACGAACACTAATTGATTTTATCTTCCAGATCTTACTACTCTTGGGCTTATCATTCTTCACTTTGTCGTCTGCCGACCGCCATGCCCTACCCCCTAGGCTTCGCGCAGGAGCCTTCGTTGAGGACCATGGGCTAGTCTTACTAATAACAAACAATGTGGAAATCAAAATTTCGCTTCAGCCGATTGCTGATTTCTCCGGTCTGGCTACCTTCCACCTACGTAAGATAGCATCACTTCAAGCGCAGGTAACTCGTGAACAGTTAACGCAGCAGCAATTCTCTCTTCTTGACAGTGCACTTAATTCTATTCATAATCAACTTTCTTCTTTTGTAGAACATAAACATCGTTCACGACGAGGATTAATTAATGCCGTCGGAAAGATTGCCCACGCGTTATTTGGCGTTGTAGATGATGATACTTTCACTTCTAAATTTTCAGAATATCAGAATAATCTCAGAACAATTACTCACAGATTTGACGCATCGATTCATGCCGTCAACACTATTGCCACTAATGTTCACGAGTTACAGAGAGCATTTCACAGCGTTAACTCAACCTTTGAAAACCTCTCCACAAAGCTCAATAAATCTAACCATTTCACAGAGCTCGCATTTAACGTGCTATCTTACCAAGTGACAATTAATAAGATTATAAATAATATTAACTCAATAACCAACTCGTTGATTTTAGCAACAGCAGGCGAAGTGCTTCCTAGTCTCATTACTCCATATGACTTACGCCCTATTCTCCACAATATCTCCCCTGCTAATGTTAAGCCTCTTTTTCCTCTAAGGCAACGAATTCAGTTCTACTCTACTCTAAAATCTTACCTCACATTTTCAGGTCTCTCTGTACTTATTCCACTCTCCCCTGAAACTACCTTCAAGGCTTATTTCATTCACCCATTCCCATACAAAACAAATAACACCTTCTTCACTTTAAACACACAACATTCACTCATCCTAAAATCCCTTCACGGCCAGGCTATTTCTTTCCCACCAGCAGATTTCTTAGATAGCTGTGCAA
>NW_028234405.1:11707666-11710166 GCF_977035675.1 Penaeus japonicus | reverse complement strand
GTTATTTTGTTTCATTAGTCTTTAGAGTCGCAAGTTAGATGGCCCTTTCTTTTCTTTTTTTCACTTATTCTTTGTTGTTTTTATTATAACACACCCATTCCATATACAGCCATACAAATATTTTCTCTAAACTATACTGTTGGGCTGTCTGTCCTATATGGTGTGCTTCATAAGCTGGGCCGTAGATCACTTCTCTGCTTGGTTGTTTGGAGAGGTAAGCTGTGTGTATATATACGTAGACATCGTTTTTTTTTTTCTTTCTTTCTTTCTTTTTTTTTTCGTTTTTTTCTTTTTTTCTTTTTTACTGTTTCCAAAGCTGACAAGGACCGATGATATCTGTCAGTTTCATTGGATTTGTTGAGGGTAGATTTTTTCAATATTTTTTTATTGGTAACTTTATGGTATGTTTATTTGTGTATTTGATTTTTGTTTTGTTCTTTTTTTTTATTGAGGATAGATGTGTATTGCTGTCTTAGCAAATGTGGCTGTTATAAAGTTTTTGATGTGCAAGCTTCTCTCTCTACAGAAGTTTGATGTTGCATGGAGTCGTAACTATAAAGCTATAGATCTGCATTTTTTTTTAATAAAAAAGTTCATGCTGATATGTTGTATGATATTCTCTTAGCTCTTGTCATAAAAGTCATGTTCTTATATGCTTGTATTGGTTTAAACAAGAAAAAAGTAATATTAAAATTTGAATGCAATGATCATTTTTCTTATTATTTTTGTAAGGCAAAGACTGTTTCTCAGATAATCAGAGATTTAACCTACTTTTCTATGCACGATAATCAATATGAAATGTTTTCTCCATTCCCCTTTCCTTTTTCTCCCTCTCCCATTTTCTTGCTCTCTCCTCTCTCTTCCTTTTATATCTCATGACCAGCTAACTCCTCCCACCTGAGCAGGCACTACAACCTTCCCTGTTTCTCCGGCAGGACTCTTCGTTTGGCGCGCTGTTCGGCAGCAATGGGGACAGCGGAATAGTGAGTGCCAGTCTGACAAGTGGGGCCGGGGGGGCTATTGCTGACTTGCTAGACCTTCAAAGTGAACTGAGCTCCCTTCAGAAGGGGCTCTCGGAAATCAGCCAGCAGCGTGCTCAACAGAACCAGAAGGTATTGCTGGTGTGGCAACGCTGCAGGAGGCATGGTAGAGAGAGGAGGAGGAGGGTGGTGATGAGTTGGTGATGGTCACTTTCACCTCCTTGTGGGTACTCCGCTTGATATGTATATCCCCCCCTTTTTTCTTTTTTTTTTTTTTCTTTTTTCTTTTTCTTTTTTTTTTCTTTTTTTTCTTTTTGTTTTTGGTACGTGCTCTGCCGAAATGTCCCCTCGGGAGTAGGGGGGAGGAGTTTAAAAAAGGAACTTGGCACAGTGTAGGTAGTATATAAGATAGACTGTTTTTCTCTCTCTCTCTCCATTTTTAGGCAATTTCATGTTATGTAGTTTGCCATGAATCCATAGTGAGTATTTCCTTTCTATCTTTCTTTTTTATCCCATGTGTTGGCCAGATTTTGGATATTGTTTCATAGGACTGAAATTTTTACTAAGTTTTATCAGAGGACTAATAGCTCAGCCAGTTCTTACTGTACACATGCACTCATACATACATATACATTCACACACACTCTCTACAGGGATGACGGCATACATGTGTTCATATGTAGGTCACTACTTTTCCATCTCTCTTGAATGTAAAAGTTCAAAATTTTCTTATCAGTTTCTAAAATGGTTTATTGGTTATTTTCATTGGAAGTTAAACCATGAAATTTTAATGATATAAAGTTTGTTTTTGTGTGTATATATATTCACCAACCAATTACTTGAGAAAAAATATACAGCTGTTGTCAAAAGGTACATGAAGATTTGTCAAGTAGACATTTTACTTGTTACTAAAAATGTAAAAGGGATGGACAAGAGGATATTTAAAAAAAAAAGGAATTGAAAAAAGAAAAAGAACTGAAACATTTGATATACAGTTCAAAGATACCACTTCCGTGCATGTGTGCGTGCGTGTATGTGTGTGCGTGCATGTGTGTGTGTGTGTGTGTGTGTGTGTGTGTGTGATAGCGTGTGTGTGGATGAGAGTGAGTAAGTGAGTGTGTAAGTGTGTGAGTGTGTGTGTCTATGTCTGTGTGCAGTGTCTGTTTATGAATGCATGCATGTGTGTGGGCGTGCATGTGTGTGTGTGTGTGTGTGTGTGTGTGTGTGTGTGTGTGTGTGTGTGTGTGTGTGCATATGTGTGTGTATATGTGTGTGTGTGTGTGTGTGTACAAGTGTGAGTATGAGTGTGTGAGTGTGTGAGTGTGTGTGTGTGTGTGTGTGTGTGTGTGTGTGTGTGTGTGTGTGTGTGTGTGTACAAGTGTGAGAGTGTGTGTGCGTGCATGAGTGTGTGCGTGTTTGTCTTTGAGAGAGAGAGAGAGAGAGAGAGAGAGAGAGAGAGAGAATTTGTATGGGATTCTTAACTTGGATTTTTTATTTTTCATTAAGGGTAGATGCAGATT
>NW_028234405.1:11700166-11702666 GCF_977035675.1 Penaeus japonicus | reverse complement strand
TACTCCCGATAACGCCGGGAAGATTTCAAGCGCGCAACCGTTCGTGCCGGGGTGTTTTCCCGCTGCGCGCGGTCGCTCTGACGCTCGCAGAGCGTTTTTCACCCACCCTATCCTTATGGTTTGCGTGATTGCGTCTAAAGTGTAATCATGTGTAGAAAGTAGTGCTATGTTCAGAGGATGTATATCAGTCGAAAAAGATGTTATAGCACTGTTTTTTTAGTGTTATTCTATTGAACTTTTTCCATATTCTTTACTCCTATGTTGTAATACCAATGGGAAGTGGAAGCATTCTTCTAGTGAGGTAACAAACATAGTTTTTTTTTTCAATTTTTTTTTTCTTCCTAAACGAAAAAAAAGAGAATATGAACAACCATACATGTGCATACAAGTGAATGCAAGTAACAGCAATGTTTTTTCAAGTGTCATTTTCTTTTAGTGGGGCAACAAAAAGATGTTATATAATTTTTTTTTTTTTTTTTTTTTTATTCCTCGGCCAATTACAATTGATTTTACGATAGTCTTTCGACTCAGATCATCATATTCAACAAATCAGAAACAGAAATCACCATGCCGTAATCAAGATTACGTATGTACCTGAGACGTCATTCATATTACGTTATATCCCATTTTCTACTATTTAGAAGGATAAACTAAAGTAGCTAAGACAAATCAAGTATGAAAATCGAATTGTACTAAGAATAATCTATCATTCTAATGCGGACGTTTCAGCACGTCGCTACTGGCCTCCCGGCGCGCGGGCCGAAAATGTAGCACGTGCCAGGACGTCACCCGGGTCCGGGGCTTTTTTCGACCACGTGTCAGCACGTCAACCGGCGCGAATGGGTTAAGAGTATATAATACCCATATAGTTAAATTATCAATGAATAATTGATGAATTGATGAGTTAATTTGGAAATTATGAACCATCAAAATTTAAGAGATGTAGAATTGGTTATTCCATATGCAAAATTTTATAAAACCATACAGCTGTTTTTGCACTTACTTTGAATAAGCAGTCATTGAAAAAGAAATTATGAATAGGATGTTAAACTTAACACTGTAGCAAAAGTACTACCTGTGAAAGAAATGTAGAATACCTTATTTTGCTTAGGTCAAGAGTGACTGGAGAGAGAGAAAGAGAGAGAGAGAGAGAGAGAGAGAGAGAAAAGAAAAAAAAAATGTGTTGGAGTGTGTGAGTTTTTGTGTATATGTGTGTGTGTGAATTTGTGTGTGTGTGTGTGTGTGTGTGAGAGATGAGATGAGTGTGTGTGTTTGTGTGTGAGATGAGATGAGATGAGAGACAGAGATAGAGAGTGTGAGAATAATTGATTAAGATTAGAATATATATAGGATTGTGCGTTTGTGTGTGCATGTATGCATATGCACAATATATACAGTATTAGAGTTGAAGTGTGTATGTGTGATGAGTGAGTAGGAGTGCTTGTGTATGTAGTATCAGAGATACTCGGAGATAAATGAACAGTACTAATCAGTATTACTGATTAATGGAATAAAGGGTTAAGATGATGTATCAGCAAATAATTATTGAGTTTCACTTTTACTCTTTTTGATTTGCCAGCTCAGTTAAGCTGGCTGGAAAGTTGATTAGATGATAGTGATGTCAACCAGCAAGTGATGATGGCTCAGTCTAGTATTTGTCGCATACTCACAACAAAGTAAAGACAAGCAGAATTTCAATATGACACACAATATTTTAGTAGTTCCTCATTAAGCATAGCTTATTTCATAGACAATCAGAAAGAAAAATATGCAGTATTTTTCTAACATCCCAACTTCATAGTCAAGACAAAAGGGTGAGAAGTCGGACTCTGAGGTGAATTGTGAGCCGTAGGTAAGGAATTTTTAGGTAGACGGAATGCGTATGAGAATAGGTTAACAAAGTAGTGGAGAAGTAAGAACGCGATTATAAGCAAAAGGTCAGTTTTCATAATACTGGAATAGCTCCCCCTGTACCCTGTGTATTATATATTATGTATTCCATTTAGTTTTATGATTCATGCCAGATTTTATGGTATTGGATATTGATAAATACTTGTGTTGTGGATTTTGATGTCTCTCTCATAAAATCAGACTCTCTCTTTATATGTGTAATTATAAATGTATGTATTTTTTAATTTTTCCAGTTCTTTTTATCTTGTCAACTACCTCTTCTTTTGTGTCCTAATGTTCCTTCTTTGTTTATTCTTTCTCACATTACCCTTATATCTCCTCTGGTTATTTCCCTCTATCTCTCTCTTTTCTCTCTCTCTCTCTCTCTCTCTCTCTCTCTCTCTCTCTCTCTCTCTCTCTCTCTCTCTCTCTCACTTTCACTCTCTCTCTCTCTCACTTTCACTCTCTCTTTCTCTTTCTACTTCTCTTTCTCTCTCTCTCACTCACTCTTTCTTTTACTTTTTCTCTCTCTTTCTATCTCTATCACTCTTTCCCTTCCCTCTCTCTCTGTCTCTCTCTCTCTCTCTCTCTCTCTCTCTCTCTCTCTCTC
>NW_028234405.1:11685166-11690166 GCF_977035675.1 Penaeus japonicus | reverse complement strand
AAAGCAGCTGAGTGCCAGTTCAGCGACATTGGCACTACGGCCGTCACACAGCCGTTACAGTGATGCTGAACAGTTTTCTTCCCCAGAGCTGGAGAGCAGGCCATTCCCAACAGACGACCTCAACCTTAGCTATGAAGAGGCTCCAAAACCACCCCCGAGACCAGCACACATCGAGCCTCCACCGCTTCCACCCAAGAGGCAACCCACTCATGTTGTTCTGAGACCTCCACCTCGGCCTCCTCCATCATCTGACCCACATTATAATTATATTAATGAATATGATTCTTCGCCTGAAGGATCCAACACTCCACCCATACCCATTCCAGCCCGGAAACCTCGGTACCCAGAGTCAGCAGCTCAGCCAGCTTTCATACCAAGCCGATCCACAAAACCCTCCCATCCAGATAGTTTCCAATTCCCTAAACCTAGTTTGAGTCCAACACATGATGTTGGGAGAAATATATATGATGTTGGGGGAGCAGTACCAAAAACTTCAAGGGATTCAACCCCAAGCAAGTCCTCAACTCCAGGGAAATCTCCGCGACTTATACAGAAAAGTACTGCATCTGTTGACCTTGCTAACACTAGTCTTGACCAGTTGGCAGCCAGCTTAGACATGCCAGTGGAGCAGTTAGCCAGGATGACTGTAGTAGAGTTAGCAGCTTGCTTAGCCCAGCTGCAGCTGAGACAGGGAGGCGATCTTGAAAATCAAGCCAAGGAGGATGTACAGACACATGGAATGGCTTCTGGAGAGCATTCTGGTAGGAGATCTAGAGCTTCGAGTAGAGATCACAGTAGAGACCGATTTGCTTTTGATGAGGATGAAATGTTTGCAAAATTTGATGCGCAGTTTCCAAAGAGCCCTGTGGAACCTCCAGAGTTTAGTGTTGCAAGTAATCAGCAGTCAACACTTGCTGTCGGAGCACCAGTCAGCGAAGACAGATATGCTGTATTCAGAGAACTTTCAACAACAGTCAACAAACAAAAGTCTGTGTTTGATGAGAATTTCTTGACACCACAGAATTCCATGGATGAAGAAGTTTCCGAAGTTTCATCTGGCACTTTCAAAGCAAACTTTGAGAGTGACCTCAGAAAAGATTCCCTTGATCGAAAATCATCTCTCAGTGATGATGGTGAACTTGGTGAACTAGAGAAGGATAAAGATTGGCATCCACCAAACCATGACCTGGAATGTGTGACAGTTTTTAGAAGTCCAGAGATTAGCGAGTATGATAACTTCGAACCCACTTTCGATGCCAAGTTTGATGACGATTTCTCAGCCGCTACCTTGAGTGAGAAAAGCATCACTCCTGTCAATTCACCAACCCCACAGAGATACACAAGTCCAAGACCACAGAGGAAGCAGATAGAGGCACACAAGTCACCGTTTACAGATGATTTTAGTTCTGTTAGTATTTCATCTAAACAAACCTCTGGACGACAAGAGAGAACTGAGTCGGAAACTTCTTTCGCCAGTTTTGATGATAATTTTGTGCCTCCTACAGAAGGAGATAAATACTCAAACTACCAAGATTTTACCGGTAGTGGAAGAGTTTCAAGGCAAGACTCACAGAGAAAATCGCCATTTGTAGATAATTTCATTGACTCTAAAGGAAAAGATCAGATTGAAGATAGTGGATTCACTTCAGGCTTTGGAGACAGTACCGATACCTTTGATGATCCTTTCACCAGTGTAGAGCCGAAATCAAGGAGTGCATCCAGAGGAAGTTCAGAGATGATGAAAGTCTCAATGGAAAGAGAAACAACTCTCCAGCCACCAGTTGACACATCAGTTACAAAAAGAAAAAGTCCATTTGATGATGACTTTACAAATCGTGGCGATCGGTATGAGGTATTGAAGGAGGTTGAAAGTGAAAGAGAACCTTCTCTGGAAGGGGAAGTAAGTCGGCTGACAAGACAGAGTGATGCAAGAGGATCTCCCTTCGAAGACTCTTGGCATGGATCTCAAAGAAATACACCTTTTGATGATCAAAAATCCATTGGTTCACTACATTCCATTCAAGGAGAACATCGAAACATTCCACAAGAGTCTCCATTTGAGGATGACTTCAATGGCGATTCAAGGAAGGCTTCAGTTGACCAAGGAAGGCTCTCTCGCACAGGCTCAGAGAACAGAAAATCCCCTTTTGGTGACAGCTTCACGCCACCGTCCTCAGGACGAGCTCACAGGAACAGAATACCATCGCGGTTGAGTGTTGAAAGTGAGGGAAGCGATGTTAGACATTCTCCATTTGAGGATAACTTCAGTTCCATCATAGGCAGTGTAGCCGAAGAGGTGACATTTGATGCATTCCCTAGCCTGCCACAGGATACATCAGTAACGAGTGAGGCTGAAGAAGTCGATCCCTTCAGTGTGAAACTCAACAAGGCACCATCAAAGTCCCCTGAGGGTGATTCAGATTCACACTTTGCAGATTTTGAGCATGCATTCCAGCAGAGCGAGGGCGAGGATCCTAAGCAGAGCCAGGAGGACCCAGCTGAAAGTACATCAGCCAAGAGTAAGACACCACAGCCAGCTGAGGAGGTGCTCGAAGATGACATATTCCCTGATGATGAGACAGAGTTCAAGATATCAGCACGTTACGTCACACCCACACCTGACATGAAGAAATCGGACTCTGTTAACATATTCCGCCGAAACAGCGACCCCTTTGCTGACGATTTCTTTTGTGCTGATGGAGAGGGTGGCAATGCACCGGGCCCAGTCAAGCCAGAGGATGACCCTTTCTGGGAAAAACCCTTTGATAATTTCTCCTTTCCAGTGGATCAGTAATATAGAAACTCATTACTGAAATATTAATGCTCAGATTATACTATTACTGTTGAAGTAAATGGCAGTTTGGAATATTGAATTTAATGTATTAAAAGGGTATATAAATATGGTAAATTATATTATTTTTTGGGTCAGATGTCACATATTGTATCATGTCACAAACATATTCACAAGACTCTGATTATATTTTATTTGATTGACAATGTATATAAAAGTCAGACATCTTATTGATGATATCGCCATATGTAGACTTAACTTTCATTGTACAATTCCTCACAATTCATTTGTATTTCTGCAAATAGATCTTCATACACTCAAAATGTATGATAATATATGGCAAGTGTATGCAAATGCTTTGGAGTAGAAAATTATATTTTTTTCTGTTTAAACAATCTGTGATCTATCTCTGCTTGTGTTCTTGGATAAATTTTGATTTGTATTTTTATCTGACTTTTAGTCTTTGACTTTTATAGTACCAATACTCATTGTGTAATATTTTACGACGAATTCTCTCTCTCGTTCTGTCAAATTACAGTTTTTACACAGGAAAAGCAATTATATTTTTATTGGAACTGTAGTGCAATCACTATTTATTTTGTAGACTATGTTGATGTATGTACTGGATATGTATATATATATTTTTGACTCATTCTTTTGTTGGTTGGTCAAATTACATGACTGAAAGTAGTGCAGTAGAAAGACTTTAGACACAAGATGAAGCTGACGTTATTGAAAACAATGCTGGAAATATTAGAACCATATTTTATTAAGTTTTTCATTTATTTTCATCATTATTTTTTATTATATTTATTTTTTTCTTGCATTTGGCTTCTTTGTTTGTCTTTGCAGGTGTTGCATCATAACCCATATCAGGCTTCAATCGCATGCACACCAGCCAATCGTTGGAGAGAGCTGGAAAAAGAAAGAAAAAACCCACCGAATACAATATTACCCCGTCTTGCTGGGCGTTACATATTGTAGATCAAGTTTCATTCTTTGTTTAGATCAGGTTTTGCTTGATAGATATAAAATCACAAATACTCTTGATTATTGACTCAGACTTTCTCTTATTATTGTCATAATTATTACTATTGTAAAATTATGATTTCCTCCCTGATATTTCATCAAGTTCTGAATTCAAACTGTTTTTTCTTCTGCTTCTTCTTCTCCTTGTTCTGTGAGGCATAGCATCTAGCACTTTCTAAGTATACAGTATTATAGTCGTCACAGTTACTCATTTTCCCTTGAACTGTAAATCAAAGTAGTCCCCTCTTTATTTCTTTCTTTTTCTCTTTTTTTTTCTTTTGAAACAAGATGCCATATGATTGATGACATGCTACATGTATGTCTTAAATCGAGACTTGTCACTAGGTCACCCATTTTATCATTTACCGAGACTTTTGGTGGTATTTGATCGCGTCACAATGTTTGAGTGGACCGTCATTTTTTCATCACCATAAGAAGAAGAAAAACGAGGTTTCCCAAAGTGTTTATTAACTAGAAGTGATGTTCAAGTAATATATTCTTTTATTGATGTGACTATCTTAATATTTTCTTATGTTTACTTAAGAAGATGGATTTCACTAGGATTGTTCTCTACACAGTGCTATCAAGATATTTGCACAGATCAGGAATGATGATGGTAGTATTTACTCAAGCATGTGAAGGATATTATTATAAGGACTTATCAGTTTATTTATGACAATGAAATATATAAATATATCTTTTTTAGAGATGACCTCTTTCTTTAGGGGGGGTGGGGAAGTATTTTAAGAGCGTAAATTTAATGGTATTTAAAGTTCAGATAAGATTACAGACAGGATGATGAATAGAGAACAAAAAAAAACAAATGCTTCAAAAAGAGAAAGAAAAAGAGAAAAAAAAATGTTTAAAAAGCCTTGTCACAAATTACAAAAAGAAGAAAATGTACTGACTTAGCAAATTTTCCTCTCTACTCTCGCTCCTACTCAAGTCCCGTTTGAAGCTTTGTGTCTTTTTAATTTGCTTGAATGATGATATGAAGTACACTTCTACTATGCCATCAGAGGAAAAAAAAACAAAAATTGCATACATGAATGAATATACAATAAAAAGTAAAAAGAGAGAGTGAAAACCATTTACACAGCAGTCAACGTTGAACTGTGTTAGCATCTGGTAGTAGGTGAGCTAGACTGTTGCGTCTCAGCCCTGACTATAGTTGTTAAGT
>NW_028234405.1:11655166-11657666 GCF_977035675.1 Penaeus japonicus | reverse complement strand
TACCAACCAGTTTGTCATCTCGGAGGTCTTGGTAATCACAACAACAACAACAGGCAGTTTATCATTCTTAAGCTATCCATTCGCTTTTCTAGCTGTTAGATTCATCTAAGACTCGCTTACCCTTGGGAATCTGTCTCTTCTCAGAATCATGTGAGTATTGCATGATTTTCGCCATGCACTCTCTCTTCATGTATCGGTGACTTCCTCCTGTGACAAAACCAATGTCATGCTTAGCTAATTCCTCGCCCGATGTTCATTTCCTGAATATTGTAGTAGCAATAACCTACTTGTATATTAACTGAATTAACCTACTTGTATATTAGCCTACATATATATTAATCTAATTATATATTGCCCTACACATATATTAATCTAATTATATATTGCCCTACACATATATTAATCTAATTATATATTACCCTACATATATATTAATCTACTTGTATATTACCCTACATATACATTAACCTAAGTGCATATTAACAATGTGAACAAACTGATAAAGATCAGTCAACTCTCAAACAAACATTACGACCACAACTTCGTCTGATGAATACTTAGAACCAGCTAGTGCTCAGAGGGCCACCGCGGGTCTCAATTCAAGTGATAGTGATATGAAATAAAGAATATAAATATATGTATATAAAAGGAAAAAGATGAATATATATCATTAGATAAAGTAGGTACCTATAACAAACGTCGGATGAAGAAAGGCATTAAATTACTGATTATTGTACAGTATTGTCCAATAGAGACGTGCGGGTAATACGTGTATCTGACTGGGTCGCGATGAAACGAGTTTGAAGAGCAGTGACCTGGATTATGTAAGAAAGGATCCCTAAGTCTCTCTTTATCGGATATATGATTTACGTCCTCTCCTTTTTGAAAATGACACTTATTACTTCTTAAATCTAATGGACTTACTGAACCTCTCCAGATAAGAAATTAACCCACAGCACCTCATCTTACTAAAGATAAACTTCTTGCACCATCTTATAAGAAAATGAACTCCCACCTTCCCCACATAAGGAACCGACCCGCCTACCCCCTCCCCTCCCTACACCACCCCACCCCACCCCACCCTACCCCACCCTTAATCAAAACCTCACCCCTCCCTCCCTCCCTCCCCCTCTCCCTGCAGCGCCCTCCACACCGACGTGACTTTAGGAGGGAAGTGGCTGGACCAGATGGGCGGCGCGGCCCTGGAACGCGGACTCAACATCCAGTACTGCATGTCCCTCACGCGTCACCTGCTGCACTCCGTGTCCCTCCCCGCCGTCACGCAGATACGAGTCAGCGATGATTATATGCTTAGTCCGGTAACAAAGAGTTTTTTTTTTTTTTTTCCTTTTTTTTTCCTTCTTCTTCTTCTTTTTCTTCTTCTTCTTCTTCTCCTCCTCCTCCTTCTTCTTCTTTCTTCTTCTTCTTCTTCTTCTTCTTCTTCTTCTTCTTCTTCTTCTTCTTCTTCTTCTTCTTAGGGCGTGCCTGGGTATGGAGGGATACGTGATTGATTGATAGGGGATGTGTGATAGGTGCGTGCTTGATAATTGCAGTGGCGAAGAGGTTTTTGTGATGTGATTAAGGATGGAGTGATACGTGATTGATCGGGGATGTGTGGTAGGTGCGTGATTGCGGCAGCTTGGTTGAGGTGATGGAAAAAAGGTTTAGTGACTTGGTTGATGATGGAGTGATCTGTTATTCACTGACTATGCAAGAGGATTAACTAGGTAGACTAATTAATTACTTAAAGTGTTCAATCAGTCCAATAACTGGGTTAATCATCGAATTATTCAGGATGAAATGATATAACAAATACATTAACGAGAGAGGGAATAATAAAGAGGCTTTTTGATCCTTTAAGGGGAGCAAATGGACAAACATTTTTGAACGAACATTTTTGGCAAATGACAAAAATCGACAATACTGTAAACTATAAGAAGAGAAACATATTTCGGTGGAATTTAAATGTCAGAAGTTTTCTCGAGAAAGAACTCTTCTGGTTTGAAACACTACTTCATCTACACTTTTAAAGCAATTGTCTATTGCTTAGTATCATTTGAATAAAAGGACTAAAAGGATGATTATTTTTTCTAATATTGGAATTATAAAAAGTTGAAAATCGGTGTATTTCTTTCTCTCAGAAACAAAGCAAGAAAATATAATTTCATCCGGTGTTTTTTAAGACGTATATGAGAGATATCTATGGATTTTTTTTTCCAAAGCAATTGACAGAAAATTATAGGCTACACTAGATTTTTTAAATAAAAAATTTCAATATGAATTACACATAAAAAAGTTATGAACCAAACATCATAAAATTCAGATGATATTAGAAGTGAACACATACAAATAACATATCAAAATTTCAAACCTATAGCTCTTCAGGAAAAAAACAACAACCTCCATATGCTCTCCTTAAGCTTCGAAAATCCACAGACTCTCGACAAAACCAACCCTTTCCCCTCCTCGCCTTTACCCGCAGGACCAGTGGCGCATCGGC
>NW_028234405.1:11632666-11635166 GCF_977035675.1 Penaeus japonicus | reverse complement strand
ATTATGCAAATAAATTGGCACGAGAGGAGTTTTTTGCAACATAATTCAGTTTAATGGAATTTGAATCGGTTAAATTGACACATGCGGATGAATTGTTGACAAATTTGTTTATTATCATTAATAAACAAAGTTCTAGAGTTATTGATTATTATTTTTTTAAACGAGAGAGACAGAGACAGACAGAAACAAAGACAGCGACAGACACAGACACAGACACAGACACAGACACAGACACAGACAGACAGACAGAACCAGAAACAGAGACAGACACACAGACACACAGACACACAAACAGAGCAAAACAGAGCAGAGCAGAGTATCCTCTAGGTCAGCTTCTCCTATGTAATAACCATGTACTTTCTCCTTAACGTAAGCGACTCACTTGATTCTCCTGCTTTGCATATATCAAACAACATAATCTTTTCAACCTGGGGATTTACACACGCTACCTCTCTATACTTATCTGTGTGTCTTCTTCCTCGTTATTTCTGCATCTCTATTTATATATCAACTCGTTTATTTGTCTGTGTATCTCTGAGTGTATGCTTGTATGTATGTATGTATCTATTTATCTATCTGTTTATTGACCTATCTGTCTGTTTATCTACCTACCTTCGTACCTTCCTACCTTCTTTCCTTCCTTCCTTCCTTCCTTCCTTCCTTCCTTCCTTCCTTCCTTCCTTTCTTCCTTCCTCCACCTATTTACTTACCTACCTAACTAACTAACTAACCGCCCACCCACCTACCGATCTACCTACCTACCTACCTACTTACATACCTATATACCTACCTACCTACCTACCTACCTACCTACCTACCTACCTACCTACCTACCTACCTACCTACCTACCTACCTACCTACCTTCTTACCTACATATTCACTTACCTGCCTACCTATCTATCTACCTACCTACTTACCTACTTACTTTCTTTCGTGCCTACCTACCTAGTTACCTGCTTTCCTGCCTACCTACCTCTCTACCTCTCTACCTGCCTACCTACCTACCTACCTACCTACCTACCTACCTACCTACCTACTTACCTACATATTCACTTACCTGCCTACTTACCTACTTACCTACTTACTTACTTACTTACTTACTTTCTTTCGTGCCTACCTACCTGCTTTCCTGCCTACTTACCTACCTACCTAACGGAAGGAAAGAAGGTGAGAAGATGAGAGGAGAGGAAGGAGGAAAGAAAGAAAGAAAGAAAGAAAGAAAGAAGGAAAGGGGAAGAAAGGAAGGAAGAGGAGAGAGAAAGATGGAAAGAATAGAGAGAAGGAAAGGGAAGGAGGGAGGGAAGGACTGGTTAGTAGAGTGGAAAAGGGAAAGAAGGAGGGAAGGAAGAGAAACGGAGGGCCAGTGAGTGGAGGGAAAGAGGGAAGGAGGAAAGAGGAAGGAAGAAGAAGGGAAGGAGGAAGGAAGAAAGAGGGAAGGCGGAAGGAAGAAGGAGGAAGGAAGAAAGAAGTAGAGAAGAAAGAAGGAGGGAAAGAGGAAGAAAGAAGGAGGGAAGGAGGAAGGAAGAAGGAGGGAAAGAGGAAGGAAGAAGGAGGGAAAGAGGAAGGAAGAAGGAGGGAAGGAGGAAGGAAGAAAGAGAAGGGTTGCAGGGTGTCGGGCGGGCAACGGGCGTCAGGCAGTAGCGCGGCCTTCACGTTGCATTGATAGTGATCTGATAGTGTTGTTGATGGTGAGCTGGCGGAGTGGCGGCTGTTTGTGAGGAAGGCAAGGGGTGGGGGGTGAGGGTGGAGGGGTGTGTGAAGGATGCTGAATGGGGGGAAGGGAGGGGGGTTAGGGGGTTAGAGGGGGCATGAACTGAGGATTAAATAGATTCTCTTATCTTAGCTCTCGTGCCAAAGGTGCTCCATCATTCTCCTCTTGGTACGCACCCGCTCCCTCTTTTCTCTCTCCTCTCCCCCCCCCTTTCTCTTCTCCTCCCCCCTCCCCTTCCTCTTCTCCTCCTCTCCCCCATCCTCTTCCTCTCCCCTCTTCTCTTCCTCTCTTACTTCTCCTTGGTTTAGCTTCTCCCTCTTGACTCATTTTATTCTTTTCCCTTCTCTCTCTCTCTCGGTTATGCCTTCCCTCCTTCTTTTCTCTCTCCTTCTTTTCTCTCTCCTTCTATCCCTCCCTCCTTCCCTCCTTTCTCTTCGTACTTTCTTTACATTATTGGAACCAACGGCTCTCTCTTTTCAAATCCCTTTCCCAAGATAACGTTTATATTTTTTTTTCAGTCCCTCCTAATCCCTGTTATCGCCCTTATCCTTTGGTATCTTTCTTCTTCATCTCCTTGCCGTGCCATGCGCTCGAGCATCATCCTCAGCATCAATTGAGGTATCTTGTGGTCACCTTCGTCTCACCTGTTCATCTCAGGTTCCTGGCCTTCTTGCATTGTTTTTATTTATTTTTTTTATTATGAATTTTATTTTTATTACTATGATCACTGCCCCTTTTTCTTGTTGCTGTTTGTTTTCTTTTTGTTTTTGTTATTGTTTATTTTATAT
>NW_028234405.1:11622666-11625166 GCF_977035675.1 Penaeus japonicus | reverse complement strand
CGTGCTCTTTTTTCATCGTTTTATTGTTATTTTTGTATTATCTTTTTATTCTCAGTTTTGCCTAGATTAATTTCCTTATTTCGTGATCAACAGATTTATCTCTTAATGTTCTAGTCTCTTGTTTTATTGTCACCCTTTTCTGCTATTCCTATTCCTTCTTCTCTTTCTCTCTCTTTATGTTGTAGTAAACGACTTGTATCTCTTTCCCTTTCCCTCCCTCTCTCTCTCTCTCTCTCTCTCTCTCTCTCTCTCTCTCTCTCTCTCTCTCTCTCTCTCTCTCTCTCTCTCTCTCTCTCTCTCTCTCTCTCTCTCTCTCTCTCTCGTCGTACCTAAAACAAAGCGCAGTGGCGTGATAGAGACAGCAGTATCCGTGTACTTCAGGTTTGCGTAACCCGATCATCCAGGTTGCATATTGGATCTTTTAACGTATAAGTGGGCGTTCCTGTTGCACTAGTAGTGTTGTGTACCGGCAAGTTGTGTGGTTGGTTGCAAGCACTAGCTTTAGGTGACTTGAATAGGTTTAATAATTCTGAGAATGACTTTATTCTTATTGTCGAAACGTCACAAGAAAGCGGCATATATTTTTTTATCTCACCCGTTGCTCCGAATATTAAGATCTAAGAATCAAATAATAAGGTGATGATACGCGCTTTGATAGCCCATCGCTAAGCCAAACAGCTAAACCGTTTTTGAGGTTAATTCCTAAAACTCCTAATCCCTTGCTAGAATTGGCTGTCACGTCGCCATGATCTTCACCTCGTGTGTTGACATCAGGTTAATACGTTTCTGCTATTTTTTTTCCTAAACGTTTATAGGAAAATCTTCAAACGTTATGAAAGTTGATAGGGGGGGAGGGGTTATTGATTTACCTGGCTGTTGTAGGTGTTCTTTTCTGGTTGTGATAATTTTAGAAGTGTATATTGATATGATTGTATATGTCGGTGTGTTTTGGGATAAATATTATTATTGTTATTATGGTTGTATAAGCTGAGCGACTAATACAGGAGGAAGAAATCATAACCGGTTAAAGAAGATTTAGAGCAAACCGGTAATAAAACTATGATTTGTATAGTACTGACATAACAGCGATTTCTTACGTAAGATCCTCTTTGAGAATATTAACGACCCTCTATCCGCCACCTCACACTTGCGTTCCCTTGTCCACCTTCCATCGACAAAGGGCGTCGGGAAGCATGGGCGGGCTAAGGAGGAGGCAAGAGGGGACAGCAGGTCGCGGGCGCGTCTATTACGCAGCCAGAGTCGTAGTGCGGGCGGTGGGTGGGCGGGGTGTTCGGGTGTTCGCTATCACACGATACATCTCGACGCGCGCGGCCCTGTGATGCTGCGAGGCCCTGGAACACTCGTCTCGTCGGGACTTTTTTTAGGGTCGGGGAGGGTGAGGGAAGGGTGAGGGAGGGTGGGGGAAGGGTGAGGGAGGGTGGGGGAAGGGTGAGGGAGGGTGGGGGAAGGGTGAGGGAGGGTGGGGGAAGGGTGAGGGAGGGTGGGGGAAGGGTGAGGGAGGGTGGGGGAGGGTGGGGGAAGGGTGATGGAGGGGGTAGGGGGAGGGCGAGGAATAGGGTGAAGGAGAGGGAAGGGGTGAGGAGGGGTAACGATGAAGAAGGGGGAAGGGAAGGGAGAGGATAGGGGGGAGCAGGGGGAGGGGGGAACAATAAAGAGGGGAAAGGGTGAAGAGTGAAGGGTTGCAGGGTGAAGAAGGGGAAGGGTGGCCGAGTGGAGAGAGGTGAGTCTAAGGGTGACAGGACGAAGTGAAGTGAGTCTAAAGGTAATAGGGTGAAGGGAGGCGAGTTGAATAGCGAGAGAGTGAAGGTAGGTTTACATAAGGGTGACAGGGGAAAGGGCTAGGAAGCAGTAATGAAGTAAGGTCTCGAAGTGTCTATAAGGGTGAAGAGAGTTTCATCAAAGGGCGTAGAAGGGTGAGAGGGCGAGCTAGGCCGATGGGGTTGAGGCGATGGAGTAGCGATCGGCGAGTGGTTGGGTGAGGCTAGTTGAGGTCGATGAGGGCTGCTAGCGGCTAGTCGGGCGGAAGAAGCAGGTCTTGGCTGCCGCCGAAACCCGCTACCATTTAGCTTTATTTAAAGTATATATATATATATATATATATATATATATATATAATATATATATATATGTATGTATATATGTGTGTATAGTGTGTATGTGTGTGTATGTGTGTGTATGTGTGTTGTGTGTGTATACTGTATATAAAGCCAAATATATATATATATATATATATATATCGCTCCCATTCATGTTCTATATATTAATATGATGATAGTTTGATTATAGCCGCCTATATATATATATATATATATATATATATATATATATATATATATTTTTATATATATCGCGTTGGTATAGGAGCTGAGATTAAGGCAAAATATCGTTCAGATTATTTTTTCGATCCCATTCATGTCTATCATTTAATAGGAGTGAGAGTTTGCTTATCGCCGCCTCCCCCTCCCTTCCCCCTCCTCCT
>NW_028234405.1:11615166-11617666 GCF_977035675.1 Penaeus japonicus | reverse complement strand
CTCCTCTTCCTCTTCCTACTCCTCTTCCTCCTATTCCTCTTCCTCTTCCTACTCCTCTTCCTCCCCCTCTTCCTCCTCCTCCTCCTACTCCTCTTCCTACTCCTTTTCCTACTTTTCTTCCTCCTCTTCTTCCTCCTCCTCCTCCTCTTCCTCTTCCTACTCCTCTTCCACCTCCTCTCCTCCTCATCCTCATCCTCCCCCCCTTCCCCCAAATACATCCTCCTTCATCCCCTCCACCTCATCTCCCCCTCACCTTCCCCTCTTTCTCGTGGTCGTCCCCCTCCCCCTCCTTCATCTCCCTACCTCCCCCTCTTACCACCACCACCTTCTCCCTCCTCTCTCTCTCTCTCCTGCCCCTTACCCTTGCCTCCTCCTCCCCCCTCCCCCTCTCTCCCTGCCCCCATTCATCCCGATAAGGGCATCTAGGTGGTGGTCAATTCCTCCCTCCTCTCTCCCTCATCCCGTTACCCCCTCCCCCTCCCCATCTCCGCTCCACACACGTCAAGCAGCATAAGCTACTTACAAAGGGAGAGGGAGGAGAGAGAGGGAGAGGGAGGGGAGAGGGGGAGAGGGAGGAAAAAGGGGGAGATGGAGAGGGATAGGGAGGAGAGGGAGGAGAGAGAGGGAGAGGGAGAGGGAGCAGAGAGAGGAAGAGGGAGGACAGAGAGGGAAAGGGAGGAGAGAGAGGGAGAGGGAGGAGAGAGAGGGAGAGGGAGAGGGAGGAGAGAGAGAGAGAGGGAGAGGGAGAGGGAGGAGAGAGAGAGGGGGAGAGGGAGAAGGAGGAGAGAGAGGGAGAGGGAGGAGAGAGAGGAAGGATAGAGAGGGAGAGGAAGGATAGAGAGGGAGAGGGAGGAGACAGAGGGAGAGGGAGGAGAGAGAGAGAGAGAGAGAGGGAGGAGAGAGAGAGAGGGGGGGGGGCAGAGAGAGGAAGAGGGAGGAGAGAGAGGGAGAGGGAGGAGAGAGAGGGAGAGGGAGGAGAGAGAGGGAGAGGGAGGAGAGAGAGGGAGAGGGAGGAGAGAGGGGGGGTAGGGAGGAGAGAGAGGGAAAGATTGGAAAGAGGAGGAGAGGGAGGAAAGAGAGGGAGAGAGAGGAGAGAGAAGGGGAGGGAGGAGAGAGAGGGAGGAGAGAGGGGGAGAGGGAGAGGAAGAGGAAGGAGAGAGAAAGAAATAGAGAAAAAAGAGACAGGTAAGGAAAATAGAAGTAGAAACAACGAAACCACATATATATATATATCTTTAGGCGTCCCGAGCAAGACAGAATACCTGAAAATAGGCCTAGAGCAATAGGCGTAGGTTTCCAGAAGATTCTTTTCCAGCCCTGTGATGCCCCTAGCGTGGTGGACCCAATGACCTTGTCGGGATAGGTGTCATGAGGCCTATGTGACCTTGGGGAGACAGGTGTGAAGGAGGAGGAGAAAGAAAAAGAGGAGGGGGAGGAGAAAGAAGAAGAAGAGGAGGAGGAGAAAGAAGATGATATGGTAGATAGAGACGGTGGGAGAGCTGGAGGGGGTGGAGGAGGAAGAAGAAGAGGAAGAGGAGAAAGAAAAGGAGGAGGAGAAAGAATAGAGGGAGGAGGAATGGTAGAAAGAAGAAGAGGTGGAGGAAAAAGAAGAAAATAGGGTAGATAGAGAAGGTGGGAGAGTTGGAGGGAGTGGAGAAGGAAGAAGAGGAAGAGGAGAAAGAAAAGGAGGAGGAGAAATAATGAAAGAAGGACGAAGAGGAGAATGAAGAAGAAGAGGAGAAGGAGAAGAAAAGGAAGGCGAAAAAGAAGAAGAAGAAGAAAGGAAGAAGGAGAAGGAGAAGGAGAAGGAGGAAGAAGAAGAAGGGGAAGAGGAAGAGGAAAAGTAATAGTTAAAGGAAAGGAGGAAAAGGAGAAGCAGAAATAGAGAGAGAAGAATAGGAATAAGGAGAACGGTTAAAAAGAAAAGAGAGAAAAAAAAGAGCTGGACTAGGAACAGAGAAAGGAGAGAGAAAAAGAGAAGTGGAGGAAGATTCCACATACAAAAAAAAAATACGAGAAACAGAAATAAGAAAAGAACACCGAAGTCAGATAAACGAACAAAAACAGAAACAAAAACAATGGGACAGCGAAAGTTACCGGCCATTAGAGGGTGATATTCGGAAGAGAAGTAAACAGGGAAGACAAAGAGAGCAAGAAAACAAGAGGAAGAGAAAAAAGAAAAGATCCGAAACATAATCCCGCTTTGTTTTGCCGACCGCTCTACTCGCTCGGTTGTTGCCGAAGGGAGGGGGAGGGGGGAGAGGGAGAGGGAGAGGGAGAGGGAGAGGGAGAGGGAGAGGGAAAGGTAGAGGGGGAGAGGGAGAAGGAGAGGGAGGGGGAGAGGAAGAGAGATAGAGAGGGAGAAATAGAGACAGACAGACAGACTGACTGATTGACTGACTGACTGACAGACTGACAGACAGACAGACAGACAGACAGACAGACAGACAGACAGACAGACAGACAGACAGACAGACAGACAGACAGACAGACAGACAGA
>NW_028234405.1:11605166-11610166 GCF_977035675.1 Penaeus japonicus | reverse complement strand
AATATATATTTTGGGGGGTTTCTCCTGTTATCTTTTGTGCGAGTCTACGAGGGAAACTTCGTCATCCTCTCGCGCTTAATTTGCATATTATTGCGAAAGAAACGCGGGCATTTCTCGGAGGAACATTTGGAGCGACTAGCGTAAGATCCCGTAGGTCAGGGGTATTAAATATCACCCTCACACGCCCTCAGTTCGTACCGCCCCCCCCCCCAGTTCCCCTACACCCTTCCTCTCTCCTTTACCCCTCTGCCATTCCCTATCCCCCTCCCTTCCCCTCCCTCCCCTTCTCCCATCCCCTTCCCAATCTCCCTCACCTCTTCTCCTCCCTAGCCCCCTCCCCTCCTCTCTCCGCCCCTCCCTTCCCCTCACCTCCCCTCCTCTCCCCGCCCCTCCCTTCCCCCTCACCTCCCCTTCCCTCCCCCTCCCTCCCCCTTCCTCCTTCCACCCAACCCCCTTGTTACATAACTCCTTGTGGTCGACCGTATATTACCTAATAAATGCTGCACACGGGCTGTTTGCCGATGATTTGCTCCGGTTGTAATTCATTTCCTCTCTCTCTCTCTCTCTCTCTCTCTCTCTCTCTCTCTCTCTCTCTCTCTCTCTCTCTCTCTCTCTCTCTCTCTCTCTCTCTCTCTCTCTCTCTCTCTCTCTCTCTCTCACTTCACTTCACTTCACCTCACCTCACCTCTCCTCTCCTATTCTCCAATTCATCTCCTTCTACTCCTACCCCTCCTCTTTCTCCTCGTCCTATTCCTCCTCCTCCTTTTCACCTCCCCCTCTCCCTCTCTTCCCTCCCCTTCTTCTCATCCCTCTTCTCCTCCTCCTCTTTCACCTCCCCCTCTTCCTCCTCCCTCTCTTCCCTCTCCTTCTTCCCCTCCCTCTCTTCCTCCTCCCTCTCTCCCCTCTCCTTCTCCTCCTCCTCCTCCTCCTCCTCCTCCTCCTCCTCCTCCTCCTCCTCCTCCTCCTCCTCCTCCTACTCCACTACCTCCTCATCCCTCCCTCTTTCTCTCCTCCTCCCCCCTCCCTCCTCCCTCCTCCCCTCTCCCTCCTCCCTCCTCCCTCCTCCCTCCTCCTCCCTCCCCCCTCCTCCCTCCTCCCTCCTCCCTCCTCCCTCCTCCCTCCTCCCTCCTCCCTCCTCCCTCCTCCCCGATCCACCTTATACCTGTTCAGATACCTTGTCTCGACGAGAGCTAAAGATAGGGCGATCTCAGAATAACTAAACCTCACCCGTCACATGAAACGTTTCACCAATCTCTGTGCGTACCCACCTCATACTCTCCTCCTCCTCCTCCTCCTCACCCCCCCCCCCTTCCCCGCCCTCCTCCTCCCTTTCCCTTTCCCTCCTTCATACTCTCCTCCTCCCCTTCCCTTCCCCTTCCTCCTCCTCCCCTTCCCTTTCCCTCCCTCATACTCTCCTCCTCCCCTTCCCTTCCCCTCCTTCATACTCTCCTCTTCTTCCCCTTCCCTTCCCCTTCCTCCTCCTCCCCTTCCCTTCCCCTCCCCCATACTCTCCTCCTCCCCTTTCCTTTCCCTCCTTCATACTCTCCTCCCCCCCCCCCTTCCCCTTCCTCCTCCTCCCCTTCTCTTCTCCCCCCCCCCCCCCCCCCCCACCCCCCCTCCCCCCCCCCCCGAGCCCCCCCCACCCCACCCCCCCCCCCCCCCCCCCCCCCCCCCCCCCCCCCCCCCCCCACCCCCCACCCGACCCTCCCCCCCCACCCCACCCCCCCCCACCCCCCCCCCCCCCCCCCCACCACCACCCCCGCCGCCCCCCCCCCCCCCCACCCCCCCCCCCCCCCCCCCCCACCCCCCCACCCACCCCCCCCCCCCCACCACCCCCCCCTCACCCCCCCCCCTCCACCCCCCCCCCCCCCCCCCCCCCCCCCCCCCACCCCCCCCCCCCCACCCACTCCCCCCCCCCCCCCTCACCACTCCCCCTCCACCCCCACCACCCACCCCCCCCCCCCCCCCCGCCCCCCCCCCCCCCCCCCACCCCTCCCTTCTCCTCTCTCCCTGCCCCCCTCCCCCCCCCCCCCCCCCACCACCCGCCCCCAACCCCCCCTCCCCCCCCCCCACCCCACACCCCCCCCCCCGCCCTCCCCCCCCCCCCCCCCCCCCCCCCCCCCCTCCACAATCTGATACCACCTTCCACCCCCTCCCCACCTCCTTACCTCCTTACCCTCTTCCCTACCTCGATCCACCTTATTACTCGATCGCTCACTCACTCCCTCACTCCCAACCCACCTTATTTTACTATATCCCTCACCCACCCCCTTTGCTATCCCTCCCCTATCCCCATTCACTCCAACCCACCTGGCTACTATATACTGTACCGCCTCCCCCCCCCCCACCTCCACTTCGTAGCCCCCACCCCCCACCTCTACTTCGTACCCCCCCCTGGCCGTCACCCTCTCCGCCCCTTCCCCTTTTCAATCACCGCTAAACATATCTTTTCAACTTTATCTGTCTAAGTTCTTCATCATCTTCTTCCCCTCCTCCCCCTTCTTCTCCTCCTTCTTCTTCTTCTTCTTCTTCTTTTACTTCTTTTACTTACCAAGTGGCTGCTTTAAGTTGCGCTCAAGAAGGAGTATTTTTAGGGGTGAGAGACAGACAGACAGACAGACAGACAGACAGACAGACAGACAGACATAGAGACCAAGGGGAAAGGAAAAGGGGAGGGAAGGGGAAAGGTCATAGTCGTTGACATAGAGCGGTAGAGAGGGTTGTATACCCCCCCCTTTTCCCCCTCCCCTTTCCCTTCCCCTCGAGCCGGCGCGAGAGATGCAGATGAGTTTAAAAAATGTTGAAATTAAGGTTATTTGTCTCTTTATAGCGACCCTGAAAATGGACCTTAAGTCGGTGTTGCCATGTGTACTCTCGCCCTCATGTGTGGGGGGGAGGGACGGAGGGGGGTGTAAGTGTGTGTATGCGTTCGTGTTTGTTTGTTGTTGTTGTGTGTGTGTGTGTGTGTGTGTGTGTGTGTGTGTGTGTGTGTGTGTGTGTGTGTGTGTGTGTGTGTGTGTGTGTGTGTGTGTGTGTGTGTTTGCGTGTGTGTGTGTGTGTGTGTGTGTGTGTGTGTGTGTGTGTGTGTGTGTGTGTGT
The DNA here is from genome assembly GCF_977035675.1 of Penaeus japonicus. Taxonomy (NCBI): domain Eukaryota; kingdom Metazoa; phylum Arthropoda; class Malacostraca; order Decapoda; family Penaeidae; genus Penaeus; species Penaeus japonicus. Next base: position 11,607,068 of record NW_028234405.1, on the reverse strand, counting down.
TTGCGCGCGCGTGTGTGTGTGTGTGTGTATGTGTGTGTGTGTGTGTGTGTTTATGTGTATGATTGTGTGTGTTTTCCGGTATGTATATGGTATACATGAAGGTCAGGTCATACTCATGCAAACATTGCCTCTTCAATTTACATGTAATAAATTATCCGTACAATAGAATCTCATTTTAACCTTTATAATGTACATATCAAACTGCATTTACCCTTGCGCCATACGGCATATCCCTGCCTCATACAGTATACCCTCGCGTCATGCAGCATGCCCTTGTCTTATATAGCATATACCTTCGTGTCATACTATATACCCTTGTATCGTACAGTATACCCTCGCGCCATACGACATACCCTTGTCTTATACAGCATACCCTTACGTCACGCAGCACACACCCTTGCGTCATAGGGCATATCCTTGTCTCATACAGCATACCCTTGCGTCATACGGCATACCCGTGCTCCACATAGCATTTCCCTTGCGTGACACTGTATACCCTTGAATCATACAGTACGTCTTTGCGTAATACAGTATATCGTTGCGTCAGTCAGCATACATCGTCCAAGTATGAAAGTCTTTCCTCACAGTCGAGGCTAAGTAGGACCCGGAGGAGTGATCATGGCCGCAGTACCTCATTACAGTGACCACCGCGGCGACGACCCGGTCACGACGACCACCTCACCCTAACCCCCACCCCCCACCACACCCTACCCCACCTCCACACCCCCAAGCGATGGCTTGGAGGGGGTGGGGGTGATAAGGCTGGGGTTGGATGGGGAGGGGGGGGGGTGTTCGGAGGGAGGGATGGGGATGGCTTCGGGATGGGGGGATGTGGGGATGGGGGATGGGCAGGGTAGGTAGGTAGGTAGGTAAGTAGGTGTTGCTGTATGTCTGGGATAGATGAGGGGGTGGGGGTGAGGGGGGGAGAAGGAAGCCTATAAGGGGAACACCAATTCACACACACATGCATACACAAACACACACTCTCTCTCTCTCACTCACTCACTCACTCACTCACTCACTCACTCACTCACTCACTCACTCACTCACTCACTCACTCTTCACTCTGTCACCTCTCCAACTCTATCTCTCTTTCCCTCTCCCTTTACACCTTCCTCCCTCCCTCCCTCTCCCTCTCCCTCCTCTCTCTCTCTCTCTCTCTCTCTCTCTCTCTCTCTCTCTCTCTCTCTCTCTCTCTCTCTCTCTCTCTCTCTCTCTCTCTCTCTCTCGTCACTGTAGTAGACCTTGCATTAAGAACGAACGAAACCACAAATCCATTTTTTTCTTCCGAAAACATCCAGATGTGAGATAAAACCCACAGAGACAGACACGCACATGCAGCCACAACTTTTTTTAACCAAAAGATAAAAGAAAAAAGATAAAACACGACAAAAAGATAAAAGACTAAAAAGAGAGAGATTTGTCATGATAGATTTCACAAATGCCGGTTAAATAGTTCGCCAAACGTTAGGTTCTTTGGCCGTGGTAGAAGAGCTCTCTCTCTCTCTCATCAGGCAGTTAACCCGTTTAGCATGTGATCTCTGTCTCTGCCTCTTTCTCTCTTTTTCTCTCTTTCTCTCTCTTTCTCTCTATCTCTCTTTCTCTTTCTCTTTCTCTCTCTCTCTCTCTCTCTCTCTCTCTCTCTCTCTCTCTCTCTCTCTCTCTCTCTCTCTCTCTCTCTCTCTCTCTCTCTCTCTCTCTCTCTCTCTCTCTCGTTCTCTCGTTCTCTCGTTCTCTTTTTTTTCTTTCTCTCCCTCACCCTCTCTCCCTCCCTCCCTTCCTTTCTTCCTTCCTCCCTTCCTCCCTCCCTCCATCTCTCCATTCTCCTTTCCCTCTCTGTACCTCCCTCTCCCACTGCCTATCTCCCTATCTCCCTCCTGCCCTTCCTATCCATTCCTTCTC
>NW_028234405.1:11595166-11602666 GCF_977035675.1 Penaeus japonicus | reverse complement strand
TCTCTCTCTCTCTCTCTCTCTCTCTCTCCCTCTCTCTCTCTCTCCTCTCTCTCTCTATCTATATATATATATATAATATATATATATATATTATATATATATATATATTATATATATATATATACACACACATATATACATATATATACATATATACATATATACATATATCTATCTCAAGTTCGTTTATCTCTCTTTTGGCATCATCCCTGCTCTGCCTACTGTGCTTGCCATGCTTGCCGCTGTGCCTCTGCCCTTCCCTCTTGAAAAAAAAGCAACAACAACTGCGTCACGACCATATAAGTCATGCGCATTCTGCATGCTTGGTGCAGTACCTTCCTGCACCTACTTCTGAGTATAGCCTGAGCGCCACACACACCTCCGTGCCATACCCAGATCGCACATCAGTTGGTCAGATGAAGTAATAGGAATCTAGAAATATAGTTAATAGGGTTAAGTCTAGAAATGATATAGATATGAAATGTACGATTTATGAAATTTGCAATTAGATGTATATAAAGGATTTTCGGAATTTCTGAAGGAACTCGACCATGGAGATTTCTTGTTCCAGTGGCACCTTCGTGGTTAAAAAAACAAGCGGGATGTTCTCGGGATGTGAATATGTATTGTCTCTTGGAACTCATGGGCCCACTCCTTATTTCTTGGTTTCTCTTCACTTCCTTACTTCTTCTGTCTTTTCTTTTTTTTCCCCCTTTTCTCTTTCCTGCTCATCCTTTACTCTCTTTCTCTTCTATCTCTTTCTTTTTATCTCCTTCTCTCTCACTCATTTTTCCTCTCTCACTTATTGTCTTCCCCCTACCCCTATCTCTCTTTCCGTCCCCTTTTCCCATATTTCTCCCCCTTACCCTCTTCTCCCCTGGTTTCTCTTCTCTCCTCCCCACCCCCACCTAGTCACCCCCTCCTTCTCTCTCCCGTTCCCCCTTCCCCTCTCCCTCATTCTCTCCCTTCTCCTACACCATATTCCCACCTAATTACCTCCCCTCCCTGTACCTCCCTCTCTCTTCCCCTACCTCCCCCCTCCTTTCTCCCCCCCCACCTTTCTCTCCCCCCCCACCCTTCTCTCCCCCCTCTTCTTTGTCTCTCCATCCATCCCCACCAATCTCTCTCCTCCCCCCCCCATTTATTTATTTCTTCCCCCCTTTACTTCTCCCCCCGCCCTCCACCCCCACCCCACCCCCTCTGGCCACCGGCGTAGCGCGAACGGGAGATCGCGGGAGATAGCGGAGTCACGGGAGAGAAGCCTAAGTGGCGGCTGAGGACGGAGGCGGAGGAGATCGTGACCACAGCATGTCCGGGAGACACAGTCGCTCGTACTCGCTCGCACTCGCTCGGGCTCGTCGCTGGCTCTCTCGGGTTGTTTCGTGTGGTGTGTTTCTTCTCTTTCTCTCTCTCTCTTACTCTCTTTCTCTCTCTCTCTCTCTTTCTCTTTCTCTCTCTCTCTCTCTCTCTCTCTCTCTCTCTCTCTCTCTCTCTCTCTCTCTCTCTCTCTCTCTTTCTCTTTCTCTCTTTCTCTCACTCGATCTGCTTTTCTGCGTGTTTTTATTCTTCATGCTACGTTCATTTCTCTCTCTCTAGGTCTCTCTTTCTCCTTATCCTCTCTGTTCCCTCTACCTGTCCTTCTCTTCCCCTGTCCCTCTCTCCATCTTTCTTTACTCTCCTATCTTCTTTTTTTTCTCCTTCTTTCCCTTTCACATTCTCGTCGACGCCACCCGAGTCCCCAACATCTTAGCCTCTTCTTGTTCTCAGGATCTTATCAGCATTTGTACCACGGCCTCCCTCCCTCTTGACTCCCCTTCCCCCCATTACCCCCATACCCTCTTATCCCCCAGTCTGGTGTCTGTCTCTCCCTCTCTCCCTTCTCCCTTCTTCCTTCTCTCTTCTCCCTTCTCCCCCACTACCCTCTTTCCCTTTGCTCTCTCTCCCTTCTCTCCTACTATCTTCTTTTCTTTGCCTTATCCCCTCTCATCTGTCTTTCTCCCTTACATTCCTTTTCCATCCGCCATTCACCCCCTTTATCTCCCTTTCCCTTCCTTGCTTCTCTTCTTCTCCCTCCCTATCTCCCCTTTTCTTCTCCGTCTTCAGCTCGTGATGTGAGGACGGCGATCTCCCTTCCGTGGCTCGTATTTCTCCCTCACCCAATTGTGTGAATTTTTCATTCTTGATGTGGTATTATCATTGAATCAGTGATAAATAAAAAAGATGAAGACGAAGGAAAAAATTTAAAAAAATAAGATAAGAAAACATATAAAACAATAAGATCACCTTACCTCGATAGGTGTTGAAATGCATTTATTATTACCCTGCCTTCGAATTGTTATATTGATAGAAATATTAGTATTACTTTACATTTCGAAAAAATTATATTCGCTTAGGTAAACGATATACGATTATTCTACATTATCATGTACGCATACCTTCCCTTGGGAATTAATGATAATGATAAAAAAAGAAAAAGAAAGTTATATATATATGTATATATATATATATATATATATATATATATATATATATATATATATATATATATTCGTTCGATAGCATTTCATTCTAATTCCTCCTTCTCTTCGCCTGGATGCTTATCAGGAGTCGAGATAAGAAAGATAAAAAGGCTCAAGATGGGTTGTATAAACGGGTCTTATCGCTGTCAGATAAAGTGACTGTGTTGTCGCTGGCGCCACTCGCCTCGCGTGGCTGACACCGGGAGGCTGACGATCATGACAGGGAAAGGTGGGCTTGGTTATTCCTTGCAGTGGAGATATAGTGGGTGGAGGGAGGAGGGGGAGGTAGGTGGGGGAGGGTGCGAGGTAGGGGGGGGGAGATAGGAGGGGTGGAGGTAGGGGGGAGGGGGAAGGTTGGAGGTAGGAGGGGGGAGGTGGAAGAGATGGAAGTGGTGGTGGAGGTGGAGGTGGAGGTGAAAGAGGTAGATGAGAAGAGTAGGTGGGGGAAGGAAGAAGGAGGAAATGAAGAGGGAGGATGGGATATTAAAAGCAGTGATGCTGATCATATGATGATAATAAGGGTAAAGGAAATGATAATAATGATAATAATAATGATAATAATAAAAGTGATAATAATTATAATAATACCAATACGGACAAAGACGGTAAGAAGAACGAAGAAAGATCCAAGTAGGGCCTCCCACCCTCTCGCCTCCGGTCCTCGTAAATGCCATACAGCCTTCCTCCTTCAAGAGGGCGGTCGCGGTGCCTCCCCTCATCCCTCCCTCGACCCTCTTCGAACTCCTTTCCTCCCTCCCACTTTCCTTCTCTCCCTCACTCTCTCCCTTCTTCCCATCTTGCCCTCCATATCTCCCTCCCTCCATCCATCCATGCATTTCTCTCTCCCTTCCTCCATCCCTCCACCCTCCCTCCTTCCTTTCCTCCCTCCCTCCCTCCTTCTCTCTCTCTCTCTCTCTCTCTCTCTCTCTCTCTCTCTCTCTCTCTCTCTCTCTCCCTCCCTTCCTCGCTTCCTTCCTTCCTCTCTTCTCGCCCTCCATACCTCCCTCTATCCTTCCCTCCCTCCCTCCCTCTATCCATTCCTTCCTTCCTTCTATGTCGCCCTCCATATCTCCCTCTATCCATCCCACTCTCTCTCCGTCTCTTCCTCTCTCCCTACCTCCGTCCCTCCCTCTCTCCCTCCCCTCCTTTCTCCCACCTTCCCTCCCTCCCTCCTTCCTTCCCGAGAGCGTCGGGTCCCGAAACGCCCCTTGTCTCACGCCCTTCATCTCATCCCGTCGGCCCCACACGTCGGGGTGCTACGCGCACGTCGCCGTCGGGTTGTCGGTTCGTCGGGTCATTAACTCGATCCCGAAATAGCAATCAAGTGGAAGCGAGAAAGGGAGGGAGGGAAGAAGGGAGGGAGAGAGGGAGAGAGGGAGAGAGGGAGAGAGAGGGGGAGGGAGGGAGAGAGAGGGGGAGAGGGAGAGAGGGAGGGGGAGAGAGGGAGAGAGAGAGAGAGAGAGAGAGAGAGAGAGAGAGAGAGAGAGAGAGAGAGAGAGAGAGAGAGAGAGAGAGAGAGAGAGAGAGAGAGAGAGAGAGAGAGAGAGAGAGAGAGAGAGGATGACAAGGAAGGAGACAAGGAAGGAGGCTAGGAGGGAAGAGAAAGAAGAGACGAGAGAAGAGAGAAGAGAGAAGAGAGGGAAAGGGGAGGGAGGGAGGGAGGGAGGGAGCGTCCGTCCAACTCTCATGCGATTTAGATTACTTGTGAGGGGGGGATGGGTAGGGGAGGTGGGGACGGCTGCCATGGAGGGGAGGGGGAGTAGGGAATAAGAAGGAGGGATGGGAGAAGGATAGAGAGGAAGATAGGAAGGATTAGGATAAGCGTGAGGGAAGGAGTGGGGAATACCGCCGAGAAAAGAAAAGAGGGAAGGAAGAAAAGAAAGGAAAGAAGAAAAAGGAAGAAGAAAGGGAGAAAGAATGAAGATAAAGTAATCCCATTCCCCCTCCCGCTCCCTCTCCCCCTCCCCCTCCCCCTTCCCCCTCCTCCTTCCCCTTCCTCCACCACCACCTCTTCTGAAAGAGGAGGTGGAGGCAGGCAAAGGGTTAACTGTATCTAGTCTTGTTGTATTTGCTGCTGTAGTTGTTGTAGTTGTAGTTTTTGTTATAGGCAGAATCTGTTGAATGTATCACAGCTAGGAGAAGGCAAAAGGGTGGGGGGAATGAGGGGGGGTGATAAGGAGATTGTTGTTATTGCGATTGCAATGTTGCTGTAGTCGTTGTTGATGTTGCTGGATGTAGGGCGGTTTGTAGGGAAATTATTACGATTTATCATATTGTTGATAAAGGTGGGGGGAGGAGTCGGGAGAGGGTAGGAAGGAAGTGGGGGTAGGGGGGAGGGGGGAGGGAGGAGAGAGGAGGAGGGGGAGGGATTTCAGGTGGTGATAAAGAGGTTGTGTTTTTATTCTCGTCGTGTTGTCATAGGCGTTTTATATTGTCGTGGAGTGTATCTGAAGGGATGAAAATGATTATAAGAAAGAATGTTTTTGAAAATGTTATGCTTTTATTAAAAAAAAAAAAACAGCATAGGGAGGAGGGAAATAGAAGATAGATCCCCCCCCACACCCACCCCCTACCACCATAACCATTACCATCATCATCGTCATCATCATCATCATCAACATCAACATCATTATTTACATAAAGTTGCATACGAGTACAGAAAGGACAATCAATAACACGATTTTCATAAATACAAAACAGTCAAGTCCCCTCCATTAACGAGCCATTAGTATTAGTATAAAAACGAGAATGCTCCGAGGAAATGACCCAAGGAAGGTCTTTTTCCATGGACAACAGAGAAGAATTTCGAGAAAGGGTCTGTTATCCAGGACATGAAAAGGAGAACAAAATATTTGCAATACAGTGAAGATATGAAATATTATCCCTTGATATATTCCTCTGTATAATGGGTAAAGAGGGAGTTCAAAAAGGCTAAGGATAAGAGAGGGAAAGGAGGGAGGGAGAGAGAGAGAGAGAGAGAGAGAGAGAGAGAGAGAGAGAGAGAGAGAGAGAGAGAGAGAGAGAGAGAGAGAGAGAGAGAGAGAGAGAAAAGGAGAAAGAGAAAGCAAGAATGAGAGAGTGAGGCAGAGAGCCAGGGAGAAGGGGAGGTGGGGAGGGGAGAAGGTAAGGGAGGGAGGGGGAGAGGGAGGCTGCCATTCATTACATTTGAGACTTTGGGGGAAATTCACTACACCTGCGCGGCGCTGGAGTCAGATGTTGGCGATTACGTCAAGTTGCTGATTGCAGCGTTCGCTCGACGGAGCCTCCGCCGGACGTCATGGGCGCACGGGGAGCAACAGGTCTGACTCGCTCTCTCTCTTTCTCTTTTTTTTTCTTTCTCTTTTTCTCTCCTCTTCCCTCCCTCCCTCTCTTTCCATTTTCCCTTCCCATCCTTCATCCAACCCTTTCTCCCGCTATCCCTCTATCTATCTTCTCTTTCTCCCTGAGATTGGAAGTGAGAGAAAAAGAGTGATAATGAGAGAAAGAGTGAGAGTGGAGAGAGGCTGAGGTATCACTCGAGGTCCTTCAAAGCCAGGCATCCCCTATCCCCCTCCTTCACCCCCCCACCCCACACACATACACTCCACCTTGCTCACCCTAACCTCTACTGTCAACTTCAACTCTCTCTCTCTATCTATCTATCTATCTGTCTGTCTCTCTCCCTCCTTCCTCCCCTCCTCTCCCTCCCCCCTCCCTCCCTCCCTCTCTCTCTCTCTCTCTCTCCCTCCCTCCCTCTCTCTCCCTCCCTCCCTCCCTCCCTCCCTCCCTCCCTCCCTCTCTCCCTCCCTCTCTCTGAACGTATTCTACTGATAAGAGACAGAGGAAGGATATAAAATGAGAGGAGAAACAAAAAGATAGAATCCGTGTACATGGGGGATAGACGGGGGGAGGGGGGGGACATCAAGGGTCGGGATGAAGGGGGGAGATGGGGGGAGGGATATCAAGGGTCGGAAAGGTTGGAAGAGGAGGAAGTGAGGGAGGAAGAGGAAGGGCAAGAATCGGAAACGAATGTGATAGGAAGAAGGAAGGAAGAGTAAGAATGAAGGAGGAAGAGAGGAAAGGAAGGAGGGAGGAGGAGGAGGAAAAGGAAGAGGAGGAGGAGTAGGAGTAGGAGGAAAAGAAGAGGAAGGGGAAGAGGAGGAGTAGGAGTAGGAGTAGGAGTAGGAGTAGAAGGAGGAGGAAGTAGAGGAGGAGGCGGAGGAGGTGGAAGAAAAAGAAGAGGAAGAGAATGAGGAGGAGGAGGAGGACAGGGCGGCGCCGGGGGTGGTGGTGGGGTTGGAACGCCTCCTGCTGACCTGGTACAAACATCGTACCACTCAGATCTGTTGTGCAAGAACTATGTCGACGAAGCGCCTTCCGACCTTCTCTAGGACGAACGCCACTCTGCTGGTGGTGCGAGGGGGGAGGGGGGTCGAGGGGAGGAGGAGGTGGAGAGGGAGGAGTTCGTGGTAGGAGGGGAGGAGGAGAGGGGAGAAGGAGAGGGAGGATGACAAGAAAAAAGGGGGACGGAGGGAGAGGGAGGGGGATGGAGGGAGAGGGAAGGGAGTGGAGGAAGGGGAACGAGGAGGAGGAGGAGGAGGAGGAGTAAAGGGCGGGGCGGGGACGGAGGCGGAGGAAAGGGGGGAAGGAGGTGGCTGGGGGAAGGGCAGGGGGAGGGATGGAGGCAAGTCGAGTGGGAGGAGGACGCGAAAGAAGCGGGCGGAGAGAGAAGAAGAGGATAACGGCAGAGGAGAGAGAGAGAGGGAAAGAGAAAGCAGTAAGTGAGAAAGATCAATAAGAGAAAGAGGAGAACACAGTGAGAAAAAAAGGAGGGAAAGGCATTGAAGGATAAACGAGAAGGATAAAGAAACAGAATAAGGAATAAGGAAGGAGGATGAAGAGAATAATCAAGTAAAGATAGAAGAAAGGCAAGGCAAGGGTTTCGACGGTGGGGAGGGGGAGGGGGAAGGGGGCAGAGAATGACCTAATGGCTATGGGGGGG
>NW_028234405.1:11583755-11595066 GCF_977035675.1 Penaeus japonicus | reverse complement strand
AAAGGTCGTGTTTTGGGGACGGACTCCAGGAATACTGCATGATGTAACCCGGGGAAGAAGGGGAAGGAGGAGGAGAAGGGGAGAAGGGGAAGGAGGAGGGGAAGGGGAAGGGAAGAAGAAGAGGAAGGAGATGGGGAAGTGGAAGGAGGAGAAGGAGAAGGAGGGAGAGAAGGGGGAGAAGAAGGAGAAGGAGAAGCAGAAGGAGAAAGAGAAGGGGAAGGTGAAAGGGAAGGAGAAAGGGAAGCAGAAAGGGAAGGAGAAAGGGAAGGAGGAAGGGAATGGGAAGAAGAGGAATAAGGAAAAGACGAGGAAGAAAAAGGAGAAGATGAAGAACAAGAGAAAGATGGAGTAGATGAAGAAGCAAGAGAAGGGAAGGAAGAAGAGGAAGAAGACAAAGAAGAAAAAAAAGTAGAAAAGGGAGATGGCGAAGGAGAAAAAATACAATGAAATCAAGAAGAGGGAAATGACGAAAAGGAAATAAGAAAAGAATAAGAGTACGGGCGGGTGGGCGTGCGGGCGGACGGGCGGGCGGGCGGGCAGGGGGCCAGGCCAAATAACGCACAGGCGCCACCGCTCCTGTTGGCGTCGCCGGTGCTCACTTGCGCTGCTTAAAGGGGGGGGGTTAGGGGGGAGGAATGGGGGTTAGGAGAAAGAGGAATGAGGGGCTTGAGAGATGGGGGGGGGGCTGGGTGGAGTTATTGTGGGGGGGGTGAGGGAGGGAGGGAGAGGGGAGGGGAATCATTCATGTGAGGTTTCGAGTGGGGAATTGCGGGGACGGAGGGGTTGTAAAGTCGGGGGTTGGGGTATATTATACGTATGAAGGTTAGCCTGTATGTTTGGGTTGAGGGGGGCGGAGGGATGCGAGGGTATGTTGCGTTTCGATGTGGGCGTTTCATGTAGATATGGTGAGGATATGGTGTCGTGGCGGTTTGAATTATAAGTGGTGATGTGACGTGTTTGTGGTGATGCTGTGCTCATAGATCTGACCGACCAACAGTGACTCACCTGTGACGGTTATAGTGATACGACTATGCTTACAGTGCCATTGTTAACAACAGAAATCACGAAGTTTTATGAAGTTCCCGCGGGGTAAAAAGGGCGATGACTAAAGGCCCAGAGAGTGACGGGGACAGTGACGTTGACTTGAGACCGGCAGTGACGTGGACACTGTCATGGTGAGTGAAGTTAGAGAGAGATCACAGTACGGATCTTGTTGCCACGTCGGCGAGCTCCCTTTGCCAAGGAATGGGGAGGGGAGAGGGAGAGGGAGAAGGAGAAGGAGAGGGAGAAGGAGAGGGTGGGGGGAAGGGGGGGAGAGGGAGAAGGAGAGGGAGAGGGGAAGGGGGGAGAGGGAGAGGGGAAGGGGGGAGAGGTAGAGGGAGAGGTAGAGGTAGAGGGAGAGGGAGAGGGAGAGGGAGAAGGAGGAAGAGAGACGGAGACAGCGTCAGACAAAAACAAAAACAAAGAGATAGAAACAGAAACCGAGAGAAAAAAAAAAAAAAACAGGAAACCAACCAACCAACGAACAAACAACGAGAGAGAACGATCGAAGAGCTCCGAGAAGAGACTAGAATTACCGTCATAAGATTGATCTATTAATAGGTGTTGCCATAATCTTACGAATCGCCGTTGGTGGTCCCTTACCCTCACCTCATTTCCGGTGGGTGGGTGGGGGGAGGGAGGGAGGGAGGGAGGGAGGGAGGGAGGGAGGGAGGGAGAGGAGTAGGGAGTAGGGAGGTAGCGGAGGAGGGAGGAGCAGAGGGTGCTATGTCGAGAGGGCTAGTAGAGGAGGGAGGAAGGAAGGAGGGAGGAGGGAGGGGGGAGGGAGGGCGGGAAAGAGGGAGAGCGGGAGGGAGTCATTTCTTTCTTATCTTGTCTGGTTTTCCATATCTCGATTGTGATTTCGGAAGGGAGGGCGGAGGGAGGGAAAGAGAGAGAGGGGGAGGGAGGAAGGGAGGGAGAGAGGGAAAGAGAGAGAGGGGGAGGGAGGGAGGGCAGGAAGGAGGGAGGGAGGGAGGGAAGAAGGGAGGGGGAGAGGGAGGGAGGGAGGGAGAAGCAGAGAGAAAGGGAGGGAGGGAAGGAGGGAGGAAGGGAGGGAGAGAGAGAGAGAGAGAGAGAGAGAGAGAGAGAGAGAGAGAGAGAGAGAGAGAGAGAGAGAGAGAGAGAGAGAGAGAAATAGAAATAGAAAGAAAATAGTAAAAAAAAAAAAAATAGAAAAGAAAAGAAAAAGAAAAAAAAATACAAGAGAGAATCCCAGAGAGAGGAGAAAGAGAGAGAGAGATCACACGAGAATGAAAAAAAAAGAAGTACCCAAAACCAAAACCCAAACACACACACACACACACACACACACACACACACACACACACACACACACACACACACACACACACACACACATACTTCCAATAAAGTAACATGATCAGGACAAACGCCCCACCCCGGCCCGGCCCGGTCTCTTCTCTCGCCGTCATTACGCCGTCATGCCTCAGTCCATCTACAGTATTTACGGCCGATGACGTCACCGGAGACACACCTATACCCCCCGCCTGGCTTGCGCTAGAGGGGAGGAGGGAGAGGGTGGGGTGGGTGGGGTGGGATGGGAGGGGAAGGGGAAGAGGGAGAGGGAGGGGAGAAAAGAAGAGGGAGAGGGAGGAGGGAATAAGAGGACAGAGAGAAGAAGAGGAGAGGGAGGGAGGGAGGAAGGGGAGGAGTGAGAAACGGGAATGTGAGAGGGAGGGGGAGGAGGGAGGAAGGAAAGAAAATAGGGGTAGGAGGGGTGGAAAGGAGAGAGACGAAAGGGAAAGAAGGGGGCAAGAAAAGAGGGAAGTAAGGAGAAATATGGGGGGAGAGGGGGAAGAAGGGAGGCAGAAGGGGATGCGAGAGAAGGAATATCGGGAAGGGCCGAAGAAAGCGAGAAGTTAGGGAGGAAGAGAAAGAAGAGGGGAATAGATGAAAGAGAGGAAAAGGGAGAAGGGTGTTGAGGGGATAACTCTGAGGTATGCCAGACCATCTCACACCTTGAGCTAGGCCTAAATCCCAGTATTTTTTTTTCCTCTTCAGTATCAAACAAACTATTCGAAATAAATATGAATAAATCAGACACAAGAAAATAAAGATACAGTATATTACAAATGATCACACTAGAAGGGTGACAGTTTTTGTTTCTAAATATAGTGGCCGCCATTCAAGTTGAGTGTATGCAAGCAGGGCGACTAAATCTGTGTGTTACGAGGAAGTACCGGGGAAGTAATGGTGTGGAACAGAGGGGAAAGAGTAGGAGGGAAGAAGGGAAAGGGGAAATACTGAGGAAAGGGAGGAGAGGACGAGGGAGAGAGAGGATCGGGGGGGGGGGGAGATTAGGGAAGGAAGATAGTTCGTGAGGTAAGGTACATGAGGACTGGATATTGAAATGGGAGACGGGGAAGAATGAGTAAAGAGGGAAAGAGAGGGGAAAGAATAAAAAGAAAAAGAGCAAAGCGGAGAGAGAGAGAGAGAGAAAGAGAAAGAGAAAGAGAGAGAAAGAAGTGGGGGAGGGGGGGGGTGCGTGGGAGGTAATGACGCCCTCAAACAATCCAAGACGCCGAGTTTGGATCGTTTAGCCGGGGTCTCTTCTGCGAGGCACCTCCTCTGCAGGATCCGCTGTTCTTGGCAGGGGAAAAGGGAGATATTACTGTCCCAATGCCTTGATTTCATTGCTTTCCCTTTTAATAGTACTGTCAAAGTCTCGATCAGCTGTGTCCTCATAGATCCATGGCGTAGTGAGCGCATGGACTTTCGATTAAGGATTTTAAGATATGGTTAGTCTATTTCATCATGCATTTATTTATTTATTCCACTCCAAATAATTCCATGTGAATGATACGTTTCAACAAGGAATGCTTTTAATTTTGTTTATTCACTGGCAGTTTTTGAATATATATATCTTGGTATACTTGAACTCACTTTAGTGGTACCATATAGAAAATATAACCCCGATACCTTTTTGTTTTGTTTTTTGTTTTCTATCGGCTGTTTTTTTTTTTTTTTTTTTTTTTTTTGGGGGGGGGTTCTTTTTTCTACCCTCTACTCTCTCTCTCTCTCTCTTTCTCTTTATATCTTTCTTTTTCTCCCCCTCTCTCCATGATTTCCTCGAGCAAGACACCTTCAAGAAGTCGAAAATCCTGAAAAAAGAACCTGCCATTGCAAGTTTTGGCCTTTTCTTGCAACAGCTAATCTAAAATCCTGGGTTCAAAGAAGGCTGTCGACTGTGATGCAGCTATCTATAACAAAGAATGTCCGATGAATGCACTGTGTCACTATAAATGTTCTAGAAGGAAATGTCTTATTTTCTGACACAGAAACTGGGGCATATTTGAAGACTTGGAAATGCAGTGAATGCGTATCATTTTTGCGATTTACAAAGGACCTTTTTGTTATCTTTCATTTAGGATATAATTATTATCAACCATATTTAAGTTGCAGCAACAAGTTTAAATGATAGTAGTAGTAGTTGTAATTGTAGTTATTGTTGTAATGGTTATAAGAGTAATGATAAAGTATTAAGATTCGTAATGGTAGTAGTGGTTGTAGTAGTAGAAGTAGTAGTTGTAGTTGTAGCAGTAGTAGTAAAAATGATAGTAGTAGTAGTAGTAATAGTTTTTTTTGTAGTATAGTAGTAGTAACAATAGTAATGACACTAGCTATAACGTGAATAGCCGCTGCAGAATGAATTTCCGAAGATGGTGTGAGGAACCGGTTGCCTATTGCCTTCAACCGGCAACAAGTGCGCAGCTTATTGCGTCCTAAGTGACTATTGAGTAATGGGTGAAAATACTGGCATTGTTTACGCTCTTGGTTAGGTGTTTTCTTGTGTGATTGTATTTTGCAGATTTGTTATTCATCTGTTTTGTTGTTGTTGTGTTTGTGATTCTATGTATGCACATACAGCAACTTGCATGCGCATTCCGATCTTCTGACCTTATATGGTTGGCTTCGAGAGACTAACGAGCGGTTTTAAATATCAATAGTCTCGTGCTCTTTATTCTGTTATCTGTCTCTCTCTGTTTTTTCTGTTTTCAGTCGGTATTTCCTCGCTCTCTCTCTCTCTCTCTCTCTCTCTCTCTCTCTCTCTCTCTCTCTCTCTCTCTCTCTCTCTCTCTCTCCTCCCATACCCCCCTCCCTCCTCCTCTCTTCTTCTCTCTTCTCTCTCTCTCCCTCTCTTCTCTCTCTCCCCCTCCCTCCTCCCTCTCTCTCTCCCTCTCTCTCTCTCTCTCTTCTCGCTACTCCTCTCTCTTCTTCTTCTCTCTCTTCTTTCTCTCTGTCTCTCTCTCTCTCTCTCTCTCTCTCTCTCTCTCTCTCTCTCTCTCTCTCTCTCTCTCTCTCTCTCTCTCTCTCTCTCTCTCTCTCTCTCTCTCTCTCTCTCTCTGCCACCAGCATACCATACAGCCGATGTAACACCGTTAAATAATAGGATTACCGCCCGTATCATTGCCAAGTTGGTTCGCCCAGTGCTGCCAATAAGGCATCAAGACCCCCAGTGTTACCAAGTCAGGCGATTGTTACTTAGGGGTTCCTTCCTACGTGGTGGGGATGGGGTGGGGTTGAGGGTGAAGAGGGGGCGGGGGAAGGGGGAAGTAAAAGATAGGGTGATGAGGGGGAGGGGGGAAGTAAAAGATGGGGTGATGGGGATAGGGGGGTGCAGGGCAGGGTGGGGAGGAGAGGGGGGGGGGGTCAAGACCTTCCATTCAGGTACTCCTCATTCAATAAGCCAAGCCCCTTCATTCATTCCCTTTGGTGAGTCGTTCATAGTTACAGAGAAGGAGGCCTGAGGCGGGGGAGGGAGGGAGCTATGTGGGAGGAGAGGGGGAGAGAGAGGGAGGAGGTTGAAGGTTAGAGGGGAAGGGGGTGTGGAGGGAGGGAGGGAGGGGAATGAGGTTGAAGGTTAGAGGGGTAGGGGTATAGAGGGAGTGGGGAGGGAGCCAGAGATGGAAGGTGGGGGAGGGAGGGAGGGAGGAAGAAGAAAAGGGGCAAGGAGGTTGAAGGTTGGAGGGGTAGTGGGGTATGGATGGAGAGGGGAGAGGGAGCCAGAAGTGCAAAGTAAGGGAGGGGAGGAACAGAGGGATATGAGGGAGGGTAGGGAAGAGAGGCAGAGGATCGAGAGAAGGGAGGGAAGGGGAAAAGAGGGAGAAGAGGGAGGGAAGGGAAGAGAAGGAGAGTAGGTAGTACGGGGAGAAAGAAGAGAGAAAGAAGCGGAGGGCAAGGGGGGGGTGGAGAGGAGAGAAGGATGGAGGGAAGAGAGGGAGAGGAGGGAGGGAGGGAAGGGGAAGAGAGGGAGAGGAGGCAGGGAAGGGAAGAAGGGGAGAGGAGGGAAGGAAGGGGAAGATAGAGAGAGGAGGGAGGGAAGGGGAAGAGAGGGAGAGGAGGGAGGGAAGGGGAAGAGAGGGAGAGGAGGGAGGGAAGGGGAAGACAGAGAGAAGAGGGAGGGAAGGGAAGAGAGCGAGAAGAGGGAGGGAAGGGAAGAGAGGGAGAGGAGATAGGGAAGGGGGAGAGAGGGAGAGGAGGGAGGTGAGGGGAGAGAGAGAGATGAGGGAGGGGAGGGGAAGAGAAAGAGAGAGAGAAGAGGGAGCGAAGGGGAAGAGAGAGAGAAGAGGTAGGGGAGGGGATGGGGAGAGGGAGAAGGAGAGGATAGGGAAAGGGTGATTCAAACGACGTTTTTCTTATTGTCATTCAATTATATTTGTCTGTTTCTTTACTCCCGAGTCATGATTCGTTATTGTTGTTGTTTTTGCTTAGGATTATTGTTGTTGTTTTTTATATTAATATTTTCACAACCATTACAAATCATTGTTACTACTTTTCATTGAAATTCTCATTCTAAGTATTACCGCCCCTATAATTATCCATACATAATACTCCACCTCCCCTCTCTCTCTCTCTCTCTCTCTCTCTCTCTCTCTCTCTCTCTCTCTCTCTCTCTCTCTCTCTCTCTCTCTCTCTCTCTCTCTCTCCTTCTTCTTTTTCTTCTTCTTCTTCTTCCCATTACAAAATCGCAATCTTGCCAACAGCATTGCCATTGTTCTGAGTGTTGGAAAGGGAAAAAGGAAAAAAAATGACGCGAAAGAGTATTTAAAGGTTTGGCGGGGGGAAGACTTTTCGTTCACTTGCAAGAACTTATTTGTGGCAGTTTGCAAACCTTCAACAGTTGACAACAAACAATAAGGCGTTGAGTGATAAGAATCTACATTGTTCTTAGGCTACGAAAAAAAATAAATCATCAATGAAAACTATGTGTGTATATATATACATAAATATTTATATTTATCATTGTCTTCTTGCTATTGCAATCGATAAAATAAATGGAAAAGTAGATAAACAAATGAATAATTAAATTAAAGTTAATGGGTAATTATCGTTTTTGTCGTGGAAATAAAAAAATAAAATTAGATTAAATGAGTAAATAGAAAACTTTTTTCTTCGTTGCACAATTAGTTTGAATTCCCTGCGATACCATTTTTTTTCATTATTATAAAAAAAATTACCGACGATCATTAGGTAGTAATGATACGCGTAAGTTTTTAGATCATATTTTTACGAGAGAGTTTGTGATTCTCCCAAGGTCACGGCGTGCTCAATTTCCTCTCAGTAACAAGGGGGAAAAATCGGCAAGGGATAGTGAAGATGTTGCAGAAATATATGAGGTGTATGTTGCAAATCACAGAGTGGATCGCAGCTGTAGCTCTTTCACCTCTTCTCTCGTCGTCCTCCTCCTTCTTCTTCGTTTTCTTCTTCTTCTTCTCCTCCTCCTCCTTCACCACCACCACCACCACCTTCCCCCAGCCTACCCCTTCCTTCCCCAACACCCTTCCCGAGGTCTTCTGACGCCATGCAAACACACACTCTCACACACACACACACACACACACACAC
Source organism: Penaeus japonicus (assembly GCF_977035675.1). Taxonomy (NCBI): domain Eukaryota; kingdom Metazoa; phylum Arthropoda; class Malacostraca; order Decapoda; family Penaeidae; genus Penaeus; species Penaeus japonicus. The sequence goes on along the minus strand of NW_028234405.1, from coordinate 11,587,158 downwards.
ACACACACACACACACACACACACACACACACACACACACACACACACACACACACGGTAAAGCCTTCTGCGTTTGTTTGTGAGAGGAATTTTAGGCTGGGAAAATGTTCAGCGAAAGCGCATGAGAGAGAGAGAGAGAGAGAGAGAGTGTGGGTTGTCGAGTGAGAAGGGATGGGGAGTGGAAAAAGGAGAGAGATGGGAGGAGAGGAGATGAGAGAGGATGAGAGTGAGAGAGGGGAGATTGGGAGAGTGGGATAAAGAGAGAGAGAGAAGGATGTGGAGGGGGATGAGAGGAGGGAGGGGAGAGGGTGTGGGGGTGGAGAGAGAGGGAAAGGAGAGGGGGAGGATAGGGTGAAGCAGGGGAATGATTGAGAGTATGGGGTGTGGGGGATGATGTGGGGGAGGAGGAGAGAGAGAGGGAGAGGGGGAGAGAGGGGGGGGGAAGGGGGGGGGGGGGAAGAGGAGGAAGGGAGGTAGGGTTGAAAGAGGATGTGAGAGAGAGAGAATGTGAGCCAGACAGACAGACAGAGAAGAAGACCGAAAAGAAAAGAAATAGAAAGAGGGAAAGAGGGAAGAAAAGGGTGCGGTAGAGAAAGGTAGTAATTTTATGTTTAAGTGAGCTGTATGATCGCAAACCGAAAGCACACTGAAAAGGGTTTGTCAGCATGCATGCATAGATGGAGCGTTGGTGAAAAAAAAGAGCCGGCGTTATAAATAACAAGAGGGAGATATTTTCGGAGAGCGTGCTCACACACACACACACACACACACACACACACACACACACACACACACACACACACACACACACACACACACACCTTTAAAATCTCATTACTGTCATGCACAAATAAGGTTCTCAGTGGTCACTTCCTTCAAGTGGGAGTAAACTTGACTTTTCTAACGCGCGTACGACCACGACCTATTTACATACACGTACACACGCACACTCATACGCACACGTACAGAGAGAGAGAGAGAGAGAGAGAGAGAGAGAGAGAGAGGATGAAGTGAGGAGAGGAGAAGACGGAGAGGAGAGGAGGAGGAGATGGAGAAAGAGAGGGTAGGAGGGAGAGAGAAGGTGAAGAGGGGAGTTGGAGGAGAGAGAGGAGCGAGAGGGAGAGATGGAGAGGGTGAGAGAGTGAGGAGACTGAGGAGAGGAGGAAGAGAGAGAGAGAGAGAGAGAGAGAGAGAGAGAGCATGAGTCGTGTGTACGCAAAACAATCCCATGTTCCAGCCTTACAAGGTCGCTGGGCGCCCTCCCCCAATGCGCATGGCTCTCTCTCGCTCTCCTGTGTGCTAACGCCGCCACATTCTTTCTCTTGCACGACTTCCTATCCTTAAATCTCTGCTCGGGACATTTAAAATAAATACTATAAAGTGTTAGACGAAAAAGGATGTTATTTTTACGGTCCACAACTACACAATTGTCATTTTACGTCATGAGGTGAGCGGCAAGAAAGAAAAAGACTCAGAAAAGTGCATTCATGATGGCTATATTTGCAGACTGGAGAACACCTGCCGTGGCGACAGTCGACGGCAGCATTCATGTAAATTTCGCCGACGGCAGACGCCCGAGACTTGATGGGAATAGTAGTGTGTCCGCGGCGCCGACACATCTGTAGACGCCGCGCCATCTGCCCTTGAGACGACTCTTGAAGGACCCGTCCGTCGGGCCGGGGGGGGCGGGTCCTTCCGTAATCGGCAAGAAAGTCCTTAGCGGCGTCATTGCGTCGCTGAACCGCGAAAAGGGGAAAAACGAATATGCAAATTAAAAATTAAAATATAATTTAGCGTTTACGAGAGCCCCGGTTTTGGAGTGGTGGGTTCGCCTGGTTCGAGCGGAGGGGTGGACGGGTCTTTCAAGTGTAATTATTATTGTCATTTATCAAGAGTTTCGAGAGCCGCAGTTCATCACCTTGGCAGACGCCCAACAGACTGGCTCCCGACGCGCGATGCCACTCCTCGCTAGACACAGCCAGGCTCTTTATTTATATACCTCCTTAAGGATGACCTAAATGCGGTGTGACTTAATTGCATTATTCACTCTCGTCGTGGTCGCATTGGCACCCGCTTCTCTTCCGATAAACAAACTCGTGTCGATGAATAAGATCTCACGATTCGCCGTAGCTTCTGGCGGCATCTGGTAACGCTGCTGCCGCCAGTCTGACTCCACTTCGCTATTACGTACCGCTAGTGTTTTGGCGATCAAGCACGCCGAAGAACGCCGATTTACCGATAGCCACGGCGAGGGAGTGTGCGATTTTGATGTGCGGGCGGGGAGCCTCCGCCAAAAGCCTCGTCGGGGGGGAAAATGGAAGGCGACCCGAAGGCAGGGGGGGAGTGTTGGGAGGTGTAGCGGGGGAGAGTTGTTGGAGGCGGAAGAGAGCGGTTTGGTGGGGGATGCGCGGTTGGGGTTTGGGAGCGCGTTATGTTGGAGGGTTGGTTGGGGGAAATAAGGGGAAAATGAAGAGGCGAGGGAGAGGAGAGGAGAGATAGGCGACTCGGGTATGGTTGGCGAATGTCAGGAGTGCGAGGGGAAAAGATAGCGGGCCCACAACCCACCAAAACTAACTCCCGCTGCCCTTGCTTTGCTTGTTAGCACTTTTCTCCTTGCCTTTTACAAACTCCTGCCGAGAAGGATTTTAGAGGTGGAGGTGGTATCACTCCATGGTACCGTTGGATTACATGCACATGCCTACCTTATCCACGATCCGGATAATATTGTCAGTTAAAGCCCGCGCGAGCGCCGAGCGAAACATTATAACAGGTAGTAATGATCAAATAATAATAAATAAAAGGAAAGGAAGAAAAAAGACCCCACTTTGAAATCTTGTCCCGGATCGCGTACTTTATACCTTCCTTGTCGCTGGCCAGGTTGGGGTACTATGGCTCCTCGGTATGGCACCTTGGTATCCGCGCGTCTAGAAAATTATCCTTACAATCACTCGCTCCCCTTTTCCCCCCCCCCCCCATTCGCTGCCCCTTTTTGTTTGAAGAACAGTGAACTTTATAGTCGGTCCAGATCGTGCCAGCTACAGAACGAATCTTTTCGGCTCACTTGTTATTGCTGAAACATCATAGTGGGATACGAAATGTTTACAAGTGTAATGGATACCGTTCCTCAGTCAACAGAGAGTGTTATTGCTGGGCTTCGGGCAAGGTCACAAGACGTTTGAATGTGTGCAAAAGATAATATCAAGAGGCAGAGAGAGGCATAAATTACCCCGTGTCATGTGTCAAAGGTGCGCCAGGCGGGAGGTTAATGTGATTTTCATTTTGTCTCATTGTTTTACATAGCACTACCTTTTTTTCTCTTTTATTTTTTATTTTGTGATCGTATTATAGGTTGGATGATAGTTATATACGTTGTTATCAGTAATAAGAAGTAATCGGGGATAAC
>NW_028234405.1:11573755-11581255 GCF_977035675.1 Penaeus japonicus | reverse complement strand
TGAAGGATAAAAATATGAGAAAAAACAAAGAGAACAACAAGAAAACAAGAGAAAAGAGAGACAACGATAAAAAAAAAGAGAGAGAAAAAGAGAAGGAACCGGTAAGGCGTAAGGAATGTGTGTGGAGGGGGGGGTGAGATGGGGAGAGGTAGAGGGCTGGGTAGTGGGGTAGGGGGGATCACCCGCGTGGCTCCAGCAACAGGTTGGCTTCGGCGCCGGAGCGAGAACGGGCGATGCCGCCGCCGCGTCGGGCCGGAGCGCGACTTTCGCTTCGTCATCGCCGTCGTCGTCCAGGGGTCACGTGGGGTCGAAAAATGTTTACTTTATATTCTCTTTTTTATCTCATATATGTATATATATATATATATATATATATATATATATATATATATATATATATATATATATATATATATATAGAGAGAGAGAGAGAGAGAGAGAGAGAGAGAGAGAGAGAGATACTCATACATATACATACATATACACATACACATACACATACACATATACATACATATACACATACACATACACATGCACATATACATACATATACACATACACATATACATACATATACACATACACATACATATAAACATAAAAAAAAAACATAAACATACACATACACATGCACATATACATACATATACACATACACATACACATACATATACACATACATATACACATACATACATACATGCATACAAGCATACACATATGCACACACACATATGCAAATACAAACGCCTCCACCCCAACAAACGCGCGCATGCATGTAGTGTGTATGTAAATATAATCGCATACGTATGTTCAGGAAGCACTGTCAACAATTTGATAAAGAAAACACCACAGCGTTAAAAGGAGTGAGTGAGAGAGAGAGAGAGAGAGAGAGAGAGAGAGAGAGAGAGAGAGAGAGAGAGAGAGAGAGAGAGAGAGAGAGAGAGAGAGAGAGATAGAGAGAGAGAGAGATAACAACAACAACTAAAAGACCTTCTGAATTCAAGTTTGCCGCAAAGGTGAAGAGTTGAAATCCCATCCAAAGCAAAACAAATAATTATGATAATAACGATTACAAACAATAGAGAAATATGTTAATACAGAATAGAAGAAAGGGGAAAAGAGAGCTAGAGAGATCAGAAGCGAAGGCAGGCGCCCCCTTTCTCAAATGTGACTCCCAGCATCCCCCGCGCCTGCCGCGTCCAGCCAAGGACACGCCTTCACGCGCCTCGACTCCCTCAACTTCTGGACTTTTGGGGAGAATAGTGAGGGGGGGGGGGCAAGGGGCATGGAAGTGCGATTTCGTTTTCTGTCATAGATCCTGCCGCTGCCACTTACCGAGTTTTTTTTCGCTCTCCAAAAATGGAGCAATAAACGGCAAACCTGCTTTTTGGTAAAGTTTACGATCGACATTAATGCTGGGTGTTGGGTAGAGAGGGCGGGAGGGGGTGGCGGGGTGAGAGGCGGCAGAGGAACACACACAGACGCGCGCACGCGCGCTCATACATAAGTTCACACACACACGCACCCACGCAAACACAAAGGAAGAGGGAAAAAGGAAAAAAAAGAAATTAAAATGTGCAAGAGGAGAGAAGAGATGGGGGGGTTAATTAAAAAAAAATGAAGGGATAGAAAGAAGTCGATTAAAATAAGAGATGCGCTAACCTTAAGGAATCGAGAGAGAGAGAGAGAGAGAGAGAGAGAGAGAGAGAGAGAGAGAGAGAGAGAGAGAGAGAGAGAGAGAGAGAGAGAGAGAGAGAGAGAGAGAGAGAGAGAGAGAGAGAGAGAGAGAGAGAGAGAGAGAGACTGCGCGTGTGTGTTCCTCGCGCGCCTGTTGCCCAGTGGAGCCGCTCGCCTCCTGCTTCTGTTATTCAGGCGATGTCTCGGAGGACGCGAGGTTGTGTGTCGAGGACTCTGACCGCACGTATAAGGCGAGAGAGTGGCGCCATGGGACGTCGGCCGGACGGGGCCTTGCACAGAGGCTAGGAGGAGGAGGAAGGAGAAGCACTGCTAGAAGGAGGTGAAGGCACAAGATGAAAGAGAATGTAGACGAGGAGAGACATAAGAAAGGGGAGGTGGACGAGGAGAGGCGGAAGAAAGGGGAGGTGGACGAGAAGCAGCAAGGAGAGGGAACGGCGAGAATGAGGATAAACAGAGGAAGAAGAAAAAGGAGGAGGTGGACGAGGAGAGAAAGAAGGAGAAAACGAACGCGGAAGGAGGAAAACGGATAGAAGGAGGTGAACGAGAAGACAGGAAAAAGGAGGTGGAGCAGGAAAGACAGAAGGAAGGTAATGGCCAGCAAAAGACAAGAGAAAAAGAAGGAGGTGCATGAGGAAAACGAGAAGAACGTGGGCGACAGAAGACAAAAGTAAAGGACAAAAGAGGTGGACGAGAGAGAGAGGAAGAAATAAAGTGGAAGAATTATGAAGAAGAAGAAAAAAAAAAAGGAGACAGACAAAGGGAGACAGGAGAACAGGGTGGTGTATTTAGTGGAAGGTGTAAGAAAAGAAACGGAAGGAAGGTTGAGAAGTTGCAACAGAAGACAGAAGTTAGAAGTTCTAAAAGCAGATGGGAGTGATTACCACCTAGTTTATAATGTATAAATATTTAACCATCTCTGAAGTGTTTTACTTATCCGAAGCTGATCGTCCCCCCCTTTCACTCCTTGTTTCGAGTCTGCTGTATACATGCAGATACATGTGCACGCCAGAACACACACACTTGGACGCACATACATACAGGTTATAAGGATGAGGATGGTAATGAAAATAACATTGATATAATGACTATTGATACAGTAATAATGAGGATAATGATAAAAATGGTAATGGAGTTATTGATAACGATGCTGATGGTATTTTGGATATTAATGAAAATAAGTAGGATGATAATAATAAAGGGAATAAAAATACCCTACACACACAAACACACACACACACACACACACACACACACACACACACACACACACACACACACACACACACAGAGAGAGAGAGAGAGAGAGCGAGAGAGAGAGAGAGAGAGAGAGAGAGAGAGAGAGAGAGAATAAAGAGAGAATCATTAAAGATATGGAAACTAACGGAAAAAATATTGAAAGAGATAAGAATACCAAAATCAATATTTATCATGGATTTGATAATAATAGTAAATAAGGATGATGAAATATACATAAAAAAACACAAATCATGAATAAATAACTGAACACAATTAATATAAAAAAACATGTTCACACACACACACACACACACACACACACACACACACACACACACACACACACACACACACACACACACACACACACACACACACACACACACACACGTGTGTGTGTGTGTGTATATATTGCATATGTGTATGAATATATTATATATATATATTATATATGTATATATATATATATATATATATATATATAATATATATATATATATATATATATATATATATATATATATATATATATATATGTATGTGTGTGTGTGTGTGTTGTATACATATATATATATATATATATATATATATATATTTATATATATATATATATATGTATATATATTATATATATATATATATATATATATATATATATATATATATATGCACGCATGCACGCACGCACACACCCTGCCTTCTACGGCTTCTCACTCCGCTGCACGCTGGAAATAATCCCTTGTTTACAAGTTAGGTCAGAGGGCCTCCCTTATCGTGCGGGGGGGGGGGGGGGGGTGGGTTTAGGGGGTTAGGGAGGAGGAGGTGGAGGGGTGAAGGAATGAGGGAATGAGGGAGGGCGAGGGAATGAGGGAGGAAGTGATGATGGAGCAAGGGATGCGTGAGGGGGGCGAGGGAAAGAGAGAGGGAATGATAGAGGGGGCTGTGGGGTAAGAGTAATAGGGGGTTAGGAAAGGGGCATGGAGGGGGCTAAAAGGCTGAGGGAATCAGGGAGGTAATCAAGGGGGGCGAAAGAGGCGGGGGGAAGAAGGGAGATAAGTAGGGAGAGGATGATGGAGGGGGGAAGGGAGAGGGGTGATAGGGGTTGGGAAGATGGTGGAGAGGGCAGGAGGAAGGGAGGAGATAGGGAGAAGGATATAGACGGGGAATCAGGGAGGAGGTAGTGCAGGGGCGTGGCAGAAGGTAGAGGGAGTAGAAGAGCAAAGGGGTAACGGGTGGTGGGGTAAGTGAGTCTGTGTGTGTGAGGGGGGGGGCAGGGGGTGAAAGAGCAAAGGGAGAGAGCGATACGAAGTGGGGACGACGCCCTTATCGCAAATCTGCACCCGGCGCCACTCAGCCAGCACGAGGGTAGCAGCCCAACCCACCTAACAGCCCACCCACACACACACACACACATACACACACCGAGGCTTTACGAGGGATTGGGTGGGTGGGTGGGTCTGAGGGTTGAGTAGACAAGACTGTTATCGTATGTATAAATGAGTTCTCCCTCCCCCCCCCCCCCTTTTCCCCTCCTGATGTTATAGCGAAAGCTTTGGTTGGTTTAGTGATTGGTTTATATATATATTTGAATAAGATCTTTCTCTGTGGCGGCGACTGTGGGGTCTCTTGTGAGCTCATGGTCGTCTGCATGGTAGACACTTTATAGATATTTCGTGATTTTATTATTTATCATGATGGAGGCCCGATGTTTTTCTGTGCAGTTAGGGAGCGGTGTGTGATGAAGTCAAATGCGGCGGGGAAATCCGTAGACTTTTGACGAACCTTTTTTTCAACAGGAAAGATACCTATTTTATCATCCATCTTTCTTTTAATTTGATTTCTCTTGAAGTCTATAATATATATATATATATATATATATATATATATATATATATATATATTAGATTTACAGGATAAACGTTTATCTGAATTAATACGAGTATATAAGCGTTTTTAGGCATATATCGGCATATGTCGCTCACTCATTTTCGACTTGAATAACGACTACAATTCGAATTAAAATGATACATACGTTTCAATGCCTTTTTTTGAATCCAGGCACTATTAGTAAAAAAAAAAATGCTACACATAAAGCAGACAGATGAGGTAAAGCTGGTATTAATATCACATCAGTTTTTCATCCACGTTATTCATTGATAATCTTATCCTCCCACTTTTACGTACAGTTTAAGGAGGAGAAAAGGGTAAAAGAAAGAGGGAGAAGAGAAAAATTGGAAAAGAAAGATTAAGGTAATAAGAAGGGAGAGTGAAAACAAGAAGCTAGGAATAGGGCGAAAAGTAGTCGAATGATGATAATTCAATAATGATAATAGGAAATAATGATGATAATAATAATAATGATAATAATAATAATGATGATAATAATAACAATAATAATAATAATAAAAAGAATAAGAAGAAGAAGGGAGAGGAAGAAGAGGGGGATGGGGGAGGCATGCGGGGCGCGCCAGCAAGCAGGAAAGTTTTCGTGCTGGAGGTCTGGCGGCGCCTCACTCATCCCGCCGCAGACGGTATTAGCGCAAACTTGTCCTTAAGTCCTGATCTTCTAAATGACGTAGCAGGACAATACTCTGTTGGGGGTAGGGGGGATGGGAGGGATTTTGTGGGGGCAGGAGGGGATGGGAGGGATTTGTTGGGGAGGAGGTAAGGGGGTGAGGGAGAAGGGGGATGATTGGGGTTGGGAGGGGGGGACTTTTGTGTGTGTGTTTGTGTGTGCGTGTGTACGTGCGTGCATGTTTATGTGCATGTGTTTATGTTTGGTATTATGCTATATGTGCTAAGATAAATTTATTTGCGTGTGAGTGCATACATGTACGCGCGTGTGTATTCGACAAATCCGTGCGTGCTTTTGTATGTGTGTGTACGTGCGTGCGTGCATGCGCGCGCGCGCGTATTCGCCAGCGCGTGGCGTTCACGGTATAGTCAGGCTGTCGCAAGATAACAGGCAGTCCCAGAAACTTTGTAGGATTTCCCTCATTTAAGGATTTAGCCCGAAGAGGCTCAGAGATTACAAGATTGCTCTACTGGATTTATAAGGTTTACCGGATTTTCTTCTTAAGCTTACAGGCGCCTTCGCAGTGTTGCCAACGCAAGGAGTCCGTCGGGGAGGCATTTTTACGCCGGTCGAAATGTCGGCTTCCAGTTAGCCATGTTCGAAAAATCATTTCCTCCCCCCCCCCCTTTCTCCTCTCTCAGTCTCATCCTCCCCTCCCCCCTGTCGCGAAGTGGGACGATGGGTGCAGCAGGTAATAGGGGGGAGGGAGGGGTGATAGGGAAAAGGGGATGAAAGTTATATTAAGAGCATCCCACCTTTCACAACTACCTATAGAAGAACTGTAGAAAAAAAACTAAGATTTATTCATCGAAAAAACATACATTTTTAAAACTGTACACAAATGAATTATGAAATATTTTAAAAACTTTACACCAATGAATCATGAAATCATTAACGAAGTTCAGAACAAACCTGATTAGTTATTATCCATACCAAATAATGGCCAAATTCGAAAAGAATCACATAATACCCATTTGGCCAATTTGGCATATGCAAAAAGGCGAGAGTTCGGTACGAAACGTAATCCAAGACAAGGAAATGATTTCGGTATGAGTACCACTTGTTGGCACCAAGAGAATGTTATTTCCCGTGGTACGGAGGTGGTGGTTCACTGCGTGTGTAATTGCACGCATTGCATTTATTGGGGTCAATAGGCCTTTGGGAACACTTGGTACAAACACGAGATTGCAAGAAATAATGCGATTAAAGAAGTATTTAAGCAAGGAGGCAAATATCGTAAAATTGCAATGAAAGGATGATTATATCAGAATGGTGATGGTGATAACAAATACTTAATGATTTATGGTGAGAATAATAACTGCTACTATTACTACTACAACAACTACTACTACTATTTGGTATTATTATATTGTTGTTGTTTAGTAGCATCACTAGAGTTACATTAGCCAAGGTGATTTCAGATTCTCTCGTCTCTCTGGCACCAAGTTGCATTACCCAAGGTGACACGACTCAACAACTACCCTCCCTCCTACCTTTTTTCGCTTTTCTCTTTCTCCTTTTTCTCTTTCCTCCTACCCTTTCCCTTCCTCTTCCTTCTTTCTTCTGTCCTTCCTTCCCCTTCCCCTTCCTGTTTCTCTTTCTCTTCCTTTTCCCCTTCCCTCCCCTTCCCTTTCCTTCCCCTTCCCTCCCCAATAATAAAAACAATAATAAGAACATAAACATATCAATATAATTGTAAGTAACATAACGACCATATTTACAATGTTAAGAAAACCCCAAATGACAGACCTGGAGACCGATAGATAGGGGTTCACCAAGTACATACGTAGATGGGAGGAATGAGAGCTCTTGCGTGGTCACAACCTGTTCTTGCCCCCATACCTCCCTCCCCCCTCCCCTCCCCAAACATTTTCTGTGTTCTTAGTTTCTTCATTGTATGTTATCTTTCTATTTGTATTTTCAAAGGTTGGGTGGAAAGGGAGAGAGAGAGAGAGAGAGAGAGAGAGAGAGAGAGAGAGAGAGAG
>NW_028234405.1:11566255-11568755 GCF_977035675.1 Penaeus japonicus | reverse complement strand
GTCGTCATCGTCCCCCTGTCTCGCCTCCTCCTTCTCCTCCTTTCTTCCTTTCCCCCTCCCTGTCCCCCTTCCCCCCTTCGCCCCTCCTCCTCCTCTTCCTCTTTCTTCTACTCTCCTTCCTCTTCTTTTTCCTCCTCTTCCTCGTCGTCATCGCGTCCCTTTCTCGCCTCCTCCTTCTCCTCCTTCTCCTCCTTCCTTTCCCCCTCCCTGTCCCCCTTCCCCCCTCCTCCTCCTCTTCCTCTTCCTCCTACGCTTCTTCCTCTTCTTTTTCCTCCTCTTCCTCCTACGCTTCTTCCTCTTCTTTTTCCTCCTCTTCCTCGTCGTCATCATCCCCCTTTCTCGCCTCCTCCTTCTCCTCCTTCCTTTCCCCCTCCCTGTCCCCCTTCCCCCCTCCTCCTCCTCTTCCTCTTCCTCCTACGCTTCTTCCTCTTCTTTTTCCTCCTCTTCCTCGTCGTCATCATCCCCCTTTCTCGCCTCCTCCTTCTCCTCCCTTCCTTCCCTTCCCCCTCCCTGTCTCCCTGTCCCCCTCCCTGTCTCCCTGTCCCCCTGTCCCCCTCCTCTTTCGGCATATCCTCAAGACGTCCCCAGGAGGCCTCATTACTAAGTCTTAAAGGATGTTCTCGCTCCTTCGTTCCTCCTCTCTGGCGTGGGCACTGTGTGGCGTCGGCGGAGCATGCACGGCTCCGTCATGCACTCCGGTACGTCACCATGCGTCAGGCACTATTGGGTAAAGGTCCGCTACGCTTTGGAAGTAGCTGTGCATGACGTGCATCTTAGCCCAGTGTGCTTGGGTTTGCTTGGGTTGTTTATATATATTTGTTTATTTATGTATTTATTGATTTAACAAATATATGAAATAGAAAAATGAAAAAAAAAATCATGATATTTGCTTTGCTGTTTAACGAACACGAAACCAGCGTAGATAGGAAGGGATGACGAAGTTCTGATGATAATGATGATAATGGTAATGATAGTGATAATGATAATGATAAGTATAATGATAAAGATAATAATGATGATAATAATGATAATCATAATTACGAAAACAATAACGATATTAATAATGGTAACAATAGAAATATAATAACGATGCTAATAACTGCAACAATAACCAAAACAATAACAATGATAATAATAATAATGATAAAACAACAACAATAGTCACAACAAATAGATAAGATAAGATGAAAAAAACAATCAAAATTAAAGAAATACAACAAATAATGAAATAGACCAATGAAAGAAATAAATCCCACGCCATATATGTGCCATCAAGGCGGGGGGGGGGGGCTCTGCACGTAATTCAGACGCCGACCTCCTTCGCGTCCGTCACCCGAGACCTCAATCCTCTTCTTCTTCTTCTTTTTCTTCTTTTCTTCTTCTTTTTTCTTCTTTCTTTTTTCTTCTTCTCTTTTCTTCTTTTTGTTCTTTTTCTTTCTTCTTCTTTCTTTTTTTCTTCTTCTTTTTCTTCTTCTTTCTTTTTTTTTCTTCTTCTCTTTTCTTCTCTTTGTTCTTCTTCTTTCTTCTTCTTTATTTTTTTCTACTTCTTTTTTCTTCTTCTTTTTCTTCTCTTTGTTCTTTAATTTCTTCATCAACATCATTTTTTTTCATCTTCCGCCTCTTCATTTTCTTCATCTTCTTCCTCTTCTTCATTATCACCTACCTCCTCTTACTATCTTTATTTCTTCTTCCTCTTCTTCTTCATTACCTTCTTCCTCTTCTTCCTCTTATTTTTCTACTTCTCTTTCTGCTTCGCATTTTCTTTCATCCTCTTCTGCTTCTTTTCCTTCTTCTTCTTCTTTTCCTTCTTCTTACTCCCCCTCCTCTTCGTCTTCCTCCTTTTCTACCTCCTCCCCTTCTCCTCCCTCCTCCTCCTCTTCCTTTTCCTCCTCCTCTTCTTCTTCCTTTTCTACCTCCTCCCCTTCTCCTCCCTCCTCCTCCTCCTCCTCTTCCTCCTCTTCTTCTTCTTCCTTTTCTACCTCCTCCCCTCCTCCTCCCTCCTCCTCCTCTCCGTAACCACAGCAACTTCCTTCAATTCTTGCGGCGTCGAGAGGGAACCGCGGCTGCTAATGTACTGCTAAATTATCTCCCTCTTCGTCGCTCTCTCTTTTCCCCCCTCCGTCTTTTTTTTTCTTATTCTCATTCTTGTTCTTCTTTTCTTTCCTTCTCTTTTTTTTAGTTCTTCATTGCTTCACTTCTCATTTTCTTTATATTTGCTTCTTCTTTTATTTATTTTATTTTTTTCTTCTGATTTTCTTCTCTTTTTCTTTTTCTTGGCATTCTCTTCCTCTTCTCTCTCCTTCGCTTAGTCCTTCCTTATTCCATACCCTCTCCCTAATTCCCACCTCTCACTTTTCTTTTTTTCTTACCCTTCCCCTTCTCCTCCTCTCCCGTATCTCCTTTTTCTCCCCTATCTTCTTCCCTCCTCTTCCCCTTCCCTCCTCTCCATTATCTCCTTCCATCCTTTCCCCTATCTCCTTCCCTCCTCTCCCCTGTCTCC
>NW_028234405.1:11556255-11561255 GCF_977035675.1 Penaeus japonicus | reverse complement strand
CTTCCTCTCCTTTTTCTTTCCCTGTGTGTGTGTGTGTTTGTGTATGTGTGTATGTGTGTGCGTGTGTATATGTATATATGTATCCATCCATCCATCCATCCATCCTTTAATCCCTCCATCCATCCATCCATCCATCCATCCATCCTTCTCCCCCCTCCTCTCCTCTCTCCTTCCCTCCCTCCGCTCCTCTCCTCCCTCCCTCCCTCATTCGCCGTCTGGTCTAACCTTCAGACGCCAAAACTGACGCCACTCCTCGGCTTTGACTGACGCATGCCGACCGAGTGAGGGTTATTAGTCAGCCTCACAGAGCCCGGTCGGTCGGTCGGATGGTCGGTTGGTTGGATGGTTGGTTTTGGATGGTTGGTTGGTTGGGTTGTTGGTGTGTTGGTCGGTTGGTTGGCTGGTTGGTTGGTTGGGTGGTTAGTTGGTTGGTCAGTTGGTTGGGTGGTTGGTTGGTTGGTTGGTTGATCGGTCATTAAGCTGGTCGGACTTGGTTGAGAAGGTTTGCATAATGGTTGAAGTCGGTTAATTGGTGAGTTCGATTGAGTTAGGTGTTCGTTGGTTGGGGTTGGGAAGTAACTGTCATTTTTGTTCTAAGTCTCTCGTTCTGTTTTTTTTTCTCTCTTTCTCTCTCCCTATTCATTCTTCCTTTTCTCCGTCTTATCTTCATTTACTTCTCCTCTTTGCCTCTCCTCTCTTCTTCCTCTCCTTCTCTCCTTTCCCTTCCTCTTCTTCTCCTCCTCATCTCTTCTCCTCTTCTTTTCCTCTCCTCTCCTCTTCTTCTCTTCCATTTCCTCTCTTACTTTTTGCCGACGATTGCTATCTCTGCCACATCTCTCATCGTGCGTGTGTTTCCATCATTTCCTTATCATTTCTCATCCGACATCGCAAACGCCCGTGGCACCCAGGTGAGTGCCACACGGTGCTCTCTCTCTCTCTCTCTCTCTCTCTCTCTCTCTCTCTCTCTCTCTCTCTCTCTCTCTCTCTCTCTCTCTCTCTCTCTCTCTCTCTCTCTCTCTGTCTCTGTCTTTCATGCGGTTGTACTTTTTCCTTTTCAAATATATGGTCTTCCACTCCTTCCTTTTCTCCCTCCCTTCTTCCCTCCTCTCTCCACTCCCTCCTCTCTTCACTCCCTCCTCGTCCTTCTCCTCTCCCCCCCATCACTCCGACCTTCTCCCCCCCCTCCCTGTCACTCCCCCGTCACTCCCTCCCACCCTGTCAATCCCCCTTTCTCCCCCTGGCATATTGCCGCGTTACGCCCGTCTTCGTGGCGCCACCATCTGCCGTGGCCCCCCACCCCTCCCCACGCCTCCCCCTCACCCCCCATCAGCCCTCTCTGCTTCCTCCCTTCCCCCACCTCCCTTTGCTTCTTCCTCCTCTTCGCATCCCCCCAACCCCCCTCTATCCCTTCCCCTTCTTCCCCTTTATTCTTCGTCGTCTCGTCCCTTTCCTCCCCTCTCCCCTTCCCCTTCCTCCCATTCCCTTCCATTCCCCATCGCCTCATCCCCTTCCCCCCATCCCTCCTTTCCCCCTTTCCCCAATCCCCCCCTCCCCTCCCTCCTATTTCCTCTTCTCCCTTTTCTCCCTCCATGATTTCGCCCTTACGCCTCCCTGCATGTCGCTGACACTGCTTCATGACCACCTGACGGCCGTCGTCTTACTCGGCCGTGCATGACGCCCGAACAACCTGCTGCTACCTCCTCTTCTGCTTCTGCTGTTTCTCCTTCTGCTTCTGCTGCTCTTTGACTTCTCACTGGCGTCCGGTGAGGGGAAGGTTTCGCGCTCTTTGCGATTCTGTTTTGTTTTGTCTGCGCGCCTTTTATCTTTTATCTTTTTTTTCTGCCTCGTTTTCTCCCTCTCGCTTTGTCTTTCTGTGTTTCTCTTTTATTCTCTCTTTTTATATTTCTCTCTTTTTTTCTTTCTTAGCTTCCTCTCTCTCTCTCTCTCTCTCTCTCTCTCTCTCTCTCTCTCTCTCTCTCTCTCTCTCTCTCTCTCTCTTTTTTTCCCTCTCTCCTCTTCCATTTTCCCCTCACTCCTCTTCCTATTTTCCACTCCATCCCCGATAAACAAAAGAGCAACGTCGAGCGGCGGCCGCCCCACGCGCGCACCTCGCCCGCGCTCGCTGGTGATTTCAACACGAAATGTCTCCTTTTTAAGGGGGGGGGGGGAGGAAAGGGGAGGCGCCGGGAATTTCTGAGGTTTTGCGACTCTGCGTGTTTTCTTTTGTTTCCTTTTTTTTTTTTACTTCTTTGTATTTGACTTGTGGGTAGTGGGGGAGGGGTAAGGGTAAGGGGTAGGGTGCTTTCGTCTAATCTAAATTGCTTATCGTTTTTCCTCTTATCATATTTTCGTTTTTTTTTTCCTTATCTCTTTCCCCTCTTTTACTCTGTCTTTCGACATTGTCTTCTACTGTTTTTCGTTTTCGTTTTCATCCTACCTTTCCACCACCCTTCTTTCCCTCTTTTCCTCCCTCCTCCCTTCGTCCCTCCTTACCCCTCCCCATTCACCTCCCCTCATCCCTCCTCTCTCTCTCTCTCTCTCTCTCTCTCTCTCTCTCTCTCTCTCTCTCTCTCTCTCTCTCTCTCTCTCTCTCTCTCTCTCTCTCTCTCTCTCTCTGTTCCTTCTTTCTCATTTCTTTTTCCCTCCTCCCACGTCTTCCCTTCCCCTCCTTTTTTCACATCTGTATCTCTCCGTTCCCTTCCTTTCCATTCCCCATTCCTATCTTTCATCCCCTCCTTTCCCTCCTCCCTCCTCCTTCTTAACATCTCCTTCCCGTCCTCTCCTCCTTTCTCCTTCCTCCATCTCTTCCTCTCTCCCTCTTCCCTCCCTTTCTCCCTCCCGTCCTCTTCTCCTTTCTCCCTTCATCTCTTCCTCTCTCCCTCTTCCCTTTCTCCCTCTCTCACTCTTCCCTCCCTTTCTCCCTCTCTCCCTCTCCCCCTCCCTTCCTTCCTCTCTTCCTTTTTCCCTCTTTCCTTTCCCCCTCTCTCACTCTTCCCTCCCTTTCTCCCTCCCTCTCTCCCTCCCTCTCTCCGTCCCTTCCTTCCTCTCTCCCTTTTCCCCCTCCCTTCATGCCTCATGATAACCCTCCGCCTCAACCCCCGGAGGGAAGGACGCAGAGGCGACACTCACATAAGGGCGGCTTGGTAGATTAATCTTTACGGTAGTATGTTATGGGAGCCTCTCCTCTCTCGTCCCCCCTTCTACCCTCCTCCTCCTCCTTTCCTCCTCCTTCCTTCCCTCTGTCTCTGATTCTCTCTCTCTCTCTGTCTCTCTTTCTCTCTCTCTCTTTCTCTCTCTCTCTCTCTTTCTCTCTCTCTCTCTCTTTCTCTCTCTCTCTCTCTTTCTCTCTCTCTTTCTCTCTCTCTCTTTCCTTTCTCTCTTTCTCTTTCTCTCTCTCTCTCTCTCTCTCTCTCTCTCTCTCTCTCTCTCTCTCTCTCTCTCTCTCTCTCTCTCTCTCTCTCTCTCTCTTTATCTCTCTTCCTCTTCCTCTTTTCTTCCGTCCTCTCCCATCCCTCCTCATCCCTCCCTCTCTACCTCCCTCCCCCATCCCTTCCGCCCTCTCCCATCCCTCCCTCCCTCCCTTCCTCTAACTCCCCTTTAGCCCCCCCCCTCCCCCCTCCACCCCGAACAACCCCAATGACTCTTGGTGGTGGCTTTGTACAGGAGGATCGCCGGGAGGAGGGGGATGGGGGATGGTGGGGGTATACCCTCGGCGCCTTCTGCCTGCCCTCCTTGTATGGGGTTGGCGCCATCGTCTCCTGCCTTCCTTTTCCCCTCTCTCTCTCTCTCTCTCTCTCTCTCTCTCTCTCTCTCTCTCTCTCTCTCTCTCTCTCTCTCTCTCTCTCTCTCTCTCTCTCTCTCTCTCTCTCTCTCTCTCTCTCTCTAACCCTCTCCCCTTTCCTCTTCTCTCCCCATAATCTCCCGTCCTTCCCTTCCCCTTCTCTCTCCCCTCTCTCCTCTCCCCTCCCCTTTCCTCCTAATCTCCCGTCTTTCCCTTTTTTCCTCTCCTTCTACGGTGTGTGTGTATGTGTGTGTGTGTGTGTGTGTGTGTGTGTGTGTGTGTGTGTGTGTGTGTGTGTGTGTGTGTGTGTACAAATGTACATGTATGTGTGTGTTTGTTTGTTCCCCTCTTTATCGTAATCTCAATCGCATTTCCTGAATTCTCACGGATCTTTCTTTACCCTCTCCCTAACCCCCCTCTCCCTCGCCCCCCCCTGCCCTCTACTATTCATTGCCTCAATTTTTTTATCTACTTTTCCCTTCTTCCATTTTCCTCTCCTTTCTTTTTGCCTTTTCTCTCCTCTCTCCCCTCTCCCTCCCTTCTCTCCCATCTCCCTCCTTTCTCTCCCCTCTCCTTTTCTTCTCTCCCCTCTCCCTCTCTTCTCTCCCCTCTCCCTCATTTATCTCTAGTCTCCCTCCCTTCTCTCCCCTTTTCCTCCCTTCTCTCCCCTCTCCCTCCCTTCTCTCTAGTCTCCCTCCCTTCTCTCCCCTCTCCCTCCCTTCTCTCCCCTCTCCCTCCCTTCTCTCCCCTCTCCCTCCCTTCTCTCCCCTCTCCCTCCCTTCTCTCCCCTCTCCCTCCCTTCTCTCCCCTCTCCCTCCCTTCTCTCCCTCTCCTCCCTCCTCTTCTCTCCCTCTCCTCCCCCCTCTCCCTTCCCTCCCTCTCTCTCTCTCCCTCTCCCTCCCTTCTCTCTCCCCTCCTTCCTCTCCCTCTCCCTCTCTCCCCTCTCCCTCCCTTCTCTCCCCTCTCCCTCCCTTTCCCTCGCGTCCAGACCCATCTTGCTTTCCTGTTCTTCTCTCCCTCTCCCTCATCTTCTCTTCTTCTCTTCTCTTCTTCCTTCTACTTTCCTCTTCATTTTTTCTCCTTCTTCATCTTCTCCTTCTTCTTCTTCTTCTTCTTCTTCTTCTTCTTCTTCATCTTCTTCTTCTTCTTCTTCTTCTTCTTCTTGTCCTTCTTCATCATCTTCTTCTTCTTATTTTTCTTCTTTTCTTTCTTTTTCTTC
>NW_028234405.1:11543755-11548755 GCF_977035675.1 Penaeus japonicus | reverse complement strand
ATCTCTCTCTCGCAAAATCCAGCAAGAACCAATTGTCTTTTGAGCGGGAGATTATGGGACAGAAAAATGGCGCCGACTAATGCCGATCTACAGATCCTTTTTTCTTTTATGTATACACATTCGTGCTTTAGTCGTATTTTATTTTTGTGATTTATTTTTTATATTCATTTTTGAATCATCTTCATCTTTATCACCATCATCATTATCATTATTATTATTATCATTATCATTATCATCATCATCATCATCATCATCATCATCATCATCATCATCATCATCACCACCATCATCACTACAATCATCATCATCATCACGGGAAGACGTGTACGGGAGACAAATATTAGAGTTAGACAAGTTGAACGCAATTGAACTTCGCGGACAGACATCTGATGTAACTCGTGGTGTTGGGAAAGTCTTCGACATTTGGTTGTTTTTTTGTTCTGTGTATTTGTTTTAGTTGGTAGGTTGTTTGGTTTAGTGGTTGCTTGGTTATTTGCCTTTTTTATAGTTGTATTTTTATTTGCGTAAGGATTTGTGTGTGCATGTGTGTATATACGTATATTGAGCCTTATATTATAATTATTCATTTGTTTTTATCTTGGTGCACTGATGACATAGAAATGATAGATAAAAGATTATGATAAAAAATACTGATAGAAAAAAATATAATAGTAATAAAACAAATGCATAAAAAGTTCAGTTAGATATTTTCGCAACAAACAAAAACAACATTTGAAAAAAAAGAACATCAAAGCCTGGCGTACATTTCCTATCGACTTGATTGCGTCACATCAAAAGAAGTCTTGGAAGAAGGTTGTCAAGCTCGTGGGGGAGCTAAGAAAGGGGGGAGGGAAAGGCAGGGGAGAGGGGGAGGATAGGAGTAAGTAGAGGGGGAGGAAGGGAGGGGAAAGGCTGAAAAGAAGAGTAAGTAGAGGGGAGAGGGGGAGAGAGAGCGAGGGGAAAGGCTTAGGATAAGAGTAAGTAGAGGGGAAAGGGTGTGTAAGGGGAAGGAAGGGAGGAGATGACGATTAAGAAAGAGGAAGGGGGAAAAGGAAAGGTAGGAGGAAGGTAGGTGGAGGGAAAGGGAAGGGGAAGGGAGGGAGACAGGAGAGCGGGGATGGGAGTGGGTGATCCATTGACTCAGAGGTAAGATGCATCCCATGCCTGGTGTTTCTTAAAAAGAAAAAAATATATTATTATGATAATTATGGTACGAAATATAATGAATAAAATCTCGTGTGATAATTCATTCACGGAATATCATTATACGTGTTCATTTCAAAGGTGGTTATGAGGTGAAGGAGGAGAGGAGGAAGAGAGAGAGAGAGGGAGAAGGAGAGAGAGAGAGAGAGAGAGAGAGAGAGAGAGAGAGAGAGAGAGAGAGAGAGAGAGAGAGAGAGAGAGAGAGAGAGAGAGGGAGAATGAGAGGGGAAGAATAATAAAAGAAGAGAGAGAAAAAGAAGAGGAAAAGGAAAAAAAAGTTGAAAAAGCGAGAAGGAAAAACACTGGGTGGGGGAGGGGGAGGATAAGAAGAAAAGAAGAAACCCTTGGCGTCGAAATAACAAAATCGCATCGACGAAGGAAACGGGAAGTTTTGACTTACTGGCGGATGTACATTTCTCAAAGTTTTGTTTATGGATGAATGGATGACAAATATGAATGGCCGGAGATTACACAACGAGAAGCGAAAAGATGGGAAGTTATAAGAGCGATAACATCAACAGCAACAGCGAAGAGGAAAAGAAAGATTTCATTAGCTCTTTGTGTAAATATTACTTCCTCTGAATTGACAAGTTGTATAATAAAAATACGACAGTGATAATGGCGCGCGTTCCCTCTGCGGTGCGAAAAGTGTCTCTGACGCAACGCTGATAAAGGGAATGATAAAGGGAGAGCTTGCCAAGATAATGGATTTGATATTGATAGCGAATTCGGGGGTCGGATCCTTAAAGTGAGTTCATTAAAAAAAGGGTTCACATAGATAAGCAACATCAGTTAAAACGATGATTCTAATAAGAATAGTAATAATGATGATAATGATGATAATGATAGTGATGATAATAATGATGATGATACTGACAATAATGCTAGTAATGATGGTAATGATGCCAATTATAACAATGATAAAGATGGCAATAATGATGAGAAAATTATAATAAGGATAATTAGCAATACATCACTGAATAACAACATGTGTATTCTTATGAATATGCTAATGACTGCCAAATCTAAAATGACGCCAACATCGACGCCCAAAATGCGCGGCCATCCTCGACGTCGCCGCCGCCGGGAGAGGAAGACCCGCCTCGTCCAAATCCCGTTCCGTCCGTCCGCCTCCGCCGCCGCTCCTGCCGCCGCCGCCGCCGCCACCGCAAACGCCGCCGGTCGTTCATCGTCGCTCGAGAGGCAGAAGGCCCAAGAAGTAGCCGTCAGTCTCCCGTCACCTTACTCACGGCGCGCACGCATCCGACCCGCGCTGGAGGACGAGAGAGAGAGAGAGAGAGAGAGAGAGCGATCGCATAACACACGCACGCAGGCAGAGAGATACATACACTGACAGACAGACGGAAGCACACACACGCACACACACACACACACACACACACACACACGCAAGGACGAATATAGACGTACACACAGACGCACGTACACACACACACACACACACACTCACACCGGCGGTCGAACGCACGCACTCACTCACGCTCGCTCCCTGAACACACACTCATTCACGCACACATCTCTCTCACTCGCGGACGCGCCTCACCTCTGCTCGCACCCATCCTCGGAGACACGGAGCCGGGGCTGCGCAAGGCACGGAAAGAGTGGAAGGAGTGAGAGTCTTGACGTGGTCTGAGGACGAGGTCTTCGCGGAGGAGGAGGAAGGCGAAGGAGACGCCTCAAGGACGAGGCTGTCCCTTTGACAGCTGCCGGGAGGGTCATCGTCCAGTCACAGACATGGCGACAGGTTTCTTAAACACCGTTTCTGTTTTTACTTTATAGTTTGTTTATTTCATTATTATATTCTTATTCATTATTATATTTATATCATTATCATACTACTTATTTAGTCATTTATATCATTACATTGTTGTATATATATTTTTCTTCTACTTATTTAATTCTTCTACTTTTTTTTTTGGGGGTCACGGTTTTTTATATTTTCTTCTTGATTTACATTTCTATTGTCTTGTTATTGTGTTATATTTTATATTGCTTTTCATTATATAAACCAATATATATCTTTATATACTTTATATATATATATATATATATATTAATATATATATATAATATATATATATATATTTTTTATTTATTCATTTATTAATATTATTTTTTTTATGGGGGGGGGGAGGGTTACATAGACATATCAGCATAAACGTATATGAAAATATGTGTAAATATACGAGATAACCTAAATGAGAACTACACCAAACAAACCTAAAAAATATCCTCACACAACAGAAAAGCGGAAATATGTTACCATATCGTTTCTCAGAAAGCGGGACAACAGGATTACCTATGATAGGATATCAACATCTCTACGAATTCCTAACTAATGCTTCAAAACAATGGCAATATTTATGATGATTTGACTTCAATTACAGAACGGATTTTACCTAATACTTTGGATTACAGTTGTGACTTTGCATTTCTTAATCAAGCGGTTGCGGACTAACCTGAACGTGCGCGATTTAGATTTAACTAAATGAAACTTTTTTTTCTGTTCATCTGCACTCGAAATAATCTTCGTCTTTTGGTCTGGCTCAACGTTTGTCTTTTATTTATAGTTATGTGTGTATGCTCATTTCACGCACACTGACAAACATCATTCACGAACACCACTCTCCGACTCTCGCATCGCGCTCTCCCATCCTCTCGCAATTCCCTCGGAAGAACTCGAGACCGGGGCGGAGAGTTAGCAAGAGTGAGTGAGCAAGTGGAGACAGTGAGTGAGTGGTCTAGAGGAACATGAGGTCGAGAGGAGATCCAGGAGAGAGCTCACGAAGGACGGCTGGACGATGGCTGTTCTGATCGTGAAGCTGCTGGGAGGAGGAGATCGTCCAGTCACTAGACACAAAACAGGTGTTCTTTAAACACCGTTTCTTAGTTTTATTATTATTGTTATATCATTATTATTTTATTTCATTATTTATTATTTTTATATCATTTTTTCTATTAGTTTTTAGTATCATTTTTATTTTTAGCAACATTTTTATATAACTTTTTCATATTTCTTTCTTCTCTTATTTTTTTTTTTTGGGGGGGGAGTTTTTTTTTATCTTTATTTCCTTTTTTTTATCATTGTTTTTTTGTGTTAACTGATTTATTTGAATTTTATATATATATATATATATAATATTATACATATATTATATATATATATATATATATATATAATATATATTTATATATTTATTTATTTATTTATTTATTTTTTATTTATTTTATTTTATTTTTTTTTTTTTTGGGGGGGAGGGTGTTATAGATATTATAAATATATGATAATATGAGAAATCGCGCAAATGAAATATACGTAAAATATAATATAAATAAGACAAACATATACCTACCATAGAAAAACACAATAACCCATCAAAAGAGAAAGCGAAACACATTACCAAAGCAGATAACAATACTGAAGATAAAATGATAGTAACGAATTCTTACAAATTCAACATTTTTAACTTCAATATATGGCCAATTCAAATGGATGCAATGACATGAATAAGTGAAACGGATCGGATGAGCGGATAATAGGGATAATCAGTGTGGTCATTTTGTCATTTTTACACCTCATAGGCGGTACGGACTTTGGATTTTGGGCTCGCGGGCTCAGACTTAAAAAATGAAACTTTTTTTTCTGTTCATCTGCACTCGAAATAATCTTCGTCTTTTGGTCTGGCTCAACGTTTGTCTTTTATTTATAGTTCTCGTTGTATATTTGTCCTTGTTCATGGTCGTTCTTGTTCTTGTTCTTGTTGGTGTTGATTCCT
>NW_028234405.1:11526255-11538755 GCF_977035675.1 Penaeus japonicus | reverse complement strand
AGATATGTTATTGACGGATATCAGTTGCGGTATTTGGCAAGTGTGATGTGTGACACTTCTTGTCACTTCGAAAAAATGATGGAAAACCGATGACGAAGCGATGACATGAATATATTCGTGTAGATTAATATCTGTGCATGATTGTTTTTTTTTCACATAGAAGATCGAGTTAGAAGATCGAGTTATTGACGGTATCGGCGACCATTTCACACGAAGACGAAAGAAAAAGGAAATGAAGGAAAAGAAAAGCAAAAGCGAAATCAATCATCATCATCATCCTTCATTTGTCTTTTCTTTTTATATTGATTTTTGTTTTATCTCGCGGTCCACGAGAAGCGGAAATTCACCCCCACCCCCACCCCCCCTTCCACCTCCCCCGTCCTCTCTTCTTTTCTTTTTTTTTTTTTATCTCCTATCCTACCATTCCCTTTCACCCCCTCCCCTATCCCCTACCTTCCCCCACCCCTCACCTACCCTACCCATCCCATCCTGTCTATCCCCTATACCCACCTCCCCATTTCCCCACCATGCCATCTCCCTACCCCCTACCCCCTACCTCATCATCCCACCCTCATCCCCCATAACCTCTACCCCCTTCAACCCCCCCCCCCCGACACTGTAAATCAGCATCATTGAGGTGGGCTTAGGATTGGCGCCAGTGAGGTTTTAGATCTGTTTATATCTGACACATTAAATCGCATGGGGGGGAGCGGGGAGGAGGGGGGAGGGGAGGGGAATGATAACCCCGTTCGCATTAGTCTATCGGTTTGGATCGTCTGTCTCGAGATTACTACGGATGAGCCTTTTTTCGTTATCGATATAAAAAATATATATATTTAAAAAGGTAGAAATGTGTTTCTCGCGAGAAGACGAGGAGGAAGGAACATTGTCGATGTTTTTGTTCGTTTGTTTGTTTGTTTTTGTGTGTGCGAGATTTGCGTATTTTATTAGTTTGTCTATTATGTCTTTGTTTATTTGTTTACCTATTTATCTATTTATTTATTTACTCTTGTTATCGTCTACGTGCTGTTCCTTTGGTGACGATGATATTTGTGAGTCGATACCAAGGTCTCTTCTTCTCTGCCTCTTCCTGTTCTGTCTCCTCGTTTTTCCTTCTTCTTCCTCCTCCTCTTCTCTCCATTCTTCTCCCACTTCTTCTTTGATTACGTCATGATCAGGGTAGGGTAGGGCGCCAAGGACCCCCCTTACGTGCAGTCTCCCCTCCTTCCCCCCTCTTCTTTTTCCTTGTTCCCCATCCTCTTCTTTCCCTCACCCGCTATCTTTTCTCCTCCTTCCTTGTTCCCCTTATCCTCCTATCTCCCACCTCACCCTTCCCC
Organism: Penaeus japonicus; assembly: GCF_977035675.1. Lineage (NCBI taxonomy): Eukaryota > Metazoa > Arthropoda > Malacostraca > Decapoda > Penaeidae > Penaeus > Penaeus japonicus. The sequence continues at coordinate 11,537,418 of NW_028234405.1, read as the reverse complement.
CCCTCCCCCACCCTCACATCCTTCTTCCTTGTACCTTCATCCCCTCTCCTGTCCTCCCTCCCCCTCCCCCTCCCCTCTTCTTACCCGCTCCTCTCCCCCTCCCGTGCCTCCCTGTCCCTCTCTCCTCGCCATCCCCTTCCTCCTTTCCTCCCCTCACTCCCCCTCCCCTCCCTGTCCTCATCATCCTTTCCTCCCTCTCCCCTCCCCCTCCCCCTCCGCTCCTCAATCACCATCCTCCTTCACCCCCCTCCCCTCCCCTCCCCTCCCCACCTCCAGTGACCTTAATAAAGGCCGCGTCGCGCGAACCCGAGACACGGTGACGGAGAGAGAGAGAGAGAGAGAGAGAGAGAGAGAGAGAGAGAGAGAGAGAGAGAGAGAGAGAGAGAGAGAGAGAAAGAAAGAAAGAAAGAGAGAGACAGACAGACAGACAGACAGACAGACAGACAGACAGACAGACAGACAGACAGACAGACAGACAGACAGACAGACAGAGACAGAGACAGACAGACACAAACACACACAGGAAAGAAAGAGGAAAAGAACTAGAGAGAGAGAGGGAAGATATCGTCGGAAATAAAGATAGAAGGAGAGAAACAAAACGAGAAATAAAACTGAATCCAGATGAAGACCGAGAGACAGAGGGAGAGAGTAATACCTCAGGAATACTTAGCTCCCGAGCGAGACGTCCAGCATGACGAGTGGCGGCGCCTACGTCATCGCAGTCATCGTCTACTCTCCTGCATGATCGTCTCGCGAGGTAAACGCGGGTGGCGTGCTAGGGAGTAGGGGGAGAGGAGAGAGAGAGAGAGAGAGAGAGAGAGAGAGAGAGAGAGAGAGAGAGAGAGAGAGAGAGAGAGAGAGAGAGAGAGAGAGAGAGAGGGAGGGAGGGAAGGAAGGAAGACGGCGTGAAGTGCGGACGGAGATCTCTATGCGTGTAGAAAGGCAAAGCAATCCATCCCTTACAGGTAGGATAAACCCCTGTAATGGTACACCAGCGGGAAGGTTGCTAGAATTGACTTAGTCATCCAAATATTGCAAGATAGTGAGGGTCACGTAGTGAAGGCGGGGAGGGCGGAGGAGGAGGGGGAGGACGTGTGACGAGAGGTTGTCGCTATCGCAGCACGTGGTGACGCGACATTCGAGATAACGTGTGCAGTATCGTGGGAACAACGTACCGAGTACCGGTGGGCGAAGGGAGAGGGAGTGGGGTCGCCGCTTATTTGTATTTGTTGTGGTCGCTGGAGGCAGGCCGTTTGTCTATGTGGCGGCGCGCGACCGACGCTACGTCGCTCATCACAAGTGGAAGCAGCCGTCGAGCCTCCCCCCGCGACCAGCAGGCGAAGGGACGCGTCCGAGGGCGAGAAAAAGGTAGCAGGTGTTGGTGGTGAGAGGCGGGTTATCGGGGTGACGGCCGGTATGTGTGTGCGTGTGCGGTGTGTGTGCGTGTGTGTGTGTGTACGCCTCCGCCCCACACACAGACTGACTCCGGGCCGAGGTCGCGGGTCTGGCGCCCGACCGACCCTGCCCGGAGCCCACTCTCGCTGGGACCAGTCGGCGCCGCCGTTGCCCTCGGCTCACCGTGCGGGGATACTCACTCAGTCTGCACGTCGCCGGGGTCAGTGCGAGCTCCTTGGCCGGGGTCAGCAGGGCCTGCCAAGAACACGTTGTGGCAGTTGGCTGGCGGCGTCGGTCTCGCTCGGAGCTTCCTCTTGTGCCTCGACGCGTGTGATGCGCGCTCCCCGTGGTGCCCGCCCGCGCGAGGATACTTGTGTCTTGTGCTCATTATACGTCTCCGCTGAAGGCTGTCAACACGTGTGTGTGGAGTGCGGTGCTGGTGGCGCCTCAGTCGGGATAGATCAACAGTGTGCGCTGTGTGTGATGTTCGTTCGGACTCGTGTGGCCGCGCTCTGACATCAGCATCCAAACACGTGGTGGTCGCGGAGCTTTTAAACCTGTGGAGAATATTTATCGCGCAGTGTGAGCGAGCAGTGTTGCGGCCGAGGCCCACAGTGGCGCGCCTGTGGCATTATTATTATCGGAAGGTTGAATCAGTGATTGTGAAAACGAAGAAACGGTGGAGTGGAGGGCGGCGCTGGCTGGAGTCTGCCGCCATGGAGATCTTTGACTGCGTGGACTGCTTTCACGGGAGGCCGAGGCTCAGGGTTCGGGAGCCTCGCACACCCAGTGGTAAATATTATTAGTATTCCTTCGAAACTCTTTTTAGATTGACGCTTGTCTGTTTGCCCCTTATTTCCCTACCAGCGAGGAATGCAATCATATCTCCGTAGGTAGCGTAAATAGCTTTAGAGAGAGAAAAATCGAGTGAGTAAGCTTGTGAGTGTGGGCGTTAGCATTCGAATTGGCAGAAGACTTGAGGTGGTGTTTGTGTGAAGCAAAGGGGCATCACACGAGCGGATGGTTGGCTGGCTGTTGCGGTGCGCCTCTTGTGTCGAAGGTGCCAGACTTTGGTGAGGTTGCGCCGACGTGCCCACTGCGTGCCCTTTGCTTACTCTGTCTCCCGACAACTTATTGCGCCCAGACTTTAGGCGTCGCTGCCCACACTTGGGGCACTTACACCCCTCCTGCACTCCCTCCCTCTCTCCCTCCCCTTCCACTCTTCAGCCCTACCTCCCCCCTACTCCCAAATCCCCGCCTCCCTCTCCACCACCCAGCCTCCTCCTCCTCCTCCTCTTCCTCACATCCCTCCACCATTCTTCCACCACTCAACCTCCTACCTCCCCCTCCTCCCCCTCCCCCACCACACCCCCACCCCTTTTCACCGTTGTTCCTCCTTTGGTGATCCCGCCCCCATTCCCCACCCGCCCACTCCCCCTCGTCCCCACCGATCCTTTCTCCCCACCCCCCTCCCCCACCCTTCATTCTTCATCTTCCAACGCTGCGTTCTCTCAATGCACTTATGCAACGTGCAACAGTGTGTATCATGTCTCGTTGTATACGAAAAGCTACAGATAAGGAAGAGAAGGGAGAGATGATGTGATAATAGGAGGGGAAAAGTTAAGGAAGAGGGAAATCAGAATATGTAAAAGGGGGAAAGTGGAGGGGGGGGGGGGTAACAAGAGAGGGGAAGGAGGTTGGAGGAACTTTGGGGAGGGTGAGGGAGAGGGGGAGGGGGTAAGAGGAAGTCTGGGGGTAGGGGAATGGAGGATGGATTCTGTGGGAAGGGGGGGGGGGTAGGAGGACTCGGGTTACGGGAGGTCAGCAGTACGCGACATGACAGATCGAATGACCTTGCTCTTAAGTAGGGAAGGACGCGCGGCCCTTCCAAGATACCTCGCTTTTTTCTCTTCTTTCGCGCTCTCTCTCTCTCTCTCTCTCTCTCTCTCTCTCTCTCTCTCTCTCTCTCTCTCTCTCTCTCTCTCTCTCTCTCTCTCTCTCTCTCTCTCTCTGTCTGTCTGTCTGTCTCTTCCTCCTACCACCCCTTCCCCTTTCCCTCCCTACCTCCCTCCCAGCTTCTTATCCCTCACCCTAATTCTCCTTCCCTCATTCTCTCTCCCTCCCTCACCATCCCTCCCTCCCTCCTTCTCCCTCCCTCCCTCCCTCACCATCCCTCTTCACAAGCCGATTAATCGCGTGTTGGAGTCGATAGCTGAGGTCGGCGGGTTCGGGGCTTGAAATCCGGGTCACTTCACGAGGGCGACGCATTGCTCTGCTACAATGACGGTGATTAGGACTAATTAGGATAATCATGATTAGGATTAATTGGTTGGTGGTTGTAATGATTTAATGAGGATGATAATGGTAATTGGTACTGTAATGTTTAATATATAGTTATGGTGAACGTTATTGTTATGGAGAACTCTGGCACGGGAGAAGGATAATGGAAGTAAAAATACGATGATAGTAGTAAAAACAATAATAATAATAATAATGATAAGTCCTTGTTGTTGTGCGAGTGGCAAACATTAGTCAGCATGGGGGAAGGGGGAGGGGTTGACGGATAACTGTGTTATTGTCACATTTCTTAGTCTCGTTTATATAATTTCTCTTTTTTCATTCGCTTTCAAAACTGATCGAACGTCATGGCTGCTTTCATTTCATTTATTGGAGATTTGCTTGAGAGAAGGAAAATAAACCGAGAAAAACTCACGTTTTAATTAGTCATTGACTTTGGGGATACATGTCAGTAGAAGGACTTTTTTCCGTTTTTTTTAACAGGAGAAAAAAACATCATAGCATCGTTGCCAGACACCGCCATTCGTGCGAAACGTCAGGACATTTTTTTTTCACTCGGAAAAGATCCTTCATATCCCTTTCTCCTTCTCTCCTTTTGTTCTCGTGTTTTGCTTTATGCTCTGTTGCCTCTTCTTTATCTCCGTCTCTGTCATAACAATGACTCTGTAAACGTGGCAGTGGCGGCGACAGCCATAAATATGAGTTAAACTGGAGTCTTGTCATCTCGCTGCGACAGGGAGACTTTTAACCCGGGAAGGGGAGAGGGAGGGGGGGGGGGAGGGGGAGGGAAACGCGGAGGGTGAGTAGGAGAGGGGAGGGGGGAAGGGGAAGGGGAGGGGGAATACATACTTATCCTTTTCCTTCTCTTTGCCTCTTTCGTCCGTTTCTCTCTCTTTCTATCCTTTGTTTTTTTCTTTGTTCTTGCATTGCTTCTTTTCTTAATGTCTTTATCTCTTTTCTTTCTGTATCCTATCTTCTGATTATCATTTTATTTATTTGTTGCTTAATTATTTTTTACTTCTCTCTGTCCTTTGACTTTCTGATCAATTATCACTCTTCATCCTCTTCCTCTCTAGTTATTTCCTCATCTCTCTCTCTCTCTCTCTCTCTCTCTCTCTCTCTCTCTCTCTCTCTCTCTCTCTCTCTCTCTCTCTCTCTCTCTCTCTCTCTCTCTCTCTCTCTCTCTCCATCCCTCCTTTCATCCCCCACCCCCGCTCGTCTGTGTGAAGTGGCTTGACAAGAATGATTTTCAGGTGACTGGGGGAAAGGGGGGAGGGAGGAGGTTAGCTGAAATATAAAGTTATTGGGGAAGGTTGTGGGAAAAGAGCAAAGTCAGACGAGCGAAAGTTTGAGCAAATGTGGGTAGGAGAGGAAGAAAGAACGGAAAGGAGCAGAGGTAAGAAACACGTAAACACGAGGCAGGATAAAGAGGATATGAGGAGAAAGAAGAGGAAATAGGACAGGACGTGAGGATCAGCCAGTTCACGGACGCCCGCCATTATTAAGAACTCGGTGGCGCCAACTTTTCCCCGCTAATAAATGTCGCCGTCGTGGTTTTGGCGGGAATTTCAAGCGGCGCGGCCAGAGGGCGCGGGCAATTGAAGAAATTGTTATTATCTTCTTTGTCTTTCTCCCGTTAAATGTTTCTCTTATTTTATTTTTTATATTTTCTTGGTTGTGTTGTTTTTCTTTTTTTAAGATGGTACTTTATCAACCGAAAGACATAGTAGTGTGTGAGTTGTGATTTGATTCTGAATATATATCGTATATATACTCTCTCTCTCTCTCTCTCTCTCTCTCTCTCTCTCTCTCTCTCTCTCTCTCTCTCTCTCTCTCTCTCTTTCTCTCTCTATCTCTCTCTCTCGATCTCTCTCTCGATCTCATCCCTCTCTCTCCTCTAACTGTTTTCTCAGTCTTGTTGATAGCAATTTATTTTTAAAGAATGAAATGTTATTATCATCATTTTCATTAATTTAGCGCTAGGACTTTAGCGCTTTTCTGCTGTGATGGAAGTGTCAGGAGATTTAGCGATTGGTTGTCAGTTTCCAGTCAGAAAGATGAAGGAATGTATAATTAGGTCAAATAAGAATCATGTCTTTCGTTCATAACTAGTGATCACACACACACACACACACACACACACACACACACACACACACACACACACACACACACACACACACACACACACACACACACACACACACACACACACACACACACACACACACCTCCCCCTCCCCCTCCCACCTCCCACCCATACACCCCAACATACCCACTCGCAAACAACTACTCAAAAAGCAAAACGCCGCCTCCCTGACAACTTACGTAGTCAGATTGAATAACACTTTCTCTCTCTCTTTCTCCCCAGAATCCCCACCTCCGCCTTATAGGAGGTTTAGCAGTCGCGACCTTCTCAGACCTGAAGGTAAGGATCTTCGGCATTTCTTTGTATTTTTCCTTTTTTTGTAACCTTAGTTTTGTGTCTTGGGTTTGGCTTTATTTTTTTTGTCTTTGAATTATTTTTTTTTGATACCTTGGGGGTTTACCTTGGTTTTTGACTCTAGACCAGAAGGTGTCATAGGTTTTATCTTTTACTTAAAATAAAAGCAAATCAAGAATGCCATACATCTTAAATGATTGTAGCTAGAAAATTACTGAAATTAATATACATTTTCTTTCTTTCTCTTTCACTTTCTGCCTGTCTGTCTTTCCCTCTCTTCCACTCTCTCCCCCCCTCCTCCTCCTCTTCTTCTTCTCCTTCTCCTTCTGCGTGTAGATGCTGCCCCCAGTGAAGACAGCGAGTGTCTGGTGGAGTCCCAAGAAACTGGCGGGACCCACGACTACGGGTCTTATTCCACCCATGGACCTGGTAAGTACATATTTTGTTACGTCTTTTTATATATATGTATTTGTTGGTGTTTATTTCTATTTTTGGAGGTTGTTTTTTGCTTTTGTTTGTGTAGGGTTGTGGTCGGTGTTTTTGTTATTGTTGCTGTAGTATTTGAGTGTGTTTTGGTTATCGTTATTATTTATTTTTAAGGAGGGGGGGGGGGTGTCTAGATTTGTTGGTTTTGCTGGTTCGTCTTTTGTATTTTGCGATATATCCTATTTTCTTTTTTTTTTTCTTTGTCTTTTTCTGTTTATACTATTTTTTTCAATTTCTGATGCGTATCTTAAGATACACATCATACACTTATTATCTGGAATTAGTCCTTTAAATTACTCGGGGTCAAAACGGGTCGTAGGGAGCATTACGTACGAGGACACATGAGATGGGCGCTGGCGGGCGTGTATGTCTGGCCGGCATGACGCCTGGAGGTCGACTGGCGTTTCTGCTGCAAATCACCTGGGTCTGGTCTCTCTTTTCCTCTCTCTCTCTCTCTCTCTCTCTCTCTCTCTCTCTCTCTCTCTCTCTCTCTCTCTCTCTCTCTCTCTCTCTCTCTCTCTCTCTCTCTCTCTCTCTCCCTCAACTTTCGTTCTTTTTTATCTCTTATGTCGCTTGCTCTTGCTCCGTATCGCTCTGTTTCCCATTAGTAAATCGAGAGATAGGGAGAGAGAGAGAGAGAGAGAGAGAGAGAGAGAGAGAGAGAGAGAGAGAGAGAGAGAGAGAGAGAGAGAGAGAGAGAGAGAGAGGCTCAGAGAGGGATGGAGAGAGGGGGTACCTGAACCTTCATTCAGACCTGCCAACTAAACTTATAATATTGCATCGCAGTCATGCAATCACGTTCCATTGAGAATGATGGGGAGAGATCAGTTTAGCTTTTATGTGACATCAAGGTAAGTGAGTGAGAAGGGAAGGTTGTTGCTGCTGTCGAAATTGTACTCTGGAGGGAGGGAGGGAGGGAGGGGGGAGGGAGAGAGAGAGGCATAGATGTGGGGGTTATTCTTAAGGAGATAAGAGGGGAGGGGAGGGTACTAAGGATAGGGGAGAGGAGGGGTTCTACAGGGGGAGTAGGAGGAGAGGGGAGGGTACTAAGGATAGGGGAGAGGAGGGATTCTACAGGGGGAGTAGGAGGAGAGGGGGGGCGCCGGGTACTAACGTGGACGGGCGACAGGGAGACGGGGCTACCACATGCGGATGCACTAAATCAAATATATGTGAAGTCTTGCCCTCTTGCGTCTCGTGTTTTGTAACAGACATTGTTCCATAACTGAGTTTTGTTATATATAGAACGATTTATCTCCCTCCCTCTCTCTCTCTCTCTCTCTCTCTCTCTCTCTCTCTCTCTCTCTCTCTCTCTCTCTCTCTCTCTCTCTCTCTCTCTCTCTCTCTCTTCCCACGTTCCATCTCTTTATGTCCACCACCACGAAATCGAACAAGGTCTTTGATAAACTCGCTTTCCAAAATAATACCATTCTCCAGCGAAAGGAACAAGAGACTAAAAAATGGGCACACTTCGCTGACAAGGAGACTGAAATTTATGCATCTGGGAATCCGTTACAGACCCGTATATCATTCGCACAAGAGAGAGAATAACGGTAATGATGAGTGTTTCGAAGCACCTCAATGAACCACTTTTCCCTCGCAAGAGAGAATAACATTACGAAGCACGTTTCGAACGGTGTGCGAGGTAGTTTAGGAATATAGTGTGACAGTGTGACTCAAGATGAATCAACAAGAAAAGACATATAGATGGAAATTGAACGAGAGAGAAAGGGGACAGAGGGATGGAGAGAGGGGGACTACGAGAAAGATAATCCGAATCGAAGGACGAAGAGCTGGAGTTCTTGGAAAGGGAGAGAATAAGAAAAAGAAAAAAAATCGAAACGGCCTTCTATCCTCATGAACTGCCCTCGATACCCCTTGGGAGTAAGAGTATGCGGATGGGATGATGGGGTCCTTCGAGAGGGACAAAAGGAGAACAGGAACTCAGGACTCGGGAGGACTCGGAGCAGCGGGACGCAGACGATTGCGGGCGTCGGCGATTCGATGATTCCGGCCGTGACGCAACCGCGCAACGTCGCTGCTTGTGAGTACTCTTCCGCCGCGAGAACAGACGGCGGCAGTCGCGTCGTTGGTCTTACCTTCTAATGAACCAACGACCACTTAAGGAAGCCACTTCACGCGCCAGCCAATCACGGGCCTCGGAAGGGAAGTTGCATTGGCCAATCGCCTTGTCGTGCGGGGAGGGGCGGTGGGGGGAAGGGGGCCCTTAGAGACAAGACAGCGACAGTAGTAGTAGCGGGCGTGAGACGTGGGCGGCGACGGCGTGGGCGTCGACGTTTCTTGATCCATCCTTTTCTGAATCACAGGAGAGGTTTTACGCTCGAAATATCCGCATTCTCTCCGCGTGAGGGTTTATTTTCCTTCTTCAAGATGGAAGGCGCCATGGCGGGGATGCGGCCCTCACGTCCGACGGCGCCCGGACTCGGCCTCCTTCTGCGCTTGCTTGCTTGCTTGCTTGCTTGCTTGCTTGCCGCCTTGATTATTTAACTGATTCCTTCCTCTATTATTACACTGATTGTTCCTCGCTTTGTTTTTTTCGATTGCTTTTGTTTTGTTTTTATGTTGCCTTCCCTTGCTTTTTGTTACCTTGTCTATTCTATGGCTTTTTTCCTTGCTTGTGTCTCATCCTGATGCCTTTCTTCCTTGCTTACCTCTTTACCTATTAAATTGATTCCTTGTATTTTGAATCACCTTATTTGCTTTCTCGCTTACTTTCTTGACTACCCTCTTAATTTGCTTTCTGCTTGCTTGCTTGCTTCTCGAGGTTCCATGAATCTTCTTTCTACAAATTCGAAATAGCAATTCTTTCTTCCTTTTTATTTTATTTTTATTATTTTTTTCGGTTGGGATATGAAGGAAACAGACGAAGATGATATATGGAGAGTGAATAGAGAATGGAATAGAAGGCCGAGAGTAAGAAATTAAGGAAGAGTAGATGGGGGACGGGGCGGGGGGGGGGGGGCTAGAACTGAATGGAAGACCAGAGAGGAAAGAGGTTAACGAAGTAAGCCAAGGAAAAATGCGAGGCGTTAATCCCGAGGAGGAAGGAGAAAAAACGAAAGAGGAGAGATAGATGGGAGAGAAGAGGGGGGGGGCAGTGAGGATAGAAGAGAGAGATGAAGGGGGGGGAGGGTGGATAGAAGAAAGAGAGAGGGAGGATAAAAGAGAGAGGATAGAAGGGAGAGGGAAGATACAAGAAAGAGAATAGAAGAGGGGAAAAGAGGAAGGATACAAGATAGAGAGAGAATAGAAGAGGGGAATAGAGGGAGGATAGAAGAGAGAGAAGAGGGGGAGAGGAGAGAGGAGGGGTGTGGCTGGCAGGCGTGTAAATGAGGGGGTCGGGTGTCACCCAGAGACTGACCAGGACGCCGTGTTTACCTCCAGAAAAAGCGGACCGCGACAGCGCGTTTACTGCCTGCTGTGTCTAGGCGTTTCTCAGAAGGAACCTTGCTTCTTACTACTTTTTTATCGCTTATTTTTGTTTGTGTGTGTGTGTGTGTTTGGTATCTTTTATCTCATCTGTCTCTCCCTCTCTTGTTCTCCTTTCGTTTTCATTCTCTCTCTCTCTCTCTCTCTCTCTCTCTCTCTCTCTCTCTCTCTCTCTCTCTCTCTCTCTCTCTCTCTCTCTATCTATCTATCTTTTTTTCTTTTGCGTGTGGCTTTAGACGTGCGTGTATATGCTGCCTGTGTGTGTGTTTGTGTGTGCACGCATGTGCCTGTTTGTATGTAGGTATGTGTGTACAATATCAGATTGCAGCCGTATCCGTCGGGAGAAGCAAAAGTTTGCCCGTGTTTATTTGCTATCACTGACCCGGGTGCTGTTTCTGTGCTTATGGTAAAGTCAGTCATGGCCCGCTTTTTTTTTCTTCTTTTTGCGCTCTTTTGGGGGGGATCGGATTATCGTAAACTCTTATTCCGATGGTCGTAGATGTATTTTGTGTATGAATATATATATATATATATATATATATATATATATATATATATATATATAACACACACACACACACACACACACACACACACACACACACACACACACACACACACACACACACACACACACACACACACACACACACACATATATATATAGAGAGAGACAGAGACAGAGACAGAGACAGAGACAGAGATAGAGACAGAGAGAGACAGACATACACCCACACACACACGTATGTTCAATAGATAAGTATGTGTATGCGTGTCAAGACAGACCGCCCAGTTGCGCTGAAGTGAAACCCCCTAATTGAATTATAATACGGCTGTCAGGAGCCGGACGGAGCCACGGGACAATAGCAGCCGCCAGGGAGCGACACATGTAACCGCCGCACTTAACACCTCTGTCAATCGTGAGAAGACCTGCCTCTTGATGGCTGACCAGATGCTTTTCCGAGAACCATCGGCCGCTAATGCTTTGATTCATCTGTTTGGCTTTTGTCTTCGGGAAGTTGCGTCTCCACTCTTCCTCCTCCTCCTCCTCCTCCTCCTCCTCCCCATCCCCTCTTCCTCGACTTTGTCTA
>NW_028234405.1:11518755-11521255 GCF_977035675.1 Penaeus japonicus | reverse complement strand
TGTCTGTCTGTCTGTCTGTTTGTCTGTCTGTCTCGTCTCCTTACATTCTTATCGACATGGGAGACTTCCTTCCTGTCTGTCTGTCTGTCTGTCTGTCTGCCTCGTCTCCTTAAATTCTTATCGACATGGGAGACTTCCTTCCTGTCTGTCTGTCTGTCTGTCTGTCTGTCTGTCTCGTCTCCTTACATTCTTATCGACATGGGAGACTTCCTTCCTGTCTGTCTGTCTGTCTGTCTGTCTGTTTGTCTGTCTGTCTCGTCTCCTTACATTCTTATCGACATGGGAGACTTCCTTCCTGTCTGTCTGTCTGTCTGTCTGTCTGCCTCGTCTCCTTAAATTCTTATCGACATGGGAGACTTCCTTCCTGTCTGTCTGTCTGTCTACTTGTCTGTCTGTCTTGGGTACTTAGACTTTTTTTTTAACTTACGATCCTCCTTCCTATATATCTGCCTGTCTGTCAGCCTGTCTGCCTGCCTCTCCACGTGTCTCCCCGCAACTTCCTCTCACCTCCCACTCGAAGAAGTGTTGATGTTGCAACTGAAGTGGCCAGAATTAATCACGGGCGATCCAGTCGACGTGAAATCCTGACGCCGCCACCGCCGCCGCCGCCGCCGCCGACGTCCGTTCAGAAGAAGGGCTTTCTCTTGTCCCTTCGCCTGGCCTCTTGATCCTTGATTCGGATTTTCTCTCTCTCTCTCTCTCTCTCTCTCTCTCTCTCTCTCTCTATATATATATATATATATATATATATATATATATATATATATATATATATATATTTAACTATCTCTTCTCTTTCCCCTTTCCCCCCATCGTGCCTACCCTCCATCCTCCTATCCTCCTCTCTCTTCTCCCCACCCCTCCCCACCCCCCTTTCCCTCCCCCTCCCCCTCCCCCTTCCCCTTCCCCTTCTGTGGGTGGGCCGCCGCCAAGGATCAACAAGACAGTTACAGTCACTTACGAGTGCACAACACATACATTGGCCGCGTCAGAAAGACCGCTCCCTGCCTTCACCCCCCCCTCCCCCTCCTCCTCCTCCTTCTCCTCCTCCTCGGCGCCAACCAGCTCATTACCGCTACTCAACCTCCTGAAGCCACGCTCTCCTCTCTTCCTTCCTGGCTTCCTTCCTCTTCCTTTTTCCCTTTTCCTGCCTCTTCGCCTCTTCCTTCCGTCCTCCTTTACTGTTTTTTCTTTCTTTTCGAGTTTGCTTCCTTCCCTCTTTCTTCCCTTGCTTGTTTGCTTGCTTCCTTCTTTCTTTCTTTCTTTCTTTCTTTTTTCTTTCTTTCTTTTTTCCTGGCTTGCTTAATCTCTCCTTCCTTCCACATCCTCCTCCTCTCCCTTCCCCTCCGCCACCTCCACCTCCTCCACCTCCACCTCCATCTCCACCTCCATCTCCATCTCCACCACCTCCACCTCCTGCTCCACCTCCTCTTCTTCATTTTTTCTTCCTCTTCTTCTTCCTCCCTCCCTCCCTCTTTCCTCAACTTGAGTACTTTGCGTTCATGCAATTCCACACTTCGATTCTGTACAATGGACCGAAAGAAATGGAACAGAAAAGGAAAAAAATATGCGATGGATTATGATATTTAACGTTCATAACGACGCGTTGATTCCGAGACATACCGTCTTCATCATACCTTCCCCTCCCTCCCCCTTCCTCCCTCCCCCGTGGAATAGCACTTGAGTCTTCTTTATATTACCACCTTATCCTTCTCTTATTTCTCTCTCTCTCTCTCTCTCTCTCTCTCTCTCTCTCTCTCTCTCTCTCTCTCTCTCTCTCTCTCTCTCTCTCTCTCTCTCTCTCTCTCTCTCTCTTATCTCTATCTCTATCTCTATCTCTCTCTCTCTCTCAAGAAATTATTATGATAAAAACACATTAATCGTATTTGTGATAGACAGCAATAATAGTGATGATGGTTAACAGAAATAATAATGATGACATGAATTAAGAAGCAAAAAGACGAACAAAAACAAAGGTGATTAGAGGAAATAAATGAACATCGACAAGATAACTTAAGATCCGGAAATAAGAAATTGAAAGAATAATTCCGGGAATGAAATAGAGGAAGAAGGATCAGTAGGAGGAGGAGAAGAATACGAAATAAGAAGAAATATATATTTATGGATAGAGAAAAGGGGGGGATATAAAGAAAAGAAAAGGGGAAAAAATGTGGAAAGAGCAGAACATTATTTAAATAATAGAAAATAAAGAGAGGAAAAGAGAGAAGGAAAAATGATATGAAAAGAATATGATAAAATCAAATGAAGAGAAAGACTAAAGCAGGAAATATGAAAGAGGAAAAACCAAGAGAGAGAATATGAAAGCATAAAAAAAGGAAAAAAAAAGATATCGGAAGAATAGCGTCGTTGAGACAGAGCCCGAAGTCTTCTTGGCTACGTGCGGCCGAGTGCTCCTCGATGGCGGCGGCGCTCGGCGAGGCTCGGCGGGGTACGCGGCTCGGCGGCGGCGGCGGCGGCGGCGGCGGCTGAAACAGAGGCA
>NW_028234405.1:11501255-11508755 GCF_977035675.1 Penaeus japonicus | reverse complement strand
AGAGTTCATTTATCCACAGAGGAGAAAAAAAAACACTATTATTGAAAAATCAGATGATTAGGTCAGCTGTTTCTTCCTATGTATGTCATAATTTAAGGAAGATTGTGAAAGGAAAAGGAGTTGTGTTTGCGACTTTTTTTTCTAGGATTTCTTTTAACGTCAAGATTGTCAAGTTGTTCAGATTCGATACCGTTTTAGTATTTTTTATTTGTGTTCGTTTTTTATTTATTTGAGTTTAGGTAGATGTCCTCATACCTTCATGGGAAGACTGAAGTTCTCTCACATACTGCTTGCTTTGTAAAGGGGGGGGGCGCTAAGAGCATAAAGCACACGTCAACACGACAGATGGATGGGACTATTTTTCTTTCTCTCTCTCTCTCTCTCTCTCTCTCTCTCTCTCTCTCTCTCTCTCTCTCTCTCTCTCTCTCTCTCTCTCTCTCTCTCTCTCTCTCTCTCTCTCTCTCTCTCTCTCTCTCTCTCTCTCTCTCTCTCTCTCACTCTCTCTCTCAATAAAACCATTTACAAGAACAACAGTTATAACCTGCATACAACAACAACAACAATAACAGTAGCAGAAAATTTATAATCCGGCGTGTATCTCAGCCGTACATAGTAACAATCGTGTTTATATCATTTTTCATCCCCCTCACATGAGTCATATCAGCCATGCGTGTCGTTTATATACGTATTTCGTGTCGATATATTCAGATTTGAGCTCGTTGTAGATAAGAAAAATAGAACGAGGGTTTTCGATACGACAGCCGATAAAAAAGATACTTAAGAAAACACGTATTAGGTATAATTTGCGTGACTAAGGTTAGTTCATCAGTCATATATATCAGGGTTGCAAAATCGAGTCCGAAATTCTGAAATAGTCTAGACTTCTTTTTCATTCCAGTCGGATTAATCATGGGATATTGAATATTAATGTAAAAAGAACCTTTGGGGTAGGGTGGGGGGAGGTGAATGATAATACGTATACAGGTATATATACAAAAAAAGGAGAGTGGGATACTGGACGGGTGATTGATAGGCAATCGTGATAAATCGCGGTGGCAGACAGTAGCAGCAATTATCACCGCTTTGTGTTTCATGGCAAGGTTTCATTTTTATGTTGTCATTATTTTATCGTCTCCACTTCTGTTGTCGTCATTGATGCTGCTGTTGTTGCTAGTGCTATTGATATTATTACACATAATTATTCGAGTGATTTACTATCAGTATGTTCACACTTTTCTAAGATCGCTATTGGGTGTCGAATGCCAACAGGTGGCGGCAAGCACACAGGAGAAAATAGGAATATATGAATATATCTTTACGTTGCTTTTCATCTCAGAGAGAGAGTGAGAGAGAGAGAGAGAGAGAGAGAGAGAGAGAGAGAGAGAGAGAGAGAGAGAGAGAGAGAGAGAGAGAGAGAGAGAGAGACCGAAGAGGAAATATGGGAGCACAGGTTTAAAAGCGAGAAGTTCCGGGGATAAAGACAGTGGAGGGGGAAGGGGGAGAGGGAGAAGGGAGAGGAGGTAGAGGGAGGAAGGGATTGGGGGGGACAGAGGGAGGGAGGGAGTCGGGGACGAGGGGGCAGGGAGGGGGGATGTTACGGCTCATTCATTAGGCCTTGAAGGAGTGGCGCCGCGAAGTCGGGCTGGGAGCTCCACTGCCGGACACCTCCTCGGACATTACCGGCACAAAAGGTAGATGAATCCTGCCTGCTGCCCGTGGCTCTGTCTCTCTCTCTCTCTGTCTGTCTGTCTCTCTCTCTCTCTGTCTGTCTCTCTCTCTCTCTCTCTCTCTCTCTCTCTCTCTCTCTCTCTCTCTCTCTCTCTCTCTCTCTC
This sequence comes from Penaeus japonicus, assembly GCF_977035675.1. Classification (NCBI taxonomy): domain Eukaryota; kingdom Metazoa; phylum Arthropoda; class Malacostraca; order Decapoda; family Penaeidae; genus Penaeus; species Penaeus japonicus. The sequence continues at coordinate 11,506,923 of NW_028234405.1, read as the reverse complement.
TCTCTCTCTCTCTCTCTCTCTCTCTCTCTCTCTCTCTCTCTCTTTCCCTCCCTCCTCCTCCTCACATACTCTCATTTCTCTCTATCTCCCTTCCAATCTTAATCTCTCTCTCTCTCTCTCTCTCTACTGATCTCTCCCTCTCATTTGCTGTCCGCCGCCATCAACGTCGCCGCGGAAACACCCAACACCTTCAGGGGAAAAAACGGAACAGGCGTTATTAGGATCTTTTTGCGTCTGTGCGTGCGTGCGTGCGTGCGTGCGTGCAATGCCATTGGTTTGGAAGTGTGAGACTTTTCTTAGGTGTTTTTGTTTTGCCTTGCTTTCTCTCTTTCTCTCTCTCTCTCTCTCTCTCTCTCTCTCTCTCTCTCTCTCTCTCTCTCTCTCTCTCTCTCTCTCTCTCTCTCTCTCTCTTCCTCTCTCCCTCTTCCTCCCTCCTTACCTCTCCCTCCCTCCCTCCCTCCCTCTCCCTCTCCTGCCTCCTCTCCTACCTCCTCCCCTACTTCCCTTCCTCTCTCCCTTCTCCCTCTCTTCGCGTTTCTCTTCTTCCATCTCTTCCTCAACCCGTCCCTCCATCGCTCCTCTTCTAAAAAAAAAAAAAGAAGAAAAGAAAAGAAAAAAAAGTACACCCCTCCCCGACGCCATTGCAAAGACAGTTCACAGAGGCCGGAGAGTTGCGTGTGGCAAGATACCATGTAATTGGTATGAGTGAGGTAGGTGTGGTATTTTGGGGAGCAGCGACTAGTGTTTACCTTTTATGAGCGCTAAACCCCGGCGCCACAGGACCCTCTTTGCAGCGGCGAGACCAGCTAACTGGTTTTCGAAGTCGTCCTCACACACACAAACACACACACACACACACACATACACACACAGAGGGAGATGTCTGCGCTCTGGTTATGTTGTGGGGATGCTGGTTTCAGTTGATGGTTTTAATGTTGTCTTTTGTTTTGTTTTCGTGTTGTTGAGTGTGTTTGTTCTGTTTAGTTGATTTTTTTTTGAGGGGGAGGTTTGTTTGTTTGTTATGGTGTTATGTTTTTTTTTGTTATTATTCGCTTCTGCGGTGTTTTTGTTTTTCTTCTATTGCTGTATATGTCTTGTTTATTTATTGTATTTGTCTTCTGGCTTGTCTTTCGTCTCTGTCTCCTTGTGTGTTTTACATGATTTTTTTGGGCTCGAGGAGGGAGGGGGCGGGGTGTAAAGGACAATATTCCGCAAAAGGGAACGAGTCGGAGGGAGAACAAGGATGAGGGAGAACGAGACATAAGAGGGAATAAGGAGTCGTTAGAGTGACGCAACGAGACAGTCACATGGACGCTAACAGCAACATCAGCAACACCATTAACAGCAGTAACAGCCAAAGCAACAGCAGCAACGTAACCTACCAAGGTTTGACTCCGTCCCCTCTCTCCCTCCCCTCTCCCTCCCCTCCCCCTCCCTCGTCCCGTCGCATTTACCTTGGCGTAGCTTCCTGTAGGGTGATGCTGTTGTATGCCATAATGAAGGGAGGCAGAGAGGGAGGGAGGGAGGGAGGAAGAGAAGCAAGGAGTTAGTGAGGAAAGGAGGGGAAAGGAAGGAAGGGAAGGAAAGAGGTATGTAGAGGGGCAAAGAGGGAGGGAGGGAGGGAAGTAGATAGGTAGAGGAGGCAAGGGACGAGGTAGGGAGGGAGGGAGGGAGGGATGTGGGTAGGGAAGTAGGTAGGTAGAGAGGCACGGAGGTAGGTAGGTAGGTTGGGAGGAAGGAAGGGAGGCCGGGAGGTGCGTGCAGGACGGCGTTGACTCGGCTGCTCATTAGGCCTTGAGACGCGGCGCCGCTCAGTCGGGTGGCGGGGAGAGCGGCCCGCCCCTCCGCACCGCTACGTGTGAAGGGCCGCCGCCGCCGCCACCGCTCTCAGACGCCGCCCGGGGACTAACACACCGACCAAAATAAACATACTACTCCTTTCTCTCTCTCTCTCTCTCTCTCTCTCTCTCTCTCTCTCTCTCTCTCTCTCTCTCTCTCTCTCTCTCTCTCTCTCTCTCTCTCTCTCTCTCTCTCTCTCTCTCTCTCTCTCTCTCTCTCTCTCTCTCTCTCTCTCGGTTGAAGAAAAAGAAAAAAAAATACGATCGATTTTGTGCATATTTTTATGTATGTCTACATTTCTCCGTGTGGTAGGTTGGTAGTAGTGTCGTTTCTTCCCAATATATATATTTTTTTCTTCTTTCTCGAGGGGTTAAAAAGAAGGTCATGGTTTAAGACGTTGTCCTTGCCACGTTAATGTCGGGCTGCCCGCCACTGCACCGTCACCCCCAAGAATCCTCGGTACTATATAGCAGTCGCAGATTGTCACGTCAATATCTTTTTCTTTTTCGCTTCGGTTTTGTTTTTCTTTTTAGTTTTTGCTTTTCGGTTTGTTTTCTGGTCCGTTGTCATTATTTGCTATTTACGTTTTTTTGTTTTTCGTTTCGTTTCTCTCGTTGTTTTCTTGTCTTCTTGTTTTTTTTTGGTTCATGTCTTCATTTGCTTGGAGGAATTTGTGGATTCTCGTGATGCCTCGCTAGTCTGAGAGGTATTCGATCCGCACTGCAAGCGGGTCATGTCAAAGCATTCAGATTTTTCTTTTTTCTCGCTCATTTTGCTCCTCCGTCTCATCATCGTCCTCCCTTTTCTTCACCTCCTCCTCCTCCTCTTTCATCAGCACCACCTCTTCTTCTTCGTCTTCGTATTTTATTCACCATATTTTTCTTTCTCTTCATAATCTCCTTCCTCTTATTATTATTATTGTTATTATTATTATTATTATTATTATTATTATTATTATTATTATTATTATTCTCCTCCTCTACAAAGCAAAAAAAAAAAATCCAAAAACATTTTTAGGGTAGATCTTCCAAATTTCCAAAATTCGCCCAGCTGACTTTTTTCTCTCCTTGCTTGCAGGATCCGTGATCTGGTGCCGAGTGGCGTACTGGGAGGGGCGGGAGCGGGTGGGCCGCCTGTACCCCGTGCGCAGCCCTTCCCTCAACATCATGGGCAACATACCTCACGGGGAAGGCCTGTCCCTCGCCTCCCTCGCCGCCAACAGCCACACCTCGCCCTCGGAACAAGTCAGGAGAACCAGGGAGAAGATTGGCCTTGGTAAGCGCGCCTCCAGGATGCTTTTGTCTTTGGGGGAGGGGGGAAGGGTAGGGGGAGGGAGGGTTTGGTTAGTGTATGATGAAAAGGGTTGGGATTTTTCGGTTGTGTCATCTGGGTGAAGCCATTCAGTTTCGTATATACTTTTTTCTCTCTTTATATGTCGTACTTTCTCAAAAGGGGTAACTCCATGAAAAAGCTTGTCCAATATATATATATATATATATATATATATATATATATATATATATATATATATATATATACATATACATACATACATATACATACCTATAATTTTCCCCAGTTCCCCTTGACCCTCCCCTGTGTTCCCCTGACCACCCATTTAATGCTCTCCCTGGCGTTGCAGGTCTGGTGCTTTACCAAGACGGCGACGGCGTGTGGCTCTATAACCGGGCGGAGATCCCGCTCTTCGTCAACTCCCCAACGCTGGACGGCGGCATCCACTGCCGCGCGGACTTTATCGTGCACAAACTTCCCCCGGGACACATCCTGAACATCTTCGACTACGAGAAGGCCCGCGAGTACCAGAAGCTGCCCGTGCACCCGGCGTTACTCCATGTGGGCCCCATCGACCAGAACTCGGTGCACGTGTCCTTCGCCAAGGGCTGGGGGCCCAACTACCGGCGGCAGGCCATCACAGAGTGCCCCTGCTGGCTGGAGATCCTTCTTGTGCCTGCAAGATGATGACATCATTCTCTGGCGCTTTTCCACTGCCCATCACAGTTCTGCCTGCCTGCTGTCTGCTGCTGGCTGGTCCAGCAGTACTACCAGGGGGCACACGCAGCTCAATCCGTTTGGAGCAGCAGTAGCAGCAGTTCACCAATGGAACGTGTAATGGCTGTAAATGCTGAGCAGGATATAGCAACATAACTATGGGTAGCTTTGAAGTAGTGTTGACCCAGCTAAGTAAGGCTAGAACGCGCACTGGCGCAGTCCACACCACTGAATGGTGCAGTTGCAAGGAAACGCAACGGCACGGAGTCGGGGTCGGGAACTACCGCGAGTGTAGTCCCCTGCGAGGCGATCATGGTTCGGGAGAAAGTGAAGCAACTGCCCGTACAGAAAATCAGCTTGGTCAGTGTTGATGACATGATGAAGCGAGAGAGATTATTTCAGATTTGCTATTAACGGGTCAAAGATTTGTTGGACATTTGTATGTGGTTACTTTGCCAGTGAATTTGGGCACTATGTGTCAAAAGATTTTTTTTGTAATGAAATCTAGTCTGTTTGTTATTTTTGTTACTATCTCCTATCACATTTGTCTGTTTATGTTACTAATATCCTTCCGAAATAACTGTTAACAAAAAAGTTAAAGATAAATGGTTGCCTTTACAAAAGCTAGAATGCATGTATGACAAAAAGAAAACAAACAAGGAATACCATGTGAAGTATTTGTATGTTTCCCTTATCCAACACACATGGAGTAGAGGCTTACCTCTAACTTTTGTGAATGTGACCATGAGCTGGCATTTGTTCCTCTGAACTACATAGCTCTTGCACAGTATGTAGCGGCAAAGGCAAATGCTGAAATTATTTTTATATGAACAAAGTTAGTATGGCAGTGAAAACACTTTCATAAAGTGTCTGATGCTTAGCATATATAATCTCTGCCTCTTATATCCATAAAAAAAGTGCTCTATATGCAATGTGTTCCATGAGAAGCAAGAAGAGGTATTGCTTATTAGAATTAATAAAACAAGAAAGGTCAGACAAGAATGAATTGCTTGCCTTTTGGATACAGTTCCACTTGCAGCAAAATAATGCGCTACCTAGTCTGTGCTAACTGCATGTGGGCATGCTAGCCATACATGGACCTATGCAGACTAGAGTCGATGTCCCAAAGGTGCTACGTAGGAAAAAAAGGATCTTTCACTCCGTCGAAGTACAAATGACTTCCTTTGAGAACCCTGGTGCCCTATCCTAGTATATGTCCCCTTCTGCTGTATGAGCATAGCATATCTCACAAGTCACACTCTCATCCACACCATCTTGTATTCCACTGCTAATATTTCCTCTCCCCTCTCCCCTCTCCCCCTCCCTCCTCCTCTCCTCCTTTCCCCCTCATCCCCCTGTACCCTTTTTGTACAGTATGTCCCTATAATGATTTACAGACTTCCAAAGTGCCATGAAGGAATTAAAAAAAAGAGTTTTTTGCTTTAAGTATAATAATGCCCAATCTGTTAGTGTAATGGTAAAGTTTAGTCTTCATAGAGAGGAAAAAACTTTTAACTATATAGTGTATAGTTAAATCTGTTTTTTTGTTAAGTTCTCCTTTTTATACAAAGTGTTTATGTCAATTTTGCGGGTAAATTATTATGATCTTTCACTGTAAATGTGATTAAGACTATTTTGCTATATTTAGTATTCATTGTGTACCATTGTATTTAAAATAAAGCTTCACTAATTTTCAGAATATTTAATCTGAAGGTACCAATGTTGCCTGCTATCAATCAGTAACTCTCTTTTGCCAGGAAGTGCCTCAGCATGTAGCAGATTTCAGATATTTAAAACATTACAATTTAAACCAGACTTG
>NW_028234405.1:11438755-11483755 GCF_977035675.1 Penaeus japonicus | reverse complement strand
ACCTAAAAATTTGTTAGTAATTTGAAATTTATAAACAATGATTCAAAATTACCAGTTGGAAATTAATGTTCCTGAAATGTCTGTGACTTGAAATATTTATTTTTTCACACATACATTTATGCTTACTCATATTTAATATATATATATACCTATGCAAAAATAGATTTATATTTCATACCCAGTCTCCCACGGATAAACGGTTTCTGCTCATTTGGAGGAATCTATCATAATAAAATACTTATTGCAATATGGATCTTTAGTTCTTTTATGATCTTCATATTCCTTTCTTATTTATCTTTCTAATGGAAATATTCTTGTTGTCTTCAATCCTAGATCTATGTGGACAACTGTTTTTGAATTTAGTTCTTGCTGTTATCATATGTTAGTTTTATTGGTTCCCTTATAGACTATACTGAAATTTTAGTATTTAGTATATATAAAGACTAATCAATTATGTTCAAAGTATATTGACATACAGAAATGTGGAATAGGTTCCTTATCTAGATGTTAGTTAAAATATTTCTATAAGGAAGGCGCTGGAATGGCATTGCTTAGGCAAGGTCGGTAGCACTAGTACTAAAATCATGCAAGGGCAGTCTTATCCTCAAACAAGGGAGTCCCTGATGTGAAGCCAGGTCATTAGGTATAAGAATTAGTGAATATGTAGCAAAATGTCCTCATGTTCTTATAAGTAGACTGGTGTATTTTAGAATGTGATGTTTATATTTAGGTTAAGAAATCTAATAGATCATAAAGAATTTGATTGAGATGCTTAAAGAAGAACATATGTTCAGGCATTTGGTAATGATATATCTAAAACTTAGAAGAAGAGCTAGAAGATGCTGGGATAGTATATTATATTATGATTTTAATTGAGCATCTTCCCTAGAGTATCTTATAGTGTTGCCATGAATCCATTATCCAGTAAAATAGAAACAGCAAACTAATGAATACTGATAGTAATGATAAAAGGTAGTGGTAAGTAATTCATAAGATCTTTAACTGAATAGTGAAAAACATTCAAAATTCCAGAACACAGGCATTCCTCGCAGCATCAAGGAGATGTCAAGTCTCCGATGGCTGCGAGTCAACAGCGCCGGGATAGATGCTGTCCCAGAGGAGGTCAGCAATCTTCAGAAGCTGGTAAGAATGAAGATTGTTCTGTCACTAATAATGATGTAAGCTTTAACCCCTTCAACATGAGGACGTGTATACTGCGTCCTCGCAGCGCTCGCGTCAAACCCGAGGACGCGCATACTACGTCATGGCTCAGTTCTGGTGGAATTGAGTTTTCTTTCTTCCGGATACTGTACGAGATCTTTCAGAATAGAGGTCGGATATGATACAATATATTACTTTACTTTCATTATTATTACATAAGAGTGGGATTTGCTTATACCAGGGAGGCATTGATGGGCCCTGCTAGCAATCATTTTATTATTTATTTATGGAACATTATGTAAAAATATAAAACATATTATGATTAGTTTACCATACTATTTCAATCGTTTTCTTTGGTCATCTGAGTGAGGCCTCTCACCAAGGTCACTCTTTCCATCTTCCTCCCAACCTATATAAATAACTTGTCACATGCATATGTTATATAACACATGGTGATTATGTTGAGGTTTTGGCTTTAAACTTGTAGAGGTTTTGGCTTAAAACTTGTCATATTCATTAGCGACGTTTAAAATTTGGCGCGCGCCGGCAGCTCGGATACGGCATGAAGAGCGTTTTCTACTGCCCATAGTGAAGGGGTCAAGGTTTTTTAAATCAGTCATATGAGACCCTTATAACTATTAAAGCATTGATAGAAATAATGATGTGAGTTAGTGATGGTGGAACTGTGAATAGACACTAACTAGATTGAACCTAGTGTCATGTACATGAGACCTTTACTACTTGCAGGAGCATCTCTCCCTGAAGAACAACAATATTGAGAAGTTGTATGGAGCTGTGACGAGCCTTCCTTGCTTGAGGTCACTTAATGTCCGCCACAACAAACTCCAGAAGATGGGCGTTCCCAAGGACCTGTTCCAGATGGATGACCTCACCACCCTAGACTTTTCGCACAACAAGCTGACAGAGATTCCTGAAGGGCTGGAAGAGGCCAAGTCGCTACTTGTCCTCAATCTGTCGGATAACATGTAAGGTGGCTCACTTTGATGGTTGGCTGAGTCTGTGTGTGTGTGGGTGTGGTTGTTTGGGTGATTTTATTGATTTATTTTTTTCTCTCTCCTTTCCTTTTCTTACTCATATTGTTTTTTTGATTTACTTTGTTTCTTCCTCCATTATTGTCCCATGCTATTATCTCATGTATTTTTTATTGTTATTTCTGCTGTATAAGATGTTTTGCCCTTTCTATCTTATATGAAGAATATCTCGGATGATAATGACCCTCTGTTTTACAGGATTGAGGAAATTCCAGCACAAGTATTCGTGAACTGCACAGACTTGCTGTACTTAAATGTAGGAGACAACAACTTGGAGACCTTCCCTCCACAGATTAGGCGACTGGTACATCTACAGACTCTTATCCTGAACAATAATCCCTTGACCCATTTCCAGTTCAGGTGGGTAGGATCTTACTCTTGTATTAGTGCATTATGAACATATCTTTCAAATTTGGTTTGTTGGTTGTAATTGTAATTTGATTGGTGGGATCAGAGATTTTTGGTGGGATAGTAGGGTAGTATTATCTTACAAGTTTTATCTGTTAGACTGTTTAAATACCAATGTGAAACATTTACGTCAGATGAGTTCACATATTATCCATACTTCTTCTTTGAAACTACAGTCATGCATCACATATTTTTAAGATTGATTTCTCCTTTTAACCCCTGCTCCCCCTCCCTGTTTTATATTGCAGGCAGCTCCCATCTCTGGTTGCTCTGCAGACGCTACACATGCGTAAAACACAGAGGTCTCCCTCAAACCTGCCTGCCAACATAGAAGCCCTTACTAATCTTGCTGATGTCGATCTGTCGCACAATGACCTGCAGAAGATCCCAGACTGCATCTTTACCCTCCGCAACATTAAACGTCTGAATATGTCAGACAACAGCATCAGTGAGATCTCAGGATCAATTGGTAAGTACAAGAATTTTTTTTTATTTTGGTTATTATTATAATTTTTATTACTAATTATGAATAATTTATTATTGATTATTAGTTATCAGTTAGGAAAGGGAAGGTTGTTATTGATAAATTCATTTTAGATCTTATCTAAAATGATTGAGCTTGTTTGTGTGACCCTCTCAGAAACTTAACATTCCATGATATCTTGTGTATTCTAAACTACCTCCCTAAGTCAGCCAACTCATGACCTTGTAAAATTGATTACCACTTTGCATTTTCAGACACCTGGAGCCGGCTAGAGGTGCTGAACCTGTGCCGCAACAATCTGACAGCTCTGCCCTCACAGATCTGCAAGTTGGAGAGCCTGCGCCGCCTGATGGTCAATGAGAACCAGTTGGATTTCGAGGGCATTCCGTCTGGCATTGGGAAGATAGTCGCCCTGGAGGTGTTCTCTGCCGCGCACAATCGTCTGGAAATGATTCCTGAGGGGCTTTGCAGGTGAATCTCTCTCTTTTGCCCCCCCTTTTTTTCTTCTTTTTTTCTCTTTTTTTTAGGTATTTATTTGTTGAAAATTGGCTTCTTTTATTTGTTATTGTTTGATTACATTTTCTACAATAAGATACTCATCCATTAAGTAGAGTATGCTAGATTAGGATAGAAAAGATTGGTGAGAGGCCAGGCATAGGATAGAAAAGCAGAGACAGGAGTGCTTGCTATAGTAACACCAATCATACATCCTCTCATGAACCATTACTCTTTTGAACAGATGCCCAAACCTGAAGAAGCTGATCCTGAACAGCAACCGGCTGGTCACTCTTCCTGAGACCATCCACTGCATTAATGAGACCCTGGAGCAGCTAGAGTTAGCCGACAATCCTGAGATGGTGTGGCCTCCCAAGCCCCGTGGTATGGCTCAGGGATCGGGAGTGGCCTTCTACAACATCGACTTCTCCCTCCAGGCCCAGCTCCGGAATGCAGGGGCACAGGCAGCCCAGCTTGCAGCCACTCTTGCACAACAGCAAGGTAGGGATTATCCTTGTGTATGTGTATGGGCATTTGGGTTGGTGGGCATATGTTAGCTTCCGAATTCTCCTTCTTGAAAATAGATTTATTATGGAAAAGAGAGTGATTATTCAAATGAGAAGGCTTTGACTTTGGATTAGGTTTTTAATAATCATGGTTACTGTTAGGATCTTTCCACTTATGCCCATTTTTGGTACAGAATGAAGGAGAATCAAAAACATCTTGGCTACTTTTGATATAATACTACTTGAGGAAATGCATATTATTTTTGTTTTGTAAGTCATACCAGGTTCAATATGTCACTTTAAAATGCTGTGCAGTTGTCACTCTATGTGCGAATTTAACCAACCATAGTCTGATTATCTTTTTTATAGTTTGCCTCTTACCAAGCTCATTACTAAATTCATATGAATGACATGAATAGTTTATCATCATGAGTAGAAAATAAAAAACAGAGATCCTTTGCAAACTTACATGTTTATATAAGGGATTTGGGCATCTGCAATATTCATTAGTTAGCTATTATCACTAATGATTGAACTATGAGCAGCAATTTTATGAAAATATTGGCATGAAAAGAAGAACATGTCTGTAAGGCAAATATCACTTTACCGTGTTGTTAATATGGCAGAAAAAAAACACTATACACAAAATAGATTTATTGAAAATGAGATAACAATTTCAAGATCCATCTAGATCCCATCTTCAGGTCAGACCTGAAGATGAGATCCAGATGGATCTTGAAATTGTAGTCTCAATTTTAGTAAATCTATTTTGTGTATAGTGTTTTTTTCTGCCAAGAACATGTCTTTTCATCATGCTATTTATTTATCTTAATACACTCATTTGAATATTGATGTGAGAATTTTGTATTTTTTTTTGTCCATCCATGATTGTTATAGATGTAACTGATAATTTTTCAATCAACATAAATTGTGAATTATATGTAATTTTATATGGGTTTGATCAGCAGTGAAATATTTGACATGACCAAAGTTTTTTTCTAACAAAGCCAGTAGAATAGAAGGCTTCTGTTAATTAAATGTTACTTTAGTCACTGTGAAAAGTATTCAAAACCTGAAAGGGAGAGTGTGTCAAAAGTAATATCAATTGACAAAGATTTAGCTTATTGAACTAATGTATTGAGCTGGTTCTATCTTACTGGTGCTGCAGTTGTATATGGTGTGATATACTAGGAGAAGGTTAACATGTGGCTGTTATATTTTCTTAGGTCCTTTCTTCTTAGAGAACTTCTTTGGTATGTGGTTTTCTATTGATATCTTAAATGCACTTTGATATATTTTTGTGGCACACATAACTGATCTAATTTTTATTAGATATTTTGTTTTGCAAAGAAATGAATTTTTGTAGGAAAGATTTTTTTTTGCTGTGCACAGTTTTGTTTTACATCAATATAGACATGGAATGAAAAAAAAGTTTTGCATTTTTCTCTCTCTCTCGCTCTCTCTTTCTCTCTCACTCAAAAAAGCCTAAACCCTACATAATTATAATTTCTAAATGAAAGACAATGATTGGTTATTTTGGGTATGTGGTTTCATATAAACCTGTTAACACCAAGTGACGTGATATCACGTCATGTGGTGGCAACACTTGCTACTGGGGATGCGATATCACATCATGGCATTGTTTATGGCTGGCACGCTGGGTGATCATGCACGCAGAGGATGCCTGCATCCAGAGCGGGTGAATAGCCCAAGATGCACTTGAAATACCCTGGCTTTAAGTGTGAGCGGAGTTAAAACCATCTTAACGTTATGGTGGTAACATCTTGGGTACATTTTCATACATTTTATTGCACACATACTTAATCTACTTTTTAATAGATATTTCATTTTACAATTTACATAGTCATCAAGTTCCTTAGAGATTTTCATTCTCTCTCTTTTCTTCCTTACATAGCACTGTTTCTTACATCACCAGAGACTGAACCTAATTCACACTTTTTTCCACTTAAAATCAAGTTAGATCCCTAAATATATCTTGTTCATGAATAAGAGACAATGATTAGATTTAGAATTTTTATATTTCTCCTATTTATAAGGTGTTGGAAGGTGTCATCATCTCAAGGCCTACGCTTTTAAACTGCTTGCTTTTTGTCAGCCCATTGCAGCCTGTTATGAATGATGAAATTAGTGTTTAGTGAAAGATGATGTACAATGAATAGAAACTAAAGATGTTTTATTTAGGATGAATTGCTACATTTTTTTTATGATTGTGTAGTTTACATAAAAGTAAATAGAGCAGGAGAATGCAATGTGAGCGAAGATGGCTCAGTTTTTATATTCGTATCCAGTCCTTCCTCCCATATTTTTTTTTCTGCTCTTGATTTTAAAGTATACATAGATAAGTGAATATATGTAGAAGCACTCTCACTAATGTATTTTCTCTTGTAACAGTTAAAAGGAAAGCATAGAGGTTTCTGAAATGATGAAACATAGTTGGGAGAAAGTATTGCTATGGAATAGTTATGTTTTTGTGTATTTAGACCTTTTATAAAAAAATAATAATAATAATTGTTTTGTTTTAGATGAAACTTGGTGTTTCAAGTTTCTCTTTTGCACTTTTTAGAAACTCAGTTAGGGCATCGATTATGATATTGTAGAATATTCTAATAGTTTTTAATGCATAACACATGTTGGCTATATCAACATTATAGAATGTATAAACCGTCTTCCATTTCTGTAAAACCTTAACTATAGAATTAATACCTTTAACTAAAACTTGTTTACTGGTTAAGATAAATCACCTAAACAAGCTATTATCGTAATTCCTTTGACTGTGGAATGTAGGACAGTGTTTTTCGTGTAGTATTCACCATGCAAGATTTTACTCAGTCAAATGTATGAACACATAAATGTCAACCTTGCTTTGATACCACAACAGGAACACCCAAAGACCCCATTGCTCGCAAAAAGAGGCTCAGGCAGTTCCGCAAAGACCAGAAGGACCAGCAAGATGACAAGCAGGAGAAGATCCTCAAGGGCATGAAGGAGATTGCCAAAGACGAAGAGAAGCAGAAGCAAAAGGACAAGATGACAGAAGAGAGGAGCCAGGAGGTTAAAACGTATGAGATGATTTTTCTTTTGTACTTTGATAGTTCTCTGAACTTTGGACTGAATATGATGTGTATTTCTGTGTTATGCACAGGCTTAGTGCAAGAGTTGGTAAAGTTTTATGAGAACTTGATCTGGTAAAATTTCATAGTTTTCATGATAAAAGTAAGAATGAAAAAAAAGTTTTTAAGGAGAATTATTGCAATATGTACTATTACTTTCTTTTCCTGCAACAACAGGCAAAAACGATGGGATGAGGCCTTGGAGCGTCCACCCCTAAACTACCAGGAGTTCTTTGATGAAGATGTAGGCCAGATCCCAGGAATTACGATCTGGGAAATTGAAAACTTTCTGCCAAACCAGATTGAGGAATCGGTCTATGGCAAGTTCTATGAAGGGGATTGCTACATCATCCTCAAGACTGACATGGACGACTCTCAGAATCTTGAGTGGAAGATCTTTTTCTGGATTGGTGAGAAGTCTACGGTAAGGGTTGAGTTTTGGTATTATTCTTAATTATTTTCAGGGTGATTTCTGCACCATAATGTCCTGAATTTTCTTCTGTGAAGTGTGTTTATTACTTCTTTTAAAAAATCTTTATTCAATTTGTTTTTTCCTCCACCAGTTGGACAAGAAGGCCTGTTCTGCCATCCATGCTGTCAACCTGCGCAACTACCTGGGAGCTCAAGGTCGCACACACAGAGAGGAGCAAGCAGACGAGTCGGATGAGTTCCTGGGTCTGTTCGACCATGACATCACATATATTGAGGGCGGGAGAACAGCCTCTGGATTCTTCACGGTGGAGGAGATGGTTAGTAGTTTAATCCAGGATGACAAATATATCGTTTTAGATCATGTTGAGATGTGAGAGCATTAGGCTGAGTATTTGGAGGAGCTGTTTGATGGTTAGCATAGATGTGAGTGGTGTTGTGATCCCAGTGTCTGATCTCCTATTCAGGGAGGATCACCTACCCTGCCAATTTTGTGAGGCAATCTCCAAACTGAAGGGTGGTAAAGCAGTTGGTATTTGCAGCATCCTTGCTGAACTTTTGAAGTCTGGTGGTAAACCCATGGCTTGTGGATTGCAGGCTGTCCTGTCTGCTATCTGTTGATGGATATAGAAATTCCACCTTTGAAGGGGAAAGGGGATAATTGGGACTGCACCAATCTGGATTCACTCTTGGCAAATCCACAATAGACCAAATCCTTGAACTTCCAATCAAACTAGATCACCATTGGGAGTTTAGGCTTGGGCCTGAGATTATTGACAATGATTATTGGATTAATAGCAAGCCCGATGGAGAACCTGCTCAGTTAGTACGTATTTGTGGCAAAGACATTGAAGTTACACATTTCACTAAAACCTAGACTCTATCCTATGCCATGGAGGCTTTTCTTGATGGCTTTTAGAACAATTCCTTGCATGGAATTAACCCTATGACGACGGTGCGTCACACTCGTGTGACACAGCTAAACTCCCGATGCCGGGGCGTCATGCCAGTGTGACGATTTCAATGCAATATTGCAATCGCCCGGCTTAGGGGTTTTCGCATAGCGCGTGCCCCGTCGGGAAAGGGTTAAGGAGACAACCTTTGATAGAAGAGACCCACAACTATATTGAGGAAATAGAGATGGGCCATGCCTCTGCATGGAGGTTCACTAAGAGGGACCATTGTGACTGGAAGCAGAGGGTGGATGTGGCAGTGCACCCTCCTTGGCATCAGCCCCAGTGATTGATTGATTGATTGATATGGAACTAAGATAAACTCAATAACGTTAACATCATTTGCATGATAAATGTTGTCATATAAATATAAATCTTAGCATAAAAGGATAGTTTTTTAGTTATTTGAAGGAAATAGAAATTAACATATTTTTTTAACTTCAATGGTAAAACATACAACATTTGATATAGCGATTTCAGAGTCATATGTCAAACTTTTTGTGTATGTATATTATATCATGTCTTGAATAACAAACAAACAAACCAGTGTTCTCTTGAACTTCTCATTTTATGTCATTTATTGCACACCAGAAGAATAATCAGTTACCTTAATTATACAGTTTATGGTTCTAAGGATGTATCAAATATATATGAATATGGTTGACAGGTTGACTCAGATTACAACATAGGTTTGCTATTCATTGTTTGAAGTATGACTTTAGTGTTGAAGTGGAAGTATTAATGTATTCATGACGGAGTGATCATTTGCCTAATGCTGCTCCTGTTGTGAAGATAACGAGTGCACACAGCCTCCATGTGCGAGATCTTTTCAGGCGTAATGCTGAAACTAGCTCCATGACAGTCATAATACTTCATGACTGTGATCTCACATCAACTGTGAGCAGATTCCAGTGTTGCATCATATACACATTGATACCTGGCTGCAATGGGTTAAGTCCCTTAAAAGTCCAGATCACACATTAGTTGCATACCTTACATTGCCATTTTGATAAGATAGTTGTATGTGCAGTTTATAAACATATCAGTGTGATTGTTTGGGTGTATGTTTATAGAAATTCTTATATTCTAATAGAATTTTAATGTATTTTTAAAAGTATGTAATAATTATTTTTCATCCCTAGGATTATCCAATTCGCCTGTATCGCATCTTCCCAACACACACTGGTATCCACCTAGAAACTGTGGCTTGCTGTGTGGAGTCCCTGGACCCACGCCATGTTTTCCTCCTGGACGACGGCAAGGTGATCTATGTGTGGCAGGGGAGCAAGGCCAAGAAGACCGTAACCACGAAGACCCGACTGTGTGCAGAGAAGATGAGCAAAGAGGAGCGCAAGAACCTGGCTGAAATCCACACGCTGGTCCAGGGGAAAGAGCACCCAGAGTGGCCACAGTTCTGGCAGGCACTGGGACTTGATGAAGGAGAGGAGGAGGAAATAGAATTGGAGGAGCACGTTGATCCCTCATTTACCCCAGTGGTGCCAAGGCTCTACCAAGTTGGCCTGGGTATGGGCTACCTAGAGTTACCACAGGTTGAGATTCCAGAAGGGAAGTTGGTCCAGAAGCTTCTGAGGACGAAGAACGTCTACATTTTGGATTGTTACTGTGATGTCTTTGTGTGGATTGGACGCAAATCTACCAGGTTAGTGCGTGCAGCTGCTCTGAAGCTGTCGCAAGAGCTGCTGAAGATGATTGTACGTCCTGATCACGCTGCAACCACTCTTGTGAAGGAGGGAACAGAACCACAAGTGTTCAAAACCAAATTTACTGGCTGGACAGATGTTATTGATGTTGATTTCACAAGAACTGCAGATTCTGTCAGAAAGACTGGAGCTAATCTCAAGGACTGGTGTGCCAAGCAGGAAACTAAGGTAGATCTAAGTGCATTATTTACACCTCGACAGCAGCCAATGTCTCTGGAGGAAGCACAACAGTGTATGGATGAATGGAATGATGATCTGGACTCTATGGATGCTTTTGTGTTGGAGGGCAAGAAGTTTGTCAAGCTGCCTGAAAACGAACTTGGACACTTCTACTCTGGGGAGTGCTATGTGTTCCTCTGCCGCTACTGGGTGCCAGGAGAGCCTCCAGAAGATGACAAAGAAGAAGAGACGGAGCCCGAGGACGACTTCCAGTGTGTTGTCTACTTCTGGCAGGGACGACAGGCCTCAAACATGGGTTGGCTCACTTTTACCTTCAGTCTCCAGAAGAAATTTGAGGCACTCTTTGGTGATAAGCTTGAGGTCTCAAGGATGCACCAGCAACAGGAGGTTGTGAAGTTCATGGCTCACTTCAAGAGGAAGTTTGTCATCCACTCTGGCAGGCGCAGGCAGGATAGGCAGCAGGCCAAGCCAGAGGAAGAGGAGAAAGCAGCAGAACCAAAGCCAAATGAACAGAAGCCTGTGAGACCAAAGCCAAAGCCCAGGCCTCCACCACCAGTCGAGGAACCCCCAAAACCCAAGCCAGAGCTCTTCCACATGCGGTCCAATGGGTCTCCACTCTTCACTCGATGCATCCAGATCGAACCCAATGCTGCCTCACTTAATTCAGAATTCTGCTACATCCTCAAAGTACCTTTCGGACAGGATGACGACAGCGGCATTGTGTACGTCTGGCTTGGAGAGAAGAGCGATGAGGAGGAAGGCCGCTTAGGAGAGGAAATCGCACAAGAGATGTACGATCCAGAGAAATACAGTCTGCAGGTCAGTACTTTCTGATGTGGCCTCTTTTTACATGCTTTTATATATTGTGAGTTCATATTTGTTGTTTTATACTTTGAAAAGGCCAAATTGTATGAGATCAAGAGTTGTTATTCCTCTCACACTCCATCGACTGTAATTTAAGGTTGTAAGAGAGGGAGAAGAACCAGAGAACTTCTTCTGGATTGGCATCGGAGGGAGGAAGCCATATGACAAGGATGCAGCCTACATGCGTCACACCAGGCTCTTCCGGTGCTCCAATGAGAAAGGCTACTTTGCTGTTTCTGAGAAGTGCTCAGATTTCTGTCAGGTACTATGTTAACACTTTAAGAAAAGGAAAAGAAATATAAAAAGGAAGGAACAAAAAATATGTATATAAATTTTGTTATGTAATATTTAAATTTAGTTAAATCTTAGTTTTGCATGTTATAGTAAAATATAGTAGAAATTATTCTATAATAGGCCATTCTTGTTGAATCCTGTTTTTTATTCATGACAGACTTCTGGTTGTATTGTTCTGTTCATTATTCATTGTAAATGGTAGTGTGTTGTACTGCTATGGTTCTAGTTACTTATATTTTGCTTTTTCTTTTCTTTCAAATTTGATAGATTCTATTTATTATTAGTGAAACTGTACATTATATACATAAAACTTTTTTGTATTTTGTTTATTTTCATTTGTTAGTAATATTTATTATATGTTTAACTATTTTAACACATACTTAGATACTAATATTTAAACTTAGCATTCTTTCCAGGAAGCATTTAGATCAACTTGTTATATATTCTAAATGCTCTTTTTTGTTGACTTCATAGGATGACTTGGCAGATGATGACACCATGATCTTAGATGATGGTGGTAATGTCTTCCTTTGGCTTGGCTCGAAGGCTTCGGACGTCGAAATTAAACTTGCCCTTAAGTCTGCACAGGTGAGTTTCTATAAAATGTTTGTAGCATTAACCCCTTCATGCTGAATGATGTGACGTTCACGTCATAGCTTGGCTGGTCTTCCTGCTGGGTGATGTGAATGTCTTGTCATGGCTCATCACGCTAGTTGTAGTAGCTAGTCACTGCCTCAGTGTACAAAAAGCCCCCTTACTGTGAAATACAACGGTGAGATGACCAGATGCAGACAAGTTGACCTTTGCGAGACAGGCCATATCTTATGTTCAGCCTGGGCAGGGAATATTTGGATGTTTTTTATTACTTTCTAGACTTATGGTTTGATATATGAATCAGTTTGATATATTAAGATACTAATTACCATTTGGTATGATGCCCTAGTTAGACAACTGAAGGAATAGCTTGTATTTTGAACTCAAAAATGCAGTGCAAAGGTCACCTAACCCAAAAGAGTTAATAGTACTAATATATTTTTAATATTTTTGCATTCCAATTTTTCCTTTTAGAGACTTTTCCTTTATAATTTATTATGATATTGTTAGGTTCAGAACTTGTTTGAATCAAACAGAATATTGACTGGATGTCTGTTGTTTCCTCATTTCTCTCCTCTGCTTTTTATATTTAACCCATTCCCGACGGGGGATTTCTAGCCTAGAATGTCCAAATGCCGGGGCGTTCGAATTATTAGGCCTAAATCAATTGAATGGCCGGCACAATACTGTGCCGCCCGGCAACTGGGCTTTTGAATGCGCGGTACACATGCTGTACCACCCGTCCTGTGTGGGTTAATAAGAGGAAAATCATAAGCATGTAAGACAGATGGAGTCAGTCAGTACATTATTTAGTTACCATTTGTTCAAGTAACATGGAGAGTTTAGTTAGATGCTTAAATCACTTCTACAGTTGAACTTTATATTCCTTTATCTATTTTTTTATTGCTTTTGTGAATTTAGAAAACCTTGACTACAGAAGAGTAATTGATTTCATGATCCAGTCATTCAATTTTGTATCTATTGTGTAACATTTACAGACACAAGTTTATACTTTGAAAGAACATGGCACATTGCACTTTTTCTGTCCTCTTTTATCTGTATCTCCATCTCTCGGTTAAACCTGAACACACTAGCCTAAAGGTTTCCTAATAGGAAAACACAAAGTCCCTTGATAGGTAGACTTGAGTTTTCTATGGAGAATGTTGAAGGCTAGCAGGAAAGTGCTCATTTGCCTAATGAAAATAATTAGTTTCAATATTTGATTTTGTCTTTAGCAGTACCACCCGAAACTGTTTATATATTGTAGAAGACCTTTCAAAACCTGATTTCTTGGAAATATTCAGGAACTATTGCAATTTACATTTCACAGTACATGGGTCATATAAAGATTGTTAGGTTGTGAAGTTCAAATGAGACTAATATTCTCTATTGTTTAGATTTTCTCTGTTTTGACTAATGATATGCAATTCATAGCGACATAAACTTTCATTTTAGTGTGGCAGTTGTATTTATTCTTTGTATGTGTGGATGATGTATTATTAGATATTTCAAGAATAATTCGTCTTGCTCTGTACCATATTCAAGGGCACACCCTAGGCCCACAATGCAAGTGATATGGGGTTGGCCTCTGGTCATCCCTGATTCAACCAGGGCTGCAAAATTTGCAAAAGTGCAGATTTTGTTTTAATAGTTGGTTCTATTAACCCACACAGGACGGGTGGTACAGCATGTGTACCGCGCATTCAAAAGCCCAGTGGCCGGGCGGCACAGTATTGTGCCAGCCATTCAATTGATTTAGGCCTAATAATTCGAACGCCCCGGCATTTGGACATTCAAGGCTAGAATTCCCCCGTCGTGGATGGGTTAAAACAAAACATGTAGATAGCTAATCACATCACAAATCATTGATAGCACATTACTTTGCTGATCACACACACACACACACACACACACACACACACACACACACACACACACACACACACACACACACACACACACACACACACACACACACACACACACACACACACACACACACACACACACACACACACACACACACACACACACACACACACACACACACTGCAGCAAAAAGGCAGAACGCATTAACTCCAAAATCCATGTTTTGAGAAAATCGATGTTAAAGGTTTGGCTGCATGTATATTTACTCCTATCATTGTTATCGATATACAAAACTGACCATACCTTTATTGACATTCAGACACCATGATGGATGTACCAAATTCGTCTTTAAATGACGATTCCACAGATACCAAATTCATAAAAATCGCATTTTTGGAGTTAATGCGTTCTGCCTTTTCACTGCAGCACACACACACACACACACACACACACACACACACACACACACACACACACACACACACACACACACACACACACACACACACACACACACACACACACACACACACACACTCACACACTCACACACTCACACACTCACACACTCACACACTCACACACTCACACACTCACACACTCACACACTCACACACTCACACACTCACACACTCACACACTCACACACTCACACACTCACACACTCACACACTCACACACTCACACACTCACACACTCACACACTCACACACTCACACACTCACACACTCACACACTCACTCAAAAAAAAGTGAAAAAGTGAATATAGACCACCAAATAGTCAACATCCTGATGATTTTTTCAAAAGTTGGCAGCCCTGTGACAAAAAAGCACCTTGTGAGATCAAAAGAAATGGCACTTCAGAGGCGAGCCCACTACAAGTCATAATCATCAAGATCACTTAGTAGGGACAATCTCCTCAATGCAGTATTCTTATTCACAATGAATGATTCCCTTCAATGATTCAAGTAGAATGTATTTCATGTATACAATGTTGGAAATAATCTTGTTGTGCATCTTCAGGTGGCTGAAATCTTGGAAATCTTTTGTAGAAGTTTTAGCAATGTCAGTGGTAAAGTGGTATAGCATCTCCGTGATTTTATAATTTGGGAATTGATAGTTACAGAAAGAAAAATACTACAAAATAGAGTAAATGTTTGACTTCATAAAGCCATTTCATGGACTAGGTGGTTGTTACGTAGGATGATCCTTGAAACTGTTGTTGGGCACTCCCTTGCAATACAAATTTCCCATAAATGTGCAATAGCCTGGCAGCAGCATGAGTGGCACAAGTTGTTTGTCAAGTGTATGAGACTTTAAAGTTTAAAAGTATATATAATAATGCTCATTATTGGGCTGTGACAGTAGTCAAGTAAAAATCCATTATAAAGGATGAAGTTTTATTAGTGATGCTATGTTTGTTAATCCATTGATAGCGGATGGCATGATTTGCTGTCAAAGCAGCATCGGTCATAAACGCGGATGGCACCGTGCCATACAACATAAACCCGCCACATGACTGTATAAATATTTTATTAACACTGCAGCCAATGGATTAAATTTCAATTCACTTTCATTTCATTATGAGATTTGAAATCCTGTTATTTGTAGAACATTGATGCTTGTATAGCCATTTAATTTGGCACATGGGTTACGAATATGATAAGTATGTCATGTTGCAAGGCTGGTTTCCATTGCTGTTTTTTTTTAATTGATATGAACTTTAATTTATCCATGAGTGTCATGCCATTCAAATATTCTGAAGTGAATGACATATACTATATTCTCTTGACATGGCAATTTTTTCAATGGTCAACCATTCTAATAATTATCATTACATTTGCATGAGTTTTAGACCTGTAAATAAAGGCAAGAGCAAGCAAAGCATATGAATATATAGTGTGTGAGATATTCAACAACTTAGCATTCTTAAAACATGTAAAATAAAAAATACATAATTAATAATCCTTTAATTACAGCATAAACAACACATTTTTGTGAATGAAATATGTTAACCCAATGACGACGGTGCGTCACACCCGTGTGACACAGCCAAAAACTCCCGTGCCGGGGCGTCATGCGATAGTGACGATTTCAATGCAATATTGCAATCGCCCGGCATATGGGACTTCGCGTAGAAAGTGCACCCGTCGGGAAAGGGTTAATAATAAATTTTGGAGTCTTACTCATTATGTATACAATGTGAAAAACCCAAGTAATAGATTTTCAGTTGACAATTTTGGGGAGCCCAGTTATGCTATGCAAGACTTTTTTTTTTTTCTTTTTTTTTTAATGAGACAGTGAATGGAAATATCCAAGGTAGCCAGTATTCTTAACATATATATTCCCCATCTCCCTTCACTTTAAAAATGTGATCTTTAATTTTCCTGTATAACTTTTTCTCCCAGGTCTATGTGCAGAACTTGAGAGTGAAGCAACCCGAACTACCCAGAAAACTGCTGTGCACATTTAAGGGGAAAGAATCGAAGAAATTCACCAGGTGCTTCCACGGCTGGGGAGAGTTCAAGTCGACACGAGAGTAAACCAACAGACGAGAGAGAGAGGCACATCTGCATAGGTTTAGATGGTCTCTATTGTGTGGTAGTGAGTGCCTTCCAAAATTGCTTTCATTACATGTGCTTGAGATCCTACTAGTCTTCCTCTTTTATTTTTAAACATTAATTTCACTCTTATTTAATTTTATCAGAGAATGTTTGAGCCACACTTTTCTTTTATGGCGCACAAGTTCTGACAATTGTAGCAGAGCACTTGTTTGAAAGGAAATCGGCTCAAAACAAGGTATTTTATCTTCTAAATTATAGATGGAAAGTATTTGTTGTGTACAATAAATAATTTTATGTATGTGAGGCTTTTTATTGGCCCTTTTTTTTTATATTTGAGATGAATGAAACTGCATCATCCGAGTTAATAGGTTTATTTTCACTCTGCTTCTATTAGTTGTACATACGAATCACTATGATATCAAGGCAGGGTAGAGTTTGTGGGTTGGTCGCAAAAAGTAAAGAAGGGGAAGGGAGGGTAGGAAGTTACTCCTGAATGTCAGGAGCATTTTAAGGATGGGGAAGCCATTAATAAACAGGAGTTGAGACTTTTGTCTCTATCCATTGTCATCCTGGATGACTATTTCTTTTCTTTTTTTCCACTAGTTCTTGGGCAGTTGATCATGAAATACACAAGTTAGATGATGATCTTGCATTAACCTTGTAGGCTTCATTGTAAATGTCTTCAAAAATACTGCCTAAGTACTTACAAGAGCTTGCAGCTAGCACTTAAATCAGTATACTGTTAACAGTTATTACAAAGGAATTTGTACCTCTTAAAACCCATCAAAGAACTTGAGTATTTATCAAGAGTACTACCCTTTAAAGTTTAATAAACTAATATTCCCTTGGACAGACCAGTAATCTATTACAGTTTAATAAACAACTGTAGAGTTAGTCACCTCAAGGGTATGCTTGGCACCACCATTTGGTATAGAGTTTATTTGCCTCCTGCCTATTGTTATCCTCCATAAATATGCAGATAAACAACTTTTTTTTTATTTTTATTTTTACTATCTGTTACTTTTCAAGTTACTACTAGTGGGTCAAGACACGATATACATTTCAGATAGTTGAACTGTAGTGTTGGTCTCGTCTGCTTAGATCCAAGCATAGACAAGACAAAAGTCCTATTTTCTAAAACTTAACAGTGGGTAAAGCTGGGGCACACACTCCTCACACTCCATCAGCACTCCAAAGTTATTGCCTCATCTAAGAACAGTTTCACAGCATTTTCATAAAAAGAAGAAAAAAAAAATCATAATTATAATATATATTTTTATATATATGTAAGCACACATAACCAAACACACTTAAATTTCCTTTCAATACACTGACTGCCAATTACTTAGATTTGCCTTTTTTTGTAAACAAAATTTGAGGACTGTTGACAAGATGACCTTATCATTCATTAATAAGCAAGACAAAACTGGCTAGCATTTAGGAATTGCAATACTTGGCTACACTTGGTAAGTGAAATACCAAAAGCATGAAGCAAATACGGGCATTGGTCTAACGGATAAGAAACTGAAAGAACTGGGAACAGATAAAAACAATTTGTGTTTCACAATCATTTGTCACATGACACAAAGAACGTATGATAACGGGCTATACTAATTCTTTCTATCACAGGACATAAAAGAATACAAGAAAAACTGGAGTGTTTCTTGAGAGGAACAGTTTCAATACACAACAGAAGATTGTCAAAATATTGGTTTTGGAGCCAAAACAATTTTCAACTACTTGATATGACTCTTAATAACCAAATTTTCACTGTATATTCATAAGTACATATTTAGAACAATAATATTTATATAGGACCCTGATTTGAAAATTTTGTAGTCCCTAATTAACACTCACTGTAATAACTTGCCTTGCCAGAGAGAGAGGATGTTCCACTCGAAGTTTTCAAAATGTGTTTAAGGTAATTTCTGCTCACTTAAAAGTGCACACAACTGTTTAGTAAGAAAATTAGGAAAACATTTTCTGGCAAAGGATGAAAAAGATTGGTAAGTTTTAGAGTAATCCTTTCATTCATAATTTATGGGCACCAAATTTATTAACTATACATAAAAGTAACACTTAACCTGTTACTGAAGGAACAAGTCTTAGGTTTCTGATACAAGAAATGAAAATAATAATAATAATTTGGCTATTTAACTTAACACAATAAATATCCTCATTTAAGTTACCTGAATATGTATGCATTTCTCTCTAAACTCTAGCTTTTAAAGTCCAAAAGCTAACCATTCTTTTCCTTTTTTTTTTCAAAACCGAGGTTTACTCCATTTTATTAAGCTTTAATTATTGGTCATGATTATTTACAATTACACTTCCAACTTTGGACCATAATCACTCACCTTTCCTTGTAGGCCTTTGTAGTAGAACCTTCCATTGATTTTTGGATACTAAACAACACCTGTGTAATTCCTTCCGCAGCGAAAGGCTGGAATTATTCTAGCATCAGGAGAAGATAATCAAAAAAATAAATATTTCCCCTTTCAGGAGCTAACTTTTTAATGAGATGTTAATTCTGAAAAAAATCTAGAGTTCTACATTTGTTCTCTTTATGTACATGAAAGGAAAGGAAGTGTTCCAACATGCTCTCTTACTATAACACTGTCCCTCTCCATACAGATATAGTACTATAACCATTTACACATCATTTGTAGCCTCTCAAACATTAAAGAAAAATATGGGAGTTCTTCTGACTTAAACTATACTATTCTTCATTTTAGTACAAAGTTGATACTACAATAGGGAAACATATCCTCTGCTACTATTAGCAGATCTAAACATTCTGATACTGTACATATATGGCAGGGTTTCACAACTCCCACACATTTCTTGAAGTTGTAAAAAAAAACTCTACTCTTCAACTTAATTCTTGAACAATTAATTCTCCACATAGCCCATGCTGAACACTCCCCTATAATCATCTGTTTTGTTTGTTTTGTTATTTTTTCATATTAATACTATTCACAAAAAAGAATACTTTACATCACCTAAAAACTTGTACTGCACTATATTGGGGAAAATAATTATTTTCCCATACATCCCAGTGTATCATACACTGCAGTGAGACTGGGAGGCCAATCCTTTCACAAAAATAACTAAATATTGACATTTAATATGGCTATGCTCTATTTTAAAGCATTCACATAGTCAATTTATACATTTAATACATGTTAAACAAGTCAATTAAAAAGAAATCTCTTGTATACATGAAGAAAAGCCAAGTAATAATGTGTACATGCAAGCAAAGTCATCATGATCAAATATGGTTGTCACTTTCTTCTGAACTTAAAAAAGCACTTGGCAAAAAACATCACTTAACAGTCTGTAAACTACTTCTGAGTAACTAATGGGCATTAACTTCTCATCCAGACACTTCACAAATTTGCAAAAGTTGCCTCAAATGCAACCTCCATAATCCCATCAGGTACATGACATTAGTCTTGCGGTGTGACACACTTACACCTAGGCACAGCAGATGCTTTGGAGTTCTGCCGAGTCTCCTTTCTATCGCTGTGATTACAGACAACTTGTCAAACTGATGTCCACTATTTTTATATGGCCTACCTGCCATCAGTTGTCACATTATGGCAAAAAACAGGCACTACAATATTATCCACTGTGCACATCATTGAGTCTTTACACCATACCAGATGCCTTTTATTGGTCTGTCTAGAAAACAGGCTACATCATCTTTTTTTTTTATATTATTAATCCCTGAAGAAAAACAAACTCCTGTGCCACTAAAAATAGCACAGATGTGTTCTTTTAAAAACTGAGAGTTGGAAATCTTTTCTCAAATACACAACTCGGGCTAACGCAGCGTCAGACAGCCATCCTACAGCTCCTGTCCACCTGAGTTGAACCTGTTTTACTTGCACAGAGACCACCACTACTTAACTGGCATGAGAGCAGTTACTGCTTTGTTTCCTTGCTGGCCACCACCATCCACTGGGTTCGGTGGTTAAGCAACAACAATCTACTCATCTTCATACGGGGATTCATCCACATCCACCCTTGGGCGTTTCGAAAGAGGCTCGTCTTGAGGGGCAGCCATAACAACACCCTCTGCCTCTACTACCTCTTCTACATACTCTGTGGTATGGGGGGCAGCAGTCACAGTCCCTACCATGACTGCAGTTCCTGTGCTAGTACTACTATTTCTCATATTACTGGTTCCAGTCACTGTGTGTCCAGTGGTTGCTGTGCTCACTCGTTTTACCTCTCCATTCACCGTCACGTAACCACCACTGAAAAGGAAATTGGGGCATGTATTAATAAAAATGAGATTAAATACACCTAAGTAAAATAAAACAATTATGGTATTGGCTCCTGAAATTTCAGACTAAAGTTTTCATTTCACTATTACCATAGAGGGTATATTAACCCATTCACGCCGGGGCGGAATTTCGCCTACTCCCGATAACGCCGGGAAGATTTCAAGCGCGCAACCGTTCGTGCCGGGGTGTTTTCCCGCTGCGCGCGGTCGCTCTGACGCTCGCAGAGCGTTTTTCACCCACCCTATCCTTATGGTTTGCGTGATTGCGTCTAAAGTGTAATCATGTGTAGAAAGTAGTGCTATGTTCAGAGGATGTATATCAGTCGAAAAAGATGTTATAGCACTGTTTTTTTAGTGTTATTCTATTGAACTTTTTCCATATTCTTTACTCCTATGTTGTAATACCAATGGGAAGTGGAAGCATTCTTCTAGTGAGGTAACAAACATAGTTTTTTTTTTCAATTTTTTTTTTCTTCCTAAACGAAAAGAAAGAGAATATGAACAACCATACATGTGCATACAAGTGAATGCAAGTAACAGCAATGTTTTTTCAAGTGTCATTTTCTTTTAGTGGGGCAACAAAAAGATGTTATATAATTTTTTTTTTTTTTTTTTTTTATTCCTCGGCCAATTACAATTGATTTTACGATAGCCTTTCGACTCAGATCATCATATTCAACAAATCAGAAACAGAAATCACCATGCCGTAATCAAGATTACGTATGTACCTGAGACGTCATTCATATTACGTTATATCCCATTTTCTACTATTTAGAAGGATAAACTAAAGTAGCTAAGACAAATCAAGTATGAAAATCGAATTGTACTAAGAATAATCTATCATTCTAATGCGGACGTTTCAGCACGTCGCTACTGGCCTCCCGGCGCGCGGGCCGAAAATGTAGCACGTGCCAGGACGTCACCCGGGTCCGGGGCTTTTTTCGACCACGTGTCAGCACGTCAACCGGCGCGAATGGGTTAAAATCATATTGATGGTAATGTCTCATATGATTTGAGTATTCCAGTTACCTATTAACATAAAATGCTAAATATATTCTTTCCCACAAAAATTTGGACCCATGACTAAAGCGTCCAATAGCAGACCAATTAAACTGTTTCTACAATCCTCCAAGGGATTGGTCACATACTTTCAGCAAGATTCAACTAACACAACCCACTATTCATAAACCCAAGACACCCTTACTTGTAGGCACCATGCCTAACTTACCCATATTTTGTGAGATGTGTAGGGAGGATAACCTGAGTGTGTGTGAAAGAGCTTGGGTCAGCTGACGTCTGAACAATGACTTGGCCCTGGGCAAAGGAGGCTCCCTCACCACTGTGGCTTCCACTGGTCAGCTGAATCTGTTTCAGCTCTCCCTGTTTGCCAGACCCTGCTCCACTTGGTCCTCCTGCCGTGGCTATCAGGTACTTGCCTGGATGAGCAGAGACAAAGGAGAGATGAGTTTCCTCCGATATAAAAATTTTGTAGATGGATATGAATGTTATTCACACTATGACTCAAAGATGAAAGAGAAGAAATGAAGGATTATATATGTGTATTATAGAAATATAACATGCATGGTGAAATTACAAGCCTGCCAAGAATAGGCAAAAGAATATAAGATCCTAAGACAAGCAAAAAGTGATCAACAATTTTCAGGCATCCAATGGTTTATGCAGTAGAAATAAAGAAATTATTAATCTTTGAACTTATAGCTATTTTTGGATAAGTATAATATATATATATATATATATATATATATTTATCTAGTTATTTATATATATGTATATATTAATAAATTACTACAAGCTGGTTAGCATATGTATCTTAAACACCAAAGCAATTAGGAGTGTGATAAAGAGGAGAGGGCAAGCAAAAAGAGGGAGAGAAAGACAGTGATAAAGGGCAAGGAGAGAGATGATAAACTACACATTTTAGATCGAGCATGAATCTTGGGAATGGGGTCCATTTTTAACATTGCATGCCAGAGTGTAAGGTTCTATAAATGTTAGCTTTTTCTGTCTGCTTCAGAATCATCAAATTATAGGAAACATGCTGCATATGGCAGAGGCTTTAACAATGAGAGTGAGCCACTGTTAAATTCTATGAACAACTATTAATTCTAAAGATGGATTAACTTCTTTATAGATCAATTCACAGAGACAAAGAAATGTTTACAATTCACAAACATGAATTTGGAAAATGAGGGGGGAGTGGGGAATTGCTCACAATGACAGGGAGCTACAAGAATCATTACCAGAGAAATTCCAATGGGCAATCATTATTAACAATCTTTCCTCTGCCTTTTCTACTTTTATTTCAATTCTGTGTCCATCATGTCAAAAATTTCAAAAAGATTTAAATAGGCCATCACATTTACTTTATCTTCAATGATACCATATATCTCAGGAACAAAATTATATAGAATAAACTAAAATAAGACTGACTCGGCTCATTTATCAAAAGAACTTCACTTCAACAAAGAACTATGGACACACCTTGTAAGGCAGACATGAGCTGCTGGGAATTCTGAACACTAACCCCACTTGTGGCTATCAATGTGGTACCTGTAACAAGAATCAAAATATTAGGAGGGAGGGAGGGAAAGGTAGATGAGAGGAGGTGGGAGGAGGGAGGAGGGAGGAGGGAAGAGGCAGGAGGCAGGAGGTATTGAGGGAGAATTAGATGTGTAGAAAAAGGGGAGGACCTCTGCCTTGCGTTTGTGCAATCTTCTTGTCAGCCACGTCCATAAGCATGTTAGTAAGAGTGAGTAGCTGTAGCCAGTGCCAATCTCGTTTTTGCTTCATGTTTCCTGTCTCCTTTTCTCCTCCTTTTCACTAAGCAAGTGCATGTGTCTGATGTTTGCATCAATCATCTTTTTTTTTATATCATGTGGGTGTGAGTGCTATGTGATTTCTTGCAACTGCTTTTAGCCAACTTGGTTATCAAAGCAAAAAGGGTATCATCCATGTAAATATGAATTTTTCCACTTTGATTATGATCTAACAGTACAAAACACTTCTAAAGAGTAACATACATGTCCACACAAAGTAAGGTATTCTTCTGTCACACATTGTATTTCTCCATTTCAAAAAATAACATCAGAATAACAGTATCCAGCAAGCATAAAAGAAACGAAGTATACCCGTTTTTCTATTCATCAATGTATCTAGAAATCTCAAGATATTTCCTTCTATACATGGGAGTTTCTGAAACCATTTTTTAGCTGATGTAAGTTCTTAGCATGGATCTTTCAACATAAAATTTACCATGTTTCAGAGACACTGTTTCAATCCATCAGTTAATTAACTGATAAACTTTCAATCCATAAACATTCTATAGTGTAACTAGCTACTAGTATTTTGTCTATACTTCTTAAAAACTCAATCACAATTATCATTCACACTAATATTAAAAACAGACTGTAATGATATCAAAAATGATGAAATAATATATATATAAAAAATAAATAAATAAATAACGTTGACACTAATAAAATTTAAAACACTACCACCTACAAACGTCCATCTGACCTTGTTGATGTTGGTGCTGGGGTGGCGAGGACGGCGCGCTGGTGGTGTTAACATCGTACTGTGCGGCCGTGTTGAGGGGGTTGAGGGGCGAGGCAGTGGCCGAGTCTACGTACTCTGGCACCGGGGAGCCCTCCCGCGACAGCGACTCGGGCGTGACCAGCCCACTCATCCCAATGTGCGATGGAGAGGCTGGCGCAGATCTGCTGTTAGGACAAAGGCAGGGGGGAAATTCAAAATCAGTGCCTGGTTCTGGTGAGCCAAACATAGCAACCTACATGCAAAAATGAGTTTAAATTCATACATGGGCTTTGCTAAAACTTTTTCTTAAAATCTTAATATATCACTCTCAATATCAATCTAAATACAAATAGCTCTATTTAATCTTTTCCTTTAGATCTCTCTAAAAATCTAAATATATATCACTTCCTTATATCTTAGAAAAATATAAAAAATAAAAATCCTAGGATGAACGAAAACAAACGCCACACAAACCTATTGGAAAGGTGCGTGAAGGGCGTCTTGAAGATAGGAACACCTCTCTGGCGCCGCCGCTTAAATGCCTGGTCTACTAGTTTGCTCTCGGACGCGGGGTCGATCTTCCAGAAGCTGCCCTTCCCCGGCTCCTCTTGGGACCTCGGCACTTTGACGAAGTATCTGTTTAGTGACAGGTTATGTCGGATGGAATTCTGCCGAGAGAGAGAAAAGGGTGAGAAAATTGTGCTCAGATGAATCTTTGTGAATTCTAGTCTTCTAAAAATATAATTTCCCAATATGCTAGTCTACTTCTCAGGAAACATTTCTTTCCCTAATCAATCACCTATTTCCCCCCCCCCACCCCCTCCCTAACTTGTACAAATTTATCAAGAACACAATATTAGTTACATTTTCATCTAAATATTTTTTTAAAAACTAAAGCTAAAAATCAACAGATAAAAATAGAACCAGTTTCTAAAAATAACGGTGATGAAGATAATAACTGACAATATTGATGATTATCACACTAATAATAAACATGATGAATATCACTCCTCGCCACTTACCTGCCATCCCTTGTCAGCAGTACGATAATACGGGTAATGTTTGGTGATATATGAATAGATACCACTTAACGTCAGCTGCTTGTCAGGGGCTGAAGAGATAGCTTGGACAATCAGCTGAGCATACGAATATGGGGGTTTAGAGTCATCCTGCGAAATAATACGAAAAAGAAGGGAGTGTGAGAATATAATAATCAACACTTTCTTTGTTATAAAAACCTGCTAAGGGTGAGAAGAAATTCATAAATTCCTATTAATTATAATTCCCCTAATATATATAGATACATGCATAAAAAATATAACAGAAGCAAAAACCATAAGCAGTCCCTATTGAAGGTATAACTCATTATGCTAAATGTACTAAATTATCTTTAAATGTCATTTCAATGGATCAGAAATATTTGTTCACCAGGCACATTCATATATTCATTACTTTGTTACATTCCCCTTGTCTTCCACAGATTTTAAAATAAATATTTACACAGATGATGCTAGATTTTCAAGGTGTTCCTCCTTTAGGCAATCGACACTTCCTTAACCCATTAGCAGCGGATGGCATGATTTGGTGCAAAGGCAGAGTCGGTGATAGACGCGGATGGCACCATGCCAGACATGTAATTCAGCTATCCTACTGCACAGACCTTTTTTTAATACCGCGACCAATGGGTTAATCGCTAATCTACGCTTGGAGTGGAAGAAGGTATCGTGATTACACATCTCCCACTTTATCAAATGCTGTGCAATTAAATCAGGCTAAAGTTCTTACTCCTATTGTATTTAGGCATATGTGGGAAAAGTAAAAACAATTTTTAGAAACTAAATGCGCCTGTTTTCAATTAATGTGTGATCCGAGTCCTTCCAATTCTATAATAATAAAACTTTTTGATTTACATCCTCCATATAATAATGAGCCTCAAAATGCTTACCTCCTTTATCCCAACCTATTACAGAATAACAGTACCATCTCTGAATACACATGAGACGCAGACTATATTCAACCAGTATTTTATATATCATAAAAATGGAGTTCGTCTAAAAGGCAAAACTCTGCACTTTGTGTGCCCAGTAACTCCAAGTTGTGGAGGAAAATAGAGACAGGAATAAATAGAGAATGGAGCGAGGAGAAGAATGAGTGCAACCTGTAGCCATAGCAACAGGGCTGAAAATAAGCAGGGAGAGAAACGACAAAAAGAGTATGAGGAAAAGGACAAGAAAGAGAATAAAGAGAAGAAATATCAAAGAAAAAATTATAGAAGACAACAAAATAATAATGATGATGATGTAGATGGTGATAAAGAAGAAGAAATGCTTACCTTGGCACCAGGTGGACTGTGTGGTTGGTCAGGCGGATGAGGCGACGTGAAGTAGTTGTCATCCGCTATGGATGCCTGGATGCCATTGTGGTGGT
This sequence comes from Penaeus japonicus, assembly GCF_977035675.1. Classification (NCBI taxonomy): domain Eukaryota; kingdom Metazoa; phylum Arthropoda; class Malacostraca; order Decapoda; family Penaeidae; genus Penaeus; species Penaeus japonicus. The sequence continues at coordinate 11,456,777 of NW_028234405.1, read as the reverse complement.
AATTTTGGTTGGACACAGACAGGTTCATCTGATTCTCTTCGTGAGTTGTTGAAACTGTAACTGGGAGAAGAACAGGCTTATTTAAGCTCATAGATATATTGGGGAAGAAGGAACAAGTCAATACACAGTAAATGGCTATCAATGATTAATAATAATAATGATGATGATAAGTAAGTCTTACAACCAGAACTAACAACTGGAACTATAAATCATCCAAAAAACAACTCAAAATACACTTAATCCTCCATCCTCAACATTGCACTCAAATGAAACATCAGAACTACCCTAACCTTCACACTATCCAAAAAAAGAAAAACTAATAATCAAACTGACACTTCTCTCCTATTCACCCCATTTCAAATATGTGACTAAATATAACTTTTCTTCTTTATATTTTTACTGCAATCCTTCCCACTGACTACTCTTGACCCATGAACCCAAAACCACTACCAACCTGTATTCGCAATGTCACCTTTGTCTTCCATGGCAGCGTATGCCGCCTGGACCAGGTTCTCTGCATTGACGCGCTTGTTGCCGCCCAATCCACCGAGCCCTCCGTGGCCACCTCGGGGCGATGTGGGGCAGCTGTTGGCCGCACTGCAAGGGAAGAAGAGACGAGGTGAGTGAGATGGGTTGAAGGTCTTGGTTATTGGGCATCACTGAAGAATAAATAGCATGACCCCTTTTGTCATGAGACATTTCCCGTTTCTGCTTATGCCCATTGCCTTATTCAGTGTATGAATGCACATATATTTATATGCCTGTATGTATGTATGTATGTATGTGGAGGGGGGGGGGGTCAAAAGGGGAAGGTTATAGTACACATAAAAATAACAACAATGACAATACCTAAGTTAGCCATCAATCATCTGTATACTCATAACCCTATCAACCTACATCATCTCAGTTTATGATAGATTTCCAACTCTTCTTTTTTTTCCCCTCATTACATCAATAGTTGACACTTACAACAGTATTCAAGTGTCACCGATTACTCAAACTCTCTTCTAAATTACTTAGGTGAAGAAAGACAGACTGACAATTGATTTCACGGGAGTTATGACCACAATTATACTTTTGTGGATATATGACTAACCTAAACACCACACTAGTACTGTTTTAATAATATCTTACCCCTCTAGCACCTGTTGCATATGAAGTGGACAAGGCAAATTATGTTGCTTTCTAATTTTTCTAATCACAATCCAAAGTCATAAATGCACAACAGTGATCACCATTCAGACCCAAAGTCATAAACGCATATAAAGTGTCAGTGAGAATGAGTAATTCAACAATATGTGATCAACTCCTGAATATTACATTTCTAATTAGAATTATGAGCCACAAATTACATACCAACTGCTCACTAACATGTCAAAAAACACCTGATAAGTTAATGTTATATACCATGTTCTAACACCTGCCAATCACAAATGCTAATGTTCCAAAAGCTGGTCATTTATTATACATCTGTCTGACATATATCATGTTATTATCCAAACATGTAATAATCTCACCCACACACTTGTCTTTCACAAACTGATAAGCCATATCTATCTCAATCATTCCATTGAGTAAACCCCAATGTTTATTAAACAAAGCAGGTACTAGAAACAATGAAAACAACAAAAAACAAAAACAGAAATAACTTTGTAGGTTATGTAATCATTTTAACATTCACTTCTTTATCATAGATTCCCATAATCAATAATAGTAAAATAAAATAAACAAAACAAAACAAAACAAAACAAAACCATTCAAAATAATACTAACTTGATGGTAATGATGATCATGATGATGACTCAAATAATAACTAAAATACACTCAAACAGCACAGATTTCTGCCAATGACCAAAAAAATCAAATTGTTTAGTCTCCCACCATTCTAAAAAAAAGAAAGAAAATGAATCTCTTGACACTCCCATTTTCTACAAGGAATTCTTTACTTGGATCCAATACCCATATGCTAATCTGATTCACCACCAAAATCTAATCAATTGGTCCCTGGGTCATGGAAAATCCACCCACAAAACACAGCCACAAATTGATCTATAACGTTTTACATAATCCTAGTGACAAACCAACACACGAAGGAAAACTATCATTTGCTTCAAATTGTTCATAAAACAATGATTATAATAATGAAAAAAATAAATAAAATAAAAATAAAACTTCTTAATTGTTGCATCCGCTAAGGTATCCATTCACAAACAAGACAAAACATATCCACCAATTTCCCAGCACAACGTCATATGTACTGACCGCACTAAAATAAAATAAAAAAACGCCACAATAGCGCTAGGTACAAATCATTCCCAACAAGTACACCCCTAAATAGCAGTAACGGTAACCCACTTCCGGTGAACATAAGGGGAAGGGAGAGGGAGAGGGAAAGGGAAAGGGAAAGGGAAAGGGAGAGGGAGAGGGAGAGGGAGAGGGAGAGGGAGAGGGAGAGGGAGAGGGAGAGGGAGAGGGAAAGGGAGAAGAAGAGGGAAAGGGAGGGGAGGGAGGGAGAATGTGGGAGGCAGGCCAGGGATGGAGAGGGAGAGAGGGGGGGAGGGGGGGTACACGAACAAGGGCACGATCGAGGTAAGGGGGAGAGGAGGGGAGAGGAGAGGAGGGGAGAGGAGAGGAGGGGAGTGCGAGGGGGGAGAGGGGGAGGGGGGGGAGGGAGGGAGGGAGAGGTAGGCTGAGGCCACTAGTAGGTTGGCGTGTGACGAGCAAGTGAGTAATAAAAGAATGAATGAACGAGTCAATAGAGAGGGGACCGGCTACGGCACTGGTCACTTCCGGTTCTGACCTGTTTTTGTTTGTTCTTTCTTTCTTTCTTTCTTATTTGTAACCCTTATTCCTGATCCCCGCCATGTCGCGAAAGAAGCTGATTATAGTAATAACCAATAGAACAACGCAAAAACAACGACAAAATACATGTGACAGTGACACAAATATGACTCGTCATCATCATCAGCCGGCACTGCCCTCTCTGGCCTTGTTATTTACCGCATTCATCCAGATTTTCTTTATCTGCTGTTACGATTCATCCTCTTCTTTCACCCGCTCTTCGTGCTCTTTTTGTCTCACTGCTCTCCCTCTGTCTGCCTCTGTGTCTGTGTCGTTATTGATCATAAACTTTCTCTTAACCTTTCTCTAGTCTTACTCGCCTTTCCTTCTTCCCATATGTTTGTTTGTCTGTTTGTTTACATGGTAGAGGCGGCGCCAAAAAAGCCGAATGTTTCTATCCATTCATACAAATATTTATTTTTAGCCTTAATATTCAATTCGCTTGAACACGATTGTTTTAACACAATGGTCTGCGTGGCAATGGCTGCTAATTAGATATTACGTAAATGTAATCAGCGTGCTAATTACAGGTCAGAGTTTGTAAAATGTAAAAACAACAAGAACATAACTGGAATAAAATAAACTTTACAACAGGGTGAATCGGCATGGCTTGTATGAACACTGATATGCTAATAGACATTTATACGAAAGAGTACAATCTACATCCTCCTCTTTAAACAAAATAAACAAAATATCCACCTCCGCTTATCCATTAGAGCGAGCAAATCATTTTTCTCCCTCTTTCCTTCCACCCTCCCACCCACTCTCCCAACCTCCCATCCCTTCTTCCACTCCACCCCCCTCACTTTCCCTCATTCCTTCCACCCTCCCTTTCTCCCTTCCCCATACCCACTCTCACCTCCCATGCCATTCCTCGTCCTCCTGCAATGGCGTCAGACAAAACCAACAACAATTATACAAAACAAAAAGGAAAAACGTTAAATAAACGGCAAAGAGTCAAGAGTCAATAAAGAGAGAGACCTCGACAGTCGTGGCTTGTCTCCCGATCTGCAGTCTTGACGCTTACCCATGCAAGTGTCACACAATCGAGTAAACACCCAAGCAAAGATTAATGAACTCCAGAAGGGAGAGGGAGAAAGGGAAGACGGAGGAGAGGGAGAGGGAGAGGGTGATGTAGAGAGGGGGAGGAGAGGGAGAGAGGGAGGAGAGGGAGAGAGGGAGGAGAGGGAGAGGGAGAGGGAGAGAGTGATGTAGAGAGGGGGAGGAGAGGGAGATGGAGAATAGAAGAGGAAGAGGGAAAGGAGAGGGAGGAGAGAGGTTAGGTGAGAGGGGAATAGGCGAGGAAGAAGGAGGGGAAGGAAGTGGGGAGAAGGGAGACAAGCGTGGAGGGAAGAAAGAAGTAAATGTATACTAAGAGCGAGTGGGGGGGTGAGGGGGTAGTGTTACCTTGCAAAGCTGTCAGTAACAATGTAGCTGCCTGTCTGTGCAACCCAACCCACCCCTCCCTCTCCCCTAACTCCCTCTTCCTACACAACCCCCACCCCTCTCTTTCATGTATGGCTTACTGACTCACCCACTCCCACCCCTTCCCACTACCTAACTCTCCCCTCCCACCCACCCCTCTCTCTCACTCTCTCCCCACACCTCCATGATCAATACACGCCACATATACCTCACCCCCTCCCCTCCCCTCTCCTCCCCCTCCCCACCCCACACACCCTTTGTCATAGGGAATAACCCTATTAAGCTATACACCCACTACACAATATAACACATGAATTATAAATTGTTATATTACACCACACACGAATAGACACTAACACTCACATACCTACCTACATACTTAGTCAGTCTCACACTCACTCACACACTTATACACTCACACTCGCACTCGTCCACCAACAAACACCCATCCCCGATATTTGCGTGCACGCCGATTATCCCCGCGCACTTTTTTCCCCTTCCCGACCACCACTTCCTTCCTATCCTCCCTCCTTCTACGTACTCCTTCCCATCCCCAGTTCCTTATTCTCCTCCTCCTCCTCCTTCCCTTAAGAATACGTGCGAAGGATGGAGAGGGATAATGGGAGGGAGAATGGGAAAACTGGATGGATGGGAGGAAAATGAGGTGGAAGAAAGAAAATAAAAAGGAGGAAGGGAGGGAGGAAACAGGAATATTGATTGAGTGAGAGAGATAAACAAATAACGAGAGAGAGAGAGAGAGAGAGAGAGAGAGAGAGAGAGAGAGAGAGAGAGAGAGAGAGAGAGAGAGAGAGAGAGAGAGAGAGAGAGAGAGAATGAAGGAGAGCGGGTGAGAAGGGGAAGCGAGGGGGTTGGTTAGTCACATCCGCCTCCATCTGTTGAGTTCCGCGCAATGCAACAAAGACAGGCCGCTAAAACTCACAAGATCAATGTCAATCTCCGCCAATTTACTCCGAGCCACTGCACGCCCGATCAAAGGAGAACGGATTATGTAATAGGGATATAAGTGGGGGAGGGGGGGAGAAGGGCGTGGGAGGAGGCTTGGAGAGGGAAGGGAGGAAAGGGTGGAAAGGGGTGGAGGAAAAGTAGGGGGAGGAAGAGAAAAAGGAAGACAAAGAGGGGGGGAGGAGGAAGTGGAGGAGAGAGAAAATGGAAAAGAGGGAGGAAGAGAAGTGGAGAATGGGAAAGGAGGGAATGGGAGAAGGGGAGACGGATGGAGAGGGAAAAGGGAAATTTAGGTGAGAGGAAAAGGAAAGGAAGAAGGAGAGGAAGGGAGGGAGAGCGGGAGGAGGTGAGGAGGAAAAAGGAGGAGGGAGAAGGAAAAGGAAAGGGAAAAAGGAAGAGGAGGATTGAAGGGGAAGGAGGGAGGAAGAAAAGGAGGAGGAAAAGAGGGAGGAGGATAAGAAAGAAGAAATATAAGGGAAAGGAATACCCACTGAATGAGAAACAAAAGATACGGGGGGTGGGGTGGGGGGCACAAACAACAACCATGAGAGTACGGGAGATTCCTTCCCGACGCCTGAGCACTACAGCGAGACGGGGAAGGGAGATGGGGGAGGGGGCGCTAGGTGACACGCATGACGCAATGTCTGACACGACGTAGGGTTTACCTAGACAGCTGTGCCGAGTGTGGCTCCTTTAAGCGCGACACTTTCAGAAGGGGTGTGGGGATGGGGATGGGGATGGGGATGGGGATGGGGATGGGGATGGGGATGGGGATGGGGATGGGGATGAGGATAATGAAGGGGATGGGAGAGAGATGGAGAGAGGGGAAGATGGAGGGAGAAAGGGAGGAGGGAGCGGAGAGTGAGAAAAAGGGAGGGAGGGGGTAGGAAGGGAGGAGTAGAGCGAGCATCTAAGAAATGAGCAATCGCATAGGAAAGGTATAGATGCATACTATCTCACCTATTCATCCAAGCATAAAACACACGCAAAATTCACCTCCAGATATGCCATAGAAACGACCAGCTGCGAAACCCTAAAGAAGAAGTTTTACCGTTAAGCAACAATGCAAGAATGCACGTATTTTTCCTAGCCAACGAGTCCCTTGCACCGAGAGAATTCCATCGCCTCCCCCTCCCCCTCCCACCGTCCCACCTACTCCTTGCCCACCCGCGCCCACGCCCTACATGCGAATGAATGGGCATTTCATAGGAGTTTGACAACGCTCCTGGTTGAGACAGGATGGATACACGTTTCACCCTTTTGTCGATTGGCTTTCATTGCATTTACTTTTTTTTTAAAGAATATTCGAAAGGTCACCGCCCACCCTGAGAAGACCGCACCACCTATTGATGAAAATACACTCAAAAGCCTATTGATCATCATGCTAATATTTCATGATAACGAAGGGCGTCCTGGTACGAGGGGGTGCAATAAACTCGTCAACTTTCGACAAGCCGCGGCTGAAGCTACTCCCCAACGCCGCCGACACTCCTCCTCCCAGCACGAGCCAAACAAGACACCCTTCCCCCCGTGTACTAAGAAGGGAAATCTGCGACGACTACTCGAAAAAAATGTTCTCATTATCTAGAGTTGAATTTTCAAGCGTTTCCGTAGACCCCCAGACTTTTGTAATAAACATACCGGTGGGCGTGCGTGCGTGCGAGAGAGAGAGAGGGGGGGGGGGTACGTGTGCGTGCAATTGTTCTTGATTTTCATTTCTTATTTCTTCATTCTTCATCATCATCATAAGTATTTCAAAGACGTGGATTCTGTTTTGCTTTCGAGGACACTGAGCGTGAATCATCCAGCTCGACCTTCTAAAAATTCACACACGGTTGCGCAATCCATAACTTCCATCGAGCTATCTCCGCGACTCGGAGATGTGTGCGTGCGGCTCTGCGTGTGTGTGTGTGTGTGTGTGTGTGTGTGTGTGTGTGTGTGTGTGTGTGTGTGTGTGTGTGTGTGTGTGTGTGTGTGTGTGTGTGTGTGTGACAGCGAGAGAGGGGGGAGGGGGAGAGAGAGGGAGGGAGAGGGAGAGGGAGGGAGGGGGAGGGGGAGAGGGAGAGGGGGGAGAGGGAGGGGGGGAGGGAGGGGGAGGGGGGGAGGAGGGGGGGAGGGGGAGAGAGAGAGAGAGAGAGAGAGAGAGAGAGAGAGAGAGAGAGAGAGAGAGAGAGAGAGAGAGAGAGAGAGAGAGAGAGAGAGAGAATCCTTCCCAAACACGACCATCGACCTCCCTCCCGACTGAACCGGCGTCGACAAAAACAACAAACCACAACAAATCCAACCTCGATCCGCCTCCTGCACTAGCAACAACAGCAGCGACAACCTTCATGTGAAAGACGGTGTCATATTTTCTCTAAATTTAACAAAGTCTTATAATATGTTTATGAAGAAATAACCTCTGGCTTCTATCAAAGAGAAACAAAAAATACTGTATTTTCGAGTGTATCCCCTTCTAATATCGGGCAGCACCTTTCACCAACGCAAACGCTTTTTAAATATATATTTTTTTAATAACATGCTTCCTCCCCCCCCCCCTTCAACTCTTCCCTTCTATCGAATGCCTAAACGATCCATCTTTACATCACGCGGGCGGCTCAGCGTCACGCTACAAATGGAAAAATATGTTAGGTGGAATGTGTGTGAATGCTGTAGCCGGGAGGAGTTGCTTTTGTGTTTAAGTTATCAACAACGTCGGATTATATAAATAAAATCCGCCATTGTTAGGTAGTGCTTTTCGTTTCTATCCTCTCTCCCTCCCTCCGTTCCCTATCCCCTATGCAACAACCTGCAACGCCAAACAGCTGCTTTAAGTGAGAAATACAATAGTCTGGCGAACGCAGGCACAGGTTGTTTACGTTTTTCGTGCCGGCGGCTGGCTTGGACCGGGCCCCTCAGCGAGCGTAGCACGATGTGAGGCCGGGAGGGAGGGATGCCCGGCAGCGAGCGTGACGGCCCTCAGACCACCCCCCCTGACCCACCCCATCTCTCCCACCTCCCGCTCCTCCAACCCCCTCACCCCGGGGCTTACACCTTGTACGTTGTACACACAAACACGTACGCACTACTACGTCTACGCCGTTGCGGGAGTTACTACTACGCCTCGCGCGGATCCGGAGATTAAAGCATGAGCGCTTTAATATGAACAAAGCTTGACCTACCGCTCTCTTCAACAATGATCGCCTTGTCTGGGGACAGACCGGGCACATTGCAAGGCATTTGCACGACATACGGAGAAGAACAAAAAACGCAATGTGTGCAACCACGGGCTAATGGTGTGATTCCTCCTGCAAGTGGAGACTTAGAAAATCGACCTATAGTCAGTCACTCTCCCACTCCTTCCATAACCCCCATCTGCTCTATCCATCGCTTTCTCTTCCCTCTTATTCCGTCTATCCCCAGTTCCTCCCTCTATGCATCCTTCCTCTTCCTTCTCGTCATCTTCTCTTTCCCTTTCGTATCTCCTCATTTCCTTCTCTTCCTCCTCCTCCTCGCTTTCCCCGTGATTTCTGTTCAGCCGAGTGATGAACACGAAGGGGCAGGCGGGCAGGCAGGCGGTGATGGGTGGAGGGTTTTCGGGGACGACTTATCACGTATGCACGAGAAGCCGTGGTCGTGTGTGGAGGTCCCCATCCCAACCCCAGTCCTAGGCCTCTTTCTCTTTCTTTCTCTTTCTCTTCGTCTTTCGTTTCCACTCTCTTTTTCTTAGTTTACTCTCTTTCTTTTCTCTTACTCTCTCTCTCTCTCTCTCTCGCTTTTTCTCTCTCTTTCTCTAGCTTTTTCTCTCTCTCTTTCTCTTGCTTTCTCTCTCTCTCTTTCTCTTGCTTTCTCTCTCTCTCTCTTTCTCTTGCTTTCTCTCTCTCTCTCTTTCTCTTGCTTTCTCTCTCTCTCTCTCTTTCTCTTGCTTTCTTTCTCTCTCTCTTTCTCTTGCTTTCTTTCTCTCTCTCTCTTTCTCTTGCTTTCTTTCTCTCTCTCTCTTTCTCTTGCTTTCTTTCTTTCTCTCTTTCTCTTGCTTTCTTTCTTTCTCTCTTTCTCTTGCTTTCTTTCTTTCTCTCTCTTTCTCTTGCTTTCTTTCTTTCTCTCTCTTTCTCTTGCTTTCTTTCTCTCTCTCTCTCTCTCTCTCTCTCTCTCTCTCTCTCTCTCTCTCTCTCTCTCTCTCTCTCTCTCTCTCTCTCTCTCTCTCTCTCTCTCTCTCTCTCTCTCTCTCTTTCTCTTGCTTTCTCTCTCTCTCTCTCTTTCTCTTGCTTTCTCTCTCTCTCTCTCTCTCTCTCTCTTTCTTTCTCTCTCTCTCTCTCTCTCTCTCTCTCTCTCTTGCTTTCTCTTGCTTTCTCTCTCTCTCTCTTTCTCTTGCTTTCTCTCTCTCTCTCTCTTTCTCTTGCTTTCTCTCTCTCTCTCTCTCTCTCTTTCTCTTGCTTTCTTTCTCTCTCTCTCTCTTTCTCTTGCTTTCTTTCTCTCTCTCTCTCTCTCTCTTTCTCTTGCTTTCTCTCTCTCTCTCTCTCTTTCTCTTGCTTTCTCTCTCTCTCTCTCTTTCTCTTGCTTTCTTTCTCTCTCTCTCTCTCTCTTTCTCTTGCTTTCTTTCTCTCTCTCTCTCTCTTCTCTTTCTTTCTTTCTCTCTCTCTCTCTTCTCTTGATTGTCTTTCTTTCTCTCTCTCTCTTCTCTTGATTGTCTTTCTTTCTCTCTCTCTCTCTTCTCTTGATTGTCTTTCTTTCTCTCTCTCTCTTCTCTTGATTGTCTTTCTTTCTCTCTCTCTCTCTTCTCTTGATTGTCTTTCTTTCTCTCTCTCTCTCTTCTCTTTTTTTTCTTTCTCTCTCTCTCTCTCTCTTGCTTTCTTTCTTTTTCTCTCTCTCTCTCTCTCTCTCTCTCTCTCTCTCTCTCTCTCTCTCTCTCTCTCTCTCTCTCTCTCTCTCTCTCTCTCTCTTTCTCTTGCTTTCTTTCTCTCTTGCTTTCTTTCTCTCTTGCTTTCTCTTTCTCTCTCTCTCTCTCTCTTGCTTTTGCTTTCTCTCCCTATCTTGCTTTTGCTTTCTCTCCCTATCTTGCTTTTTCTCTCCCTTCCCTTCCTATTCTTTCTTTCGCCTCTTTTTTATTCATTCCCTCCCCCCTCTCCCACTGATGTACCTGTACCTGTCTACTTCCTACCTGTCCTTTCTCTCACTAGTCTACTCCAGACCTCAGACTCCCCCCCACCCCCCCACCCACCCCCACCTTTCCCTTTCCCTTTCCCTTATCCCATTGTCTCCCTCCTCGCCGTCGCTCCGTCTGGACATCGCCTCCGAAACACGAGGGAAAGAATTTATGACCCACCCACCCACGTCCTCGCTTGTGTTTCCACTCCTTCCCTTCTCTCCCCCCCCTCCCTCTCCCTCCCCCCTCCTCTTACCCAAGATCGATTCGACTTTTGCTTTGGGTATGTCCAACCTCTTTTCCTCGTTTGCTTTCTCTCTTTCTCTTTCTTCTCTTTAGCTGCATTCTAGTCCCCTTCCTCTTTCCTTTATCGCTTGACCCCCCATCCCCATCCCCATCCCCACCCCCCTCTTCTTCTCTCCCTCTCCCTCCACCTTTCTCTTCCTTTCATTTTCTCTTCACCTTTCCCGGAATCCGTCATTTGTATTGCGTTACTTGTCCCTTACTTGGGATCAGGAAAATGGGGAAGTAGATGGAGGTGGAAGAGGAGAATAGTTAGAAGGAAATAACAGATCGGGAAAGAACACAATGCAGAGCTGACACCTAGTTCTTGCCAACCACTCACTATCCAATGTCTACAGTTTAAAGATATTTACTCATAACAAGGGAAGGGGAATGAGGTGAGATTGTTAGAATGCCATTAAATATATTCAACCCAATTAGGTAATGTAGGGAACGAAACAGATTTGCAAAGGACTTCGATTAAAAATAGATAAAGATGGCTAGATACACAGATAGATGAATGGATCGATGAATAGATGGATGGAAGAGCACACAATGTAGGTAAGTAGGTTGGTAGGTAGTTGGGTAAATGACAGACAGACACGTAAATATGTTAGATAGATAGACAGGTACGGAGAAACAACTAGCTTACTGCCCCCCTCCCCCCCACCCCACCCTAATCAACGATGCTTAAAATTGGACCACTGGAGTAGTCGAGGCCTCATCGTCTCATGTACCCTGGCGACCCCTGTTCCCGCTCCCCCCCCCTTATCTCTATGGAGGCCTCCCCCACTCTTCTCTTCTCTTCTCTTCTCTTCTCTTCTCTTCTCTTCTCTTCTCTTCTCTTCTCTTCTCTTCTCTTCTCTTCTCTTCTCTTCTCTTCTCTTCTCTTCTCTTCTCTTCTCTTCTCTTCTCTTCTCTTCTCTTCTCTTTTCTCTTCTCTTCTCTCCTCTCTCTCTCTCGTGTGTGTGTGTGTATGTGTTTGTGTCCTCCTCCCTCTCCCCTGTCTTTCCTCCTTCCCTTTCCCTTCCTTCTCTCCGATTTCGTCCCCATCCGCCTTGATTCTCCAATCCTTCACCACACCGTCTTCCATCCATTACGACCTCATCCACAGACCTTCCACATGCACCCGCTTACATCCATCGCCACAATAAACAGACAAAGGCTAAGTTATTCTTTTCGTTACTTATCGCGACCAGATAACGGGCGAGACTGCTGTCCTGCGTTGGGGTTATACCCTACCTGTAGAAGAGAGAGAAACAAAGGGTAAATATGATGCTTTGGTGTGTGGATAAAAGTGAAACATGTATAATATAGCGCGAAAAATATATATGAAGATAACAAAATATATATGAAGATAACAATTTTAAAAACACATGTATATGGGAGAAAGAGAGAAAAAAAAATGTTTCTTGCCAATAACAAATAGAACTGTAAAAGTTTGTTTTTTTTTAATATGAGGGAGGCGGTGAAGATATTGATCAAAATAAAACCACCCGGTAAAACAACAAACGAACCATCACCAATAACAACAAAAGTAGCAACAACCAAAACAAATGCAACAAAGACAACTCCGTATCATCATAAAGAGAGAAAACCAATTACTGTTGGGAAAATAGGGGGAAAATGGGTCGGAAATAGAGTTGTGACGACAAGTGTCACTGGGGCAGCTGGAGGAGGGAGGAAGGAGGAGGCAGGGGCCAAGGGAAGGCGGAGGTAAGAAGACCTTGGACAGCGCATGTTGACGTCGGCGGCAGCGGCTGCGGCAGCAGCAGCAGCATCGCCAGAACCCACGTGCGAGGGAGCGAACCGTCTAAAATAACGGCCGAGGGAGCAAGAGAGCGAGCGAGCGAGCTGGCCGCCAGCAAGCACCATACCCCGCTTATCTGCCTGCCTTTCCCCTGCATGGGATGCATGGGGGCGACAACTTGTTGCCATTCATACGAAGTAAGTGGGGAGGCAGGGGAGGGCGTAATATGATTAAAAATTCACACCAAAGTTCGTGTATACATGTATATTTATATTCATTCTCTCTTTCTCTCTCTCTCTCTCTCTCTCTCTCTCTCTCTCTCTCTCTCTCTCTCTCTCTCTCTCTCTCTCACACACACACACACACACATATATATATACATACATAGAGGTACACGCGTATACATGTTATATGTATGTGTACATGTATGTGTGCATGTGTAAGTGTATATGCATGTATGATTGTAATATTGGGACGAACAACACGTTCAACAGCAACCAGAGAAAATCACGAGCACATCCTTTGGCGACGTTCCTATACATAGAAGGTGTTGACCCCCGTCGTGTTGGAGGCGGCGGCGGCAGAGGCAAGAGGCGAGAAAAGAGAGGAAGAAGGGGCACTGCCAAGCCACGTGGCCACCAACCGGCACGTGACGCCCTCCTCATGGACACCGCACGGGACACTTTCCGGACAATTCACGGTTTCTTAGCGCTGGCCCTCGTCGGATAATTAACGAGCACTGCAAGCACTTGCCGAACGCTTCGTGGACACTTCGTTCTAGCAGTGAACCTTAAGATACTAAGAATTCGATTTAAAAAAAACAAAACAAAAAAAGAGAATAAGAGGGAGGGTGAGACGCCACAGCGACGCTAACTAGACGTGATTGATGATGGTAAATACTGACAGTAATGATTCAAAACAAGTGTGTCCTCATCATAGAATAATAATAATAATAATAATAATAATAATAATAATATTATTATTATTGTCAACAATAACAATAATGATAACTTAGTATCATTATTATCATTACAGTAATATCAATAATGATAGCAGTAGTAGTGATGATGATGATGATGATGGTAAAGGTAAAACATGTCTGTGAATAACTTAAAACATTCTCCAGGCAAAGGATGACTGGCCTAAGCAAGTGCTTTCGCTGTGCCACAACCGAACGCACTTTACCAATCGTGTAATGAGGTCCCCGCATCGCTCTTTTAATGCACTCTCTCAATTTGCAAGCAGAGAGGAAAGGATAATCTAACCAATGGTGTGCTTGCGTTTGCCTGTGCTTACGGTTGTGCTTGCATGCACGGCTTCAAGGCTTTGAAATGCACGTCCAAGGTGAAACTTGATGTGTAATGAAACTTAGGTGTTGGCGCAGGAAGGGGAGACATGGGGGAAACAGAAGAGATAAATGTGTGTGTGGGGGGGGGGGGTTAGTCTGCATTCCTTTGTTTTTAAGAATTAATTTGACTCGCATCATTTTTTTTCTTATTTCCAGAATAATACACTAACCGCGTCCACATCTCTCTTTTCGTCTCCTTCCCTTCTTCCCTCCTCTTTCTCCTTGTCGCCAACTCTTACTCTTACTCTTCCCTCTCCTCCTCCTCCTCTTCCTTCCTATCCTACCTTCCTTTCAGCTCTCTCCTTCTTTCCTTCCTCTTTCCATCAACCTCCGCTTCTCCCTCCTTCGAATAAACAGAAATTCCCTGACTTCTGCCGGGGATGCCGAGTACCAATAACCTAAGACGCGACAAGCTTACTCGTGTGTTCGCGTGTGTACGACGTATCTATACATGTACGTATGCGCGCACACGCACACGCATCGGGGATAAAACTGATATCTCATTACAGTCCGCAAGTTACCTATGCGAGCGAGGCGAGTTTCACTTCTAGCCGGTCTCACTTCCTGGAATTGCTGACACGTGCGCGCACAATATCGTAAAGAAAAAAAGGTTGCGACGAAAAGAACATATTGAAGGTACGACTTTTCCCTAGATACTTATCACATGGGGGGAAGGCGGGGGGTGAGAGTGAGAGAAGCGCAAATAGAGATAGAGAATAGGAGTTGACGACAAAGAAAGACTAAATCAACTGTAATGAAAAGAAGCAAGCTTAATGGGGACAAATAACAATAAAAACAGTGGAAAGGAAGATCACAGAAAGAGCAGGAGAAGCAGACAACACAAAAGCAATTCTGCCGCCAGGAGAACGCACGCAAGAGAGCAAGGAATCGTTGCAAGTGACATATTTGATTGGGCACCGTGAAGAGAGCTCGGGACACAAAACCAAATCTTATAACTTTTCTGTGGTTATCCTTTATTGCGCAATCTCTCACTACTTCCTCGTTACCTTCTCGGTCTCCTCCTTACTTCTCTTTCGTTATTCTTTTGTTTTTATTATCTTCATCTCTTTTCATTCCCCTCCACCTGCCAAACCCTTTTTTTCCAATTCTCCCCGTCCCTTTCATTCTACCCCCTCTCTGTCTGTCTGTCTGTCTGTCTGTCTGTCTGTCTGTCTGTCTGTCTGTCTGTCTGTCTGTCTGTCTGTCTGTCTGTCTGTCTGTCTGTCTGTCTGTCTCTAACCAATTCCGTACAATCAGCCAGACGTCTATCTCCGCCCACGAGCTTCCCTGCCTGCCTAAAGCTTAAAGCTTAAAGCTGGCCTGCATGTCCCTCTCCCTCTCCTCCCTTCAACTTTCTCAACCCCCTTGAGGGAGGGAGTGAGGGAGAGGGGGGGATGGGGAGGGAGTGAGGGGGGAGGGAGATGGGGAGGGAGTGAGGGAGAGGGGGGGAGGGAGATGGGGAGGGAGTGAAGGAGAGGGGGGGAGGGAGTAAGGGAGATGGGGGGAGGGAGTGAGGGAGAGGGGGAGGGAGAGGGAGAAGGCGAGGGAGAGGGAGAATGAGAAGGCGATTGAGAAGAAGGAGAAGGAGAAGGAGAGTATATGCAACAAAGACTGCAAAAAATGCGTCTTAGGCCTGCCCCAACAATCAACCTTTGAGTCTTATACACAGCTGCGTCTGTTTACGTCTCCCCGTCCCCGCCGCACCTGTGCTACGAGGCAGTGTTTGTCTCGCGTTTCCTCCTCATTATCTCATTCTCCTGATTTCCTTCTTTTCTTCTCCTACCTCCCCCGTTCGGCCCCTCCTCAACCCCCCTTTTCTTCCCCAAAGCCCCTCCTCAACCCCATCTTCCCTCCTCTTCCTCCTCCTTACCCACCTGAACCTCCCTCGCCTTAACCATCTTATACTCCCCCTCCCTCTCCTCCTCGCCCCTCTCCCACCCCGACCGCTACACACCTGTGCTACACCCCATCCACCCTGGACGTGTTTCGTTAAGGCATCAAAGGAGGCGAGGGAGGACAGCCGCGAATGGCGGAGCGACACGAAAGAGGGGAGAAGAAAGCGGCCGAGAGAGGGTTTTGCGGGAAAATGCAGCGACGAGGATGAGGAAGGAGAAGAAAAAGGGGAAGAGGGGGGGGGGGGGGCAGGATGATGAGAATCAAGAGGTAAGTGGAGTTGGTAGTGGTAGAGGAGAAAGATGGAAGATTCACGAGGAAGAGGAAGATGAAGAAAAGATGCGATAACGATAACGACAACAACAACAACAACGACAACGACGACAATTGAAAAATAAGTCGAGCAAAATCCCTTCACCCGCTCTCGCCCCTAATCCAGATTCCAGAACTCCAAAGGCCCTCCGAAATGCACGGCGAGTCTCCTCCTACTCGTACTACTACTGCTACCCTCCATCTCCTCCCTCTCCTCCTCCTGCCCTTCCTGCCCTTCCGTCCGTCCAAACCTCATCAATCCCTCGTCGAGCGGAGCAGCCAACAAACACCACACGGCGCAGAAGAGAAGGCGGAGGAGGAGCAGCAGCGGCAGCAGCAGCGGCAGCAGGAGCGAGTGGTATGAATGGTCGACTAGACCCGCGGAGTTATTTACAACCTACAACTGGGCCGCCTACTACCTCCCTACTCCGTACTACTTACTACCTACTCGCTCTCGTCCCAAGTCTGCGTCAGGTAGTGAAACATGACAAAGAGACAAACTAAATGGAAACAAACACAAGAAAAAAAAGCGACAAAAGTACAAAGAACACTCTTAGGGAGCAGAAAAATCAATACGTTCTTTCACCGCCCTCCCCCACCTTACCAGCCCACCCCCCTCTGATCCGTTTACTCTATCGCCTCAACCGGATATAACCAAAAAGTGCATGCTTGCATCCTCCCCCCCTCCCCTAACCCCACGACCCACCACCCAATCCATACCCGAGACAATCAAATAGCAAAATGAAATAAATAACAACAACAACAAAACAGGTCATAACTTCCCACCTTCATTTCCACAGTAAAACTAAAAGTAAGGTATAAATAATCTCAATAAACAAAACCGCAAAAAAAATAAAAGGTGGTCGGGTTCGCGCGCATCCAGTATTGACCTTGGGCTTGTGTTTACAGGCGGGAGGTGCCAACGCTCCACATTACTGAACCCCCTATTTCTCTTCTGCCTAACTCCGCCCCCGCCCCGCCCCCGCCCCCGCCCCCTCCCGGCGCAGAACCAAAATTCACCTCTAACATATAAATCAACAAACAAATAAATAAACCTGAAGGCTGATTTATTGACTTTGCAATCCTTGAATAACTATAACAAACGAATGACGCAAGAATTGTCCTCATCGTTGTGCTTAAAGCGAGTGTGGGGGTGAGGAGGAGGGGGGGAAGAGGGGAGGGAAGGGGGAGAAGAGGGGAGGGGAGGGGGAGAAGAGGGGAGGGGAGGAGGAGAAGAGGGGAGGGGAGGGGAAGAAGTGGGGAGGGGAGGGGGAGACGAGGGGAGGGAAGCGGAGTGGAGGAGAGGAGAAAGAAGAGAGGAAAGAAAGGAATACAGAAAAGAGAGGAGAGAAGAGAAAAAAGCGAGAGTGGGGGTGAGGAGGAGGGGGAGAAGAGGAGAGGGGAGGGAAGGGGAGGGAAGGAGAGGGGAGGGGAGGGGAGGGAAGGAGAGCGGAGGAGAGGAGAGAGAAGAGAGAGGAGAAAAGAAACGGAGAGAAAAGAAAAGCAGAGAGAAAGAGAGAAATACATATTGTTTGGACTCCAGAACGGTGTGGCACTGAGGAGGAGGCTCGACTGATGTGGCTCCACGCAAGATCTATCTGTAAATCTTGGTTCCACGCATGCGCAGAACACATACAGACACACGCACGCACACAAACACACTCATACACACGCACACTCTCCCTCGCTTAAAGCTAAGGCTGTGTTTGTCCCCCTGACAGCTTTAAGGCGCTGCTTATGAAACCTCAGATATGCACAGCGTCGCAGGGGAGAAGAAGAGAGAGAGGGGGGAGGCAAGAAAACGAGAGAGAGAGAGAGAGAGAGAGAGAGAGAGAGAGAGAGAGAGAGAGAGAGAGAGAGAGAGAGAGAGAGAGAGAGAGAGAGAGAGAGAGAGAGAGAGGAGAGAGAGGGAGAGGAGAGAGGGGGAAGTGAAAGAAAGGGAGGGAGAGAGAGAGAGAGAGAGAGAGAGAGAGAGAGAGAGAGAGAGAGAGAGAGAGAGAGAGAGAGAGAGAGAGAGAGAGAGAGAGAGAGAGAGAAATTAGATAAAGGAAAGAAGGGAAAGGAAAAGGGGGGGAGGGAGAGAGGG
>NW_028234405.1:11413755-11433755 GCF_977035675.1 Penaeus japonicus | reverse complement strand
GTGCAGGAGAAAGGAGGAGAAAGAAGGGAAGGAGTATGGAAGGGGTTGGTGCAAGAGGAGAACGGAAAAAGAAGGGAAGGAGGAAGTAGGGTAAGCAAAGAACAGGGAGAGGAGGAGAACAAGGAGAAAGAAAGAACAGGTATGGCAGGAGTTGGAAGAGAAGGGGGGGGAGCAAGTGCATGCATGGAACAGAAGTGACAAATTGCAGAATGGGAGAGGGAAAGGAGAGGAAGTAAAAGGGAGAGAGGCAAAGTGAGCAAAAGTGGAGGGGGGGGGGGGGTAGAACAGGAGAAGAAAGGAGGGAGGGTGGGTGGGAAGCAGAATAGGAAAGAGGGAGGGGGGCAGGAGAGGGTGAAAAAGAGGGAGGACGAAGGAAGGAGGAAGTAAGGGAAGGAGGAAGGGAGCAAAAGATGAATAAGGAAGGGGCAAACCGGACGAGCATAAGAAGAAGTGAGGGAATGACTGGGGGTAGGAAAGGAGGAGAGGTGGAAAGGAGGTTGGTAGCGAGGGAGGGAGTGGAGCAGGAGGGAAGGAGGGGGTATTAACTGGCTCCAAACAAACAAATCGTGTTTTCCCAACTAGACTGCCACCAGACGATGCCATGACGTCACTGAACTACATAAGGTGCGCAAGGAGAAAGAGGGAGAGGGGGCAAAGGGTGGGGAAGTGAATGGGGGGGAGGAGTCTTGCAGAGAGGGAGAGATGGGGGAGAGGAGGTGGTAGAGAGAGCAAAGACACGAGACGAAAAAAAAACTGGGAAGAAAAGCAAAAACGCGATCGAGAGGGAAGTCCCCTTAACCACCACACAAAATAATGGGCAGGGAGTCCTCTCGCATCAAGCGGTGACAACAGGTGATGGTACTGATGATGTCAAAACGATTGCGATGTCGTGTCTGCCACAAGGAAGTCGGAAAGGCATCGCTTTCTCAAGACTTTTTCCTTTTTCGTTTTTTATGTCTTTTATGTAAGGTTTCCTCCTGCGCCAACACATGGTGTGACGCGCGAAAAAAACAAAGGGAGGGAACGAATGTGAGAGTGAGAGTGAGAGTGAGAGTGAGAGTGAGAGAGTAAGAGTGAGAGAGTAAGAGTAAGAGTAAGAGTAAGAGTAAGAGTGTGAGTGTGAGTGTGAGTGTGAGTGTGAGTGTGAGTGTGAGTGTGTGAGTGTGTGAGTGTGAGTGTGAGTGTGAGTGTGAGTGTGAGTGTGAGTGTGAGTGTGAGTGTGAGTGTGAGTGTGAGTGTGAGTGTGAGTGTGAGTGTGAGTGTGAGAGTGAGAGTGAGAGTGAGAGTGAGAGTGAGAGTGTGAGTGTGAGTGAGAGAGAGAGAGAGAGAGAGAGAGAGAGAGAGAGAGAGAGAGAGAGAGAGAGAGAGAGTGTGTGTGTGTGTGTGTGTGTGTGTGTGTGTGTGTGTGTGCGGGCGCGTGTGTGTGCAGGTGTGTGCGTACATACTATTTCCAGTCGACAATGTACAATCAAAATGAAGAAAAACAAGGAAATCCAGACCGCCTTGCGGAGAAAAGCCTTGGGGGAGGGGAGGGGAGGGGAGGGGAGGGGAGGGAAGGGAAGAGATTGATGAAGTGAATGAGACCGAGAGAAAAGCCAAACAGCATGGAAGAGACTCCCTTCCACTCGTGCCAAAAACAAACCATCTTTCCATCCTCCACACCAACACACCTTTCCTTCCCTCCCTCATAATAGACTACTCTTAGTCAAAATAAAAACCAGCCAGAACAACAAGCATCATCTAATTTTCAAAGAAATTCTTTGGAAAAAAACAACAACTTCACTTTCTCCCTCTCGTGCAATCACGCAATGCCCGGGGAAGAAGGGCTTTTCATACCTCCTACTCTGGCTGTTGGTACAAACGAAAACAAATGCACACGCGGATATATACATACATACGTAAATACACACGTACACGCACACACAAACGCAAACACTCTTAATCCCCCTTCCACACACACGCACGCACACACACACACATTCCAGAACCGTAAGACAACACTCTCCCGACACTCTCTCCAGACCAGTAAAACCTGCCGCTGCCGCCTCCTCCGCCGACTAACCAACCAACCAATCTTCCTACCAACCGATTAACCCACCAAGCTTCCTATGAACCAACCAAACAACTAACCAACCAACTAACCAACCTCCCGAAACCACCGCCATGTTCTCTTAGTTGACACTTGCCTGATTACATCATCGCTGGTATAGAAAACGAGAAGCGCGAAATAGAACAGAAAACGAGAGGAAGAAATTAAATCAAAGGATGAATCAAGAGGAACGAGAAAAGATAAAATAAACGAAGGTGAAGGAGGAAAAAAAACAAATACAAGAGACAGAAGAAAAGACGGATATACGACAAACAACTAACATCTTAACGCTCAATGCTTCCGTAATGAAATAAAAGAAAAATATACATACACACATAAGATCGATCATATGTACAACAGAATAAATAAATAAATAAATAAACAAAACAATTCCACCAAAACAAAACCAAAGCGAACACACACACCTCGCGCCATCTTTCAAATCTCAAAATAGAACACACAATCCCCGGTGTCTGTATTTGTTTTGTTCTATTGTGCGCGCACACTGGGTCTGCGTGCGTGTGCATGCGCATCGTCATCTGCGTGCGTGGACGTGGGCTCATGTGTGTGCGTATGCGTGTGCGTATGTTCAATTATCACGCCTGTGCTGTGCAACAGGGGAGTGTCACCCGGATGTCCATGAGGTCGCAGGGGAGAGGCAATGGAAGAGAAGGGGGAGGAGAAAAGATAGAAAGAGGGAGAGGGGGGAAAGAAAGAGGGGTGGTGAAAGTGAAGAAGGCATAAATCAAAGAAGAAAAACGAAAAAAAAACGAACAAAGGAAGATTTCTCTCTCTCTCTCTCTCTCTCTCTCTCTCTCTCTCTCTCTCTCTCTCTCTCTCTCTCTCTCTCTCTCTCTCTCTCTCTCTCTCTCTCTCATATACGGTAGCGTTGACGGACTCGAGAAGAGGGAAAGCGGGAGAGCAACAGCACTCGCACTGTTACTACCCACAACGGGATATAGAATGGAGGGAGGGGGGGAGGGAGGTGAAGGAAAGGGAGGAGAGGGAGAGGTCAGAGAAGGAGGCAAGGAGAAAGAAGAGGAAGAATAACGAGGGAAGGAAGAGAGGAAGGGAAGAGAGGAAGGGAAAGAGGAAGACAGAAGACGGAACAGACAGAAGAACAGATAGAGAAAAAGGGCGGGTGGAAGAGGCGGTACGGAGAAGAGAGGAGGGGGGGGCAGGGTTCACAGAAGACGAAACACCAGCACACCAAACATAAAAAGAAAAAAAACAAGAAAACGACGACATCCCTTGCTTCTAGTGCGAGGTCCTGTTTAAAGCGTTTGTCTTCTTTTTTATCGTCGTGCAGTTTAGTGGATTTGGGAGCGATCGGGGTTGGGTGGGGTTGGGGTGGGAGGTGGGGGGCATAAAGGCGTCCCGCAGCCGACACCCTTTCTTACGCGCATGTAAACAAAAACAGACAAAAAAAAAAGCAAACAAAAGACTAATCCAATTTGAGCCTAAGCAATAGTGACGAAAAAACCTGCATAAACAAATAAACAAACAATTAAAATTTGAAGCATGGCTGCACAATCGCCAGACGACCGTTGTAAGAAGCCGTAGATCCAATGCCAAGAAATTCGCCGACGGGGAAACCGCGCATCGTCTCAAGAAAAGCCTCCCGCAAGTTCAACAACTCTTCTCATACTCCTTCACCATCATCACCCTCCTTCTACTTCTCTTTCCCGCACCACCTTCTCCCGATCTGCCTTCTATTTCTCCCTCCTCTACCGGTCCTTCTGCTCTCCTTCCCTCTTGTCCCATCTTGCAATTCTTCCTTTTCCCTTTCCCTTCCCCTTTCTCTTCCCTCCTTCTCCACCTCCTCCGTTATTTGCACTACCATAAAAAAAAGACTTCCCTTACCTATCACATCTCCCTTCCAATCTATCGTGAACCATCTTGCACCACTCCATTCCATCCTCCACACCTGACCCTCACCTTTTGAGTGACTAACCAAGTCCCACTTATACCCGCTGGAAACACGTCTCCCCCACCATAACAGTCAATCACTTCAATAAAAAACATATCCGAAATCCATCTATAAAAAAAAGGAAAAAAGTCATCACCTTCAAACAATCAAAAATGAAAACAGTTAACAGAACCATCCGAATCAATCAGTCACCGACGTCAAAACGCTCAAACAGACAAAACCAACTAGTTAGAGGAACTAACCATGCTAACCAACCCGACCAGTAAGATGTCAGCCTATTCAGTTAGTTAGCCGATCGGTCAGCCGGTTATAGCCGACAAGGAATCCCTTTTAGAGCTTCACTAAACATGCATAGCCAATGAAGCGAGAGAGAGAGAGAGAGAGAGAGAGAGAGAGAGAGAGAGAGAGAGAGAGAGAGAGAGAGAGAGAGAGAGAGAGAGAGAGAGAGAGAGAGAGAGAGAGAGAGAGGGGGGGAAGGGAGGAGAAAGGGAGAGAGGGAGGAGGGTGAGGGGAAGGGAGGGGAAGGGAAGGGAAAGGAGGGGGAGGGGGAGGGGAAAGGAGGGGGAGGGAGGGAGAGCGAGAGAAGGAGAGATGGAACCTGCCGGCCTCTTCCCCATCTTCGTAACAGCTGGACGTACTATTCCAGGCTGGGATAATGAAAAGTATGAATGAAAATTAATTATTTCAAGGCCATACCAATCCCATCAAGATTACGGTCGAACGAAATTGCTGTGATATCGAAACACTAATCACGCATCTTGTGCTTTGTACTAATGCATTCCCTTTTTGTCCCTAATAATTGTCTAAGTGAAGTAAGGTCGTTCCAAATAACGCATAAAAAAGAAAAGAAATGGCGGGACAGAATACGGCGTAAACATCAAAAAGAAAAGAACAAATTGCCAACAAGGGTGGAAGACGGGAAGGGGAAGGGGAAGGGGAAGGGGAAGGGGAAGGGGAAGGGGAAGGGGAAGGGGAAGGGGATGAGGGGAAGGGGATGAGGGGAAGGGGGGGGAGAGGGAGAGGGGGTTGATGAACATGCACCTTGCCCCGGCCGATCGCTCGCTCGCTCGGTCGGGTCGCACGCAAGTATTCATGCTGACAACGCCGAGCATGTTACCCCCGACGTCAGCATTAAAGGCGACCATGTCGGTGCACGAGCCAGTAACAGGGATGCCGGTCGCTGTTCCTACGTGTGCGTCAGCGCTGTGTGTGTGCCTGTGTGTGTGTGTGTGTGTGTGTGTGTGTGTGTGTCGGGAGGGGGGAGGGGGTGCATGCAAGCCCTTATACCACCCGTCGGGATATTTCTAAGGAAGAAGGGAAGATCCAACCAAGCGTTCCGTAAGCCCGACATGGCTGTGAACGACAGTCTAACTGGCCAAGAGGAGATTGCCACACTAGCAACGAGTGCCACCGAGCTCCATCGCTCCGTCCAGGCACAGAGGGCGAACGCAAATCCCTGGCACGGGGACAAACATGCCGGCACACTCCAGCCCGCACCATAGCAACATCCTAGGGACCTCGTACAAGCCGGCAATGCCAACTCCGAACATCCGCCAGTGCCGACAGGGGACGACCAAAATGACGACGGAAAACGGCAAGCTGAGGCGAGGCACGGGAAGACAGTTCCGTTGGAGGCACGGAAAATAAAATAGCCGGAGACGTGAAAGGGGAAGAGGAAGAGGAAGAGGACCAGGACGACGACAACGACGGAAACGAAGATAACAACGACGCACACGGGACACTCGACACCTCCACAGTGTCATGAAGAGCTGAAAACGACAACGACGAAGGTGACAATGACGCAACCCAAACAAACGAGACAAACATCACCTTCACCTTGTCACTGCGAACAGGAAATGGCAATGAAGGTGACAGTGAGAGCAAAACAGACATCACCTTCACCTTGTCATTCAGAGCAGGCGAGTGACGCGGGGGTCGAGGGTGTCCAATGGTCAGTCAAATCGTTCGCTGCCATCCTCCCTCCCCCCCCTCTCTCTCTCCCGATCGCTTAAGCCCCGCCCCACTCCGACCCAATGATACGCTACAATGACCCGATAACATAAAGAAAGAAAAGATTCACTATCCGAAGGAAGCTTGGCGACCGTGGTACCAACACTGCAGTAGAAAGATGTGTATAGAGATGGAACGTGAATTTGTTGACATGAGCAGATAGGATCAGCTGACAGGCAGGGGGAGAGAATAACTAGAGCGAAGGACATGTGACGAAAATAGAAAGAGGGAGAGGGAGAGGGAGAGGGAGAGGGAGAGGGAGAGGGAGAGGGAGAGGGAGAGGGAGAGGGAGAGGGAGAGGGAGAGGGAGAGGGAGAGGGAGAGGGAGAGGGAGAGGGAGAGGGAGAGGGAGGGAGGATGGGAAAGGGAAAGGAAGGAGGCGGAGGGGAGGAGGAGGAAGGCGGCAATCACGTGCAACATCTGGAGACGCAGTGACGACGCTCACGAGCAGCCCCAGTTCCTGCTGCTTGCCACCGCCATCTCTATGCGCTTGCTTGGCCAAGTGCTGCTGGACCCCGGCCTCCCTCCCTCCCTCCCTCTCTCTCAACCTCTCTCTCGACCAACAATTGACTAAATCAACTCCTTTCTCCACCATGACCTTTTTATCCCCTTTCCTCCCTTCATTCATTCATCCATTCCTCAAAAAAATATCGTTACTTGTTTTTCTCCCCCTTTTAGTGATAAGAAGTGCCCGCACACACGCACTCACACACTCTCACATACAAACACACCTCGCACCGCATCCGCCTCAGCCCTAACAACAAGACTCCACAAGAGAAGAAAAAAAAAGGAAAAAAAAAAAACACACCAGCAATAGCATCACCACCACAAAGAAACCGCTGAGCTCCGCAAACGCCACATCAACAACACACTCTTCGCGATGGACGGGCGACCCCTACCGACGAAGGGAAGGGAAGGGGAGGGGGGGAGGGGGAGCGTGGGACTCTCAAACTCTGGCCGGCCTTGGCGACAAGAGCAAGGGGGCAGTAAGGGGGAAGGGGGAGGGGGAGGGGGAAGAAGTTATGATGTTAGAGAAAGGATTAATTAATTGTAGGGTAGGGGTAGGGGTAGGGGTAGGGGTAGGGAAAAGGGAAGTAAAGGGTAGGGGCAGTGAGTAGGCGGGACAAACCAGTAGAATCGGTGATCGGGTACACGGGGGGGGGGAGGAGGGAGAGAGGGAGGAGGGAGAAAGGGAGGAGGGAGAAAGGGGGAGAGAGAGAGAGGGGGAGGGAGAGAGAGAGAGAGAGAGAGAGAGAGAGAGAGAGAGAGAGAGAGAGAGAGAGAGAGAGAGAGAGAGAGAGAGAGAGAGAGAGAGAGAGAGAGAGAGAGGGATATACTAGATACAAGTTAAAAGAGAGGATACAAAGAGGATGCCAGAGGATGGGAAGGAGAGGGGGGGATTGAGAAGAAAGGGAGAGGGGAGGGAGAAATGGGAGGAAAGGAAGGAAGAAGAGGAGGAGCAGGAGTAGGAAGGGAATGAGGAGGAGGTGGAGGAGGAGGAGGAGGAGGAGGAGGAGGAGGAGGAGGAGGAGGAGGAAGGGGAGGAGGAGGAGGAGGAGGAGGAAGGGAATGAGGAGGAGGGGGAAGAATGAGAAGGAGGAGGGAGAAGAGGAATAATGAGGAGGAGAAAGAATAGGAATAATGAGGAGGAGGAGGAAAACAGAGGAAAAAGAAGAATAGGATTAGGCGGAGGAGGCTGAGAAGGCAGAGGAATGGGAAGAGGAAGAGGAAAAAAGGAAGAAAACCATAAAAGCAGAAAGAAGAGAAGAAATAGGATGCAGGGGGAGTGGGAGCAGCAGGATGAGAAGGCGGAGGAGGATGGACTCCGGGCGGGCGGGGAGTGGAGGAACGAGAACAATGTTTACAAACACCGCTGTGCCCGTTACCCCCGTCACAGCCGCCCGCCCGTCCGCCCGCCCAGCCACCTAGCCCTCTCCCAACTGCCCGTCCCCTTATACCCCCTCTACCCCCGCTACCCACACCCCACCCCAGCCCCATGCCCACCAGCCACGGGGCCGCGGCTCCTACCTCGCTCGCACACCGCAGCGCCCTCTCTCTCTCTCTCTCTCTCACACGCTGCATCCTCCAATGAACGATATCTGCACGTACACTCAAGGAACACACATGCATGCATATATACATGCATACCCACTCACTCACATACTACACACGTGTGTATGCATGCGGGTGTAGACACACACAGACACAGACACAGACAAATACAGGTATACTTCACACAAACATATACAAAAAACGCCACAAATGGAAGAATTTACATTAGCTTTCTCCCTCTCACCCCCACCCTCTCTTCGCTTGCAGCAACACCGTGTCTTGATTTCAGAGCATAAAATACCAAGGTAGTAAACCTCCGTAGGAAAAAGAGGGGGTGGAGAGGGAGAGGGAGAGGGAGAGGGAGAGGGAGAGGGAGAGGGAGAGGGAGAGGGAGAGGGAGGGGGAGGGAGAGGGAGAGGGAGAGGGAGAGGGAGAGGGAGAGGGAGAGGGAGAGAGGAAGAGGCTAGGGGAGGAAGGGAGGGAGGGGGGAGGAGAAAACAGTCTTGAGAGAGAGAGAGAGAGAGAGAGAGAGAGAGAGAGAGAGAGAGAGAGAGAGAGAGAGAGAGAGAGAGAGAGAGAGAGAGAGAGAGAGCAATTAACAGCAGTGAAGGTATCAAAAAATGCGTACGAGGGGACGGGTGTACCCTCATGGCCAAGGACAACCCCCCTTCCTCCTCCCACCATCCCCTCCCTTAGCAACACATCTCGCAGAAACGCAACCATCTCTCTCTCTCTCTCTCTCTCTCACTCACTCACTCACACAACCTCCCCCCCCCACCTCACCCAACACAAAATCCTCTACATACACTGTGAGAAACTAACACTCCACAACTTCTTCATTTCATCTCCCCTCCCCTCCCCTTCCGCCAACTCAATCCCGAAAAGCACCGTTGCAACACCAGCCAACACACGCAATTACATCAAAGACACACACATACACATACACATACACATACATACACACACACACACGTGCGCGTCCGCTAAACCGCCGACGTCATCCTACTCATACAGCTCACACTACCTCCTCACCCCACACCCCTAGGTCATCCACCTCCCATACCTACCCAACAGAACCCGTCACTACGTAAAACTACGCGCCTAGGAGTAGTGAAATCGAGGGGAGAGAAGGGGGGGAGGGAAAGAGAGGTAATGCGGGGGTAAGGGGAGGGGAAGAGAGGTAATGAGGGGGTAAGGGGAGGGGAAGAGAGATAATGCGGGGGTAAGGGGAGAGGGGGAAAGAGAGGAGGAGAAAGGGAAAGGGAGGAGAAGGACTGGGGATAAGATGGAGGAGAGGGGAGAGGTGGGGATAGGCTGGATGGAGGAAACAGGCGTAAGAGAAAAAGGGAGAAAAAAAGGAGAGAAGGTCATGAGTACGAAACAAGGCTAAGGCATGGGGTAGGGGTAGGGGGGGGAGAGGAGTACGGGCAGGGACAGCGCTTATCATAATCTGAAGGCCGACTCTCCAGCCCAGACCGGCGTCAAACCAGTTGTGATTGTGACTCGTCCGCGTAAACAAACATCGATAAAGAAAGATACAATGTTTTAAAAATAGTAGTAATAAAAAAAAATAAAAAGATAAAAATCTAACGTGTAGAGAGAGACGAACTTGTGGATTGGCGACGCACATAATGGCACGGATGCTGGTTGACTTGCTCTTGGGTTTACCACAGCTTGCGCAATATGGGAGGGGGGGGCAAGGAGAAGAAAGAGGAGAGAGGGAAAAGGAGAGGAGAGGAGAGAGGGAAAAGGAGAGGAGAGGAGAGAGGGAAAAGGAGAGGAGTGGAGAGGAGAGAGGGAAGAGGAGAGAGGAGGAGAGAAAAGGAGAAGGGGGGGGAGAGGGGAGGAGAGGAGAGGAGACGAGAGAGGAGAGGAAGAGGAGACGAGAGAGGAGAGGAAGAGGAGACGAGAGAGGAGAGGAGAGGAGGCGAGAGAGGGGGAGAAGGGAGAAGGGGAGAGGAGGAGGAGGAGGAGAGAAAAGGAGAAGGGGGGGAGGGAGAGGGGGGGAGAGGGGAGGGGAGGAGAGGAGAGGAGAGGAGAGGAGAGAGGAGAGAGAGGAGAGAGGGAAGAGGAGAGAGGAGGAGGAGGAGAGAAAAGGAGAAGGGGGGGGGAGAGGGGGGGAGAGGGGAGGGGAGGAGAGGAGAGGAGAGGAGAGGAGAGAGGGAAGAGGAGACGAGAGAGGGAAGAGGAGAGGAGAGAGGAGAGAGAGGAGAGAGGGAAGGAGGAGAGAACCACACACAGCAAAAACGAAAACACGAAATGAAAACAAGCGAGAGGGAGGGGCCCCCATCACCAAGTGAGGAAGCAAAATAACAAAAAGACCAAACGATGTCCACTCTCGTACATCAGCCCGTAAATTGCGTCATTCCGACCGCACACACTAAACCACGTACACTATGTTCTAAGCGCCATAATGGGCGTCGTTGTAGCACGAGCCCGCCCACAAGAAGCCAGTGGGTGGCTGGGCCTCGAGGGACATGGTGCTCAACGAGGCCGAACGAGCCAGAGATTGTGGAGGGCGAGAGATGCTTGCAAGAAAGCACGTACCAAGAAGATAACCGCCATCTCTCCGAACAACGGCGCGAGACAGCATAAATATACTAGCACAAAAACTTACAAAAACAAAGGCATAACAATATGCAAATCCACGCGCACACGATGTATGTTTATATATATATATATATATATATATATATATATATATATATATATATATATATTTATATATATATAAATACAAAGCCAAGGTATTCTGGTACTAAAAATATCGCATCCAGTTCCTCCCTCCGGGGCAGGGGAGGGGTAGGAGGAGAAGGGGGACAGGGGCAGGGTAAGTGGGAGAGGGAGCTAGGGCCACGGGGAGGGGTGTGTGGGGGACAAGGTGACATGGGTAGGAGGAGAGGGGGTGACGCAGGAGTGGAGGGATAGGAGGGATGAGGGAGATGGGGGAGGGGGAGTGGGGAGGGGGAGTGGGAGTGGGAGGGCCTTAGCTTAACTTGAGCAGATGATACTGATTCTAAAAATAAAACGACCTTCCGTTCCACGTTGACAAACAAGCAAACATGCATGCATGCCATGTGCTACAAATTGTGCTTCGAACAAACCTTAAGCTAATCATTTTATCTTTTGGGCCCCAAAGGCTCCCATCTCCAAGCCCCTTCTGCACGCATGCACACACAAAAAATGAAAACTAAGTTATATAATAAATACATAACTAAGTAAAAGAAAAAAAAATAATATAGCTTTAATAACACGTACAGTAATAAATAAATAAGTAAATACAAATAAAACGCAGCAAAATACCCTCGAGGAACATACGAGACCAGCCAGCATACGCCAGGTACGCGGCCAACCACAAGAACAAGGATAAAAAGAATCACCAAGGCCCGTCAATAGAAAGAAGCCTCCGAGCGTAACCGGTGTCGGGTGTCAAACGCCACTCGTGTCGTGTGTCAAGTGCGTGTCAAGTCTGTTACTACTTCCTGCAGGGGACGAAAGGGTCGCACTCCAAAATACATTGGGTTAATGTTAGAGCATTTCATCATAAAATATACAGTTAATCAACAATATGAAAACAGTAAAGCATCTAAGTATGTCAGAGAGCAAGTAAATAGGGAGAGGGGAAAGGGAGAGAGGGAGGAGAGAATAAGGGAGATAGGGAGATAGGGAGAGGGGGGGGAGGGAAGGAGATAATTAGGGAGATAGGGAGAGGGGGAAGGGATGGAGAAAGGGAGATAGGGAGAGGGGGGAAGGGGAGGGGGAGGGAGGGAGGGAGAAAGAAAGAGGGAGGGAGAGAGAGAGGGGGGAGTGGAGGGAGAGTGATATATTTCACTGCAGGAGAGAGGGAGATAGGGAGAGGAGGGAGGGGATGGGAGGGGAGGGGAGGGGAGGGGAGGAGAGAGGGAGGGGAGGAGAGAGGGAGGGGGAGAAACAGAAAGAGAGAGAGAAGGAAGGAGGGAGAGAGTGATATATTTCACATGTGTACGAGTTATCGCTATTAATCAGTCACGTAATCCGCACAACACTTGTCTGTATCGTTACGCAGGTCGTAAGCACACAATAAAATAGATAAATAAACATCGTTTTTATCATCTGTACATTACCCAAATTTTCTTATATGTACAGGCATCATACATCTATCCATACATCACCCCTCCCTCCTCCTACACACACACACACACACACACACACACACACACACACACACACACACACACACACACACACACACACACACACACACACACACACACACACACACACATACATACATACATACATACATATATACATACATATATACATACATATATACATACATACATACATACATACATACACATACACATACACATACACATACACACACATACACATGAGAAAATAAAAAAGGCGAGGCTGCATGCCCCGGGCGAGCAGTGTCCGCCACGCTCCGTGTCAACAATCTTATCGCGAGTGGCGGAGACGACCGACCGGGGGCCCGCACCCTCCTCCTGCTGCTGCTGCTTCTCCGCCTCCGCCGCCTCCGCCGCCTCCGCCAGCACCTGCACATCTGTCACTCGACAGCGCCCTGGCTACCGCCGCCGCCGCCGCCGCCTCAGGGTGAGTGAGCCCCTTCGGACTACCGAATAGTCGTCCTCGTCCTCTTTATTCTTCGTTTTTACTCTGTTTATTCGCCACTCTTTACTATTCCTGTCTCTCTTTCCTGGCATCAGGCTTCTTTCCTGCCTCCCTGTCTCTCCAACCAATATTTGCCAACAAGATGACAACAACAACCATCAACCAGTTATCTACCCAGTCAATGCAAAAGATTGGCAACAGAGCACACAGCTGACCCGCTCGCAATTCTGCAATTTGGAACCCGCAACGCATGCCTCCTCGCTCGCTCGTTGGAGTTACACGCCTGGATGAGCAAGTGGGCGTGCGTGGGCGGGAGTTTACGCTCCGCTCGGTCGCGCAGCAGAAATTCTCACGGTGTGTTTACAAAACAAACAAATGGGTGAATAAATGATGCACAGACAAGAGAGTAAGTAAATAACAGAGGATTATACAATTATATACACATACACATATACATACATACATGCATACAAACACACACATTGTGTGTGCGTGCGTGCGTGCAACCAAGTAAAATCCCCTTCCTTTGTCTCAATTCCTCCTTATCGCACCTCCCCACCCATAATTCCTCTTCATTTCTATCATCTTCATTCTCGGCTTCCTCCTTCCCTTCTCTCGCCTTTCCCCTCCACTCCTCCCCCCTCTGCAGAGTAAAATTCCCCCACCCCTGCCACCTCGGTGCTGCTGCAGTCTCCACCGCCGTCAGCGTCACCTGGCCGGGCTTCGATCGGATGGCGTCATGGGAAGAGAGGGACGCCTTCCAACGTTCCAACCTTCCAACATTCTACCCTCCTTTCCTCATTTTAGCCTGCAAAC
The DNA here is from genome assembly GCF_977035675.1 of Penaeus japonicus. Lineage (NCBI taxonomy): Eukaryota > Metazoa > Arthropoda > Malacostraca > Decapoda > Penaeidae > Penaeus > Penaeus japonicus. The sequence continues at coordinate 11,420,238 of NW_028234405.1, read as the reverse complement.
ACTAAGGCCTGCCCACCACAAAGCTTCCCAACCAGTCTAACCATTCCAGTATTCCAGACTGTAACCCTTCATTCTCCTACTTAACAGGTCCTCGCTACATTCATTTCTTTATTCATCCATTCACCTTCATCTTCTGGATTCACCCACTAATCATATGGTCTGTCTCCAGAGTGGAGAGGAATGCCCAGAATGAGGGATAGATAGATAGATATAGATAGATAGATAGATAGATAGATAGATAGAGAGAGAGAAGACAGAGAACGATAAAGACAGACAATTCTTCAACCTCCGTCTGCTTCTTTCTCATCTTCTACCTGCTCCTTCCCCCACGGCATTCCTTCCTACCACCCATCCCTCCCCTCTCTCTCAGCCTCTCCCCTCCCTTCCCCCTCTCTCTTAGCCTCTCCCCTCCCTTCCCCCTCTCTCTTAGCCTCTCCCCTCCCTTCCCCCTCTCTCTTAGCCTCTCCCCTCCCTTCCCCCTCTCTCTTAGCCTCTCCCCTCCCTTCCCCCTCTCTCTTAGCCTCTCCCCTCCCTTCCCCCTCTCTCTTAGCCTCTCCCCTCCCTTCCCCCTCTCTCTTAGCCTCTCCCCTCCCTTCCCCCTCTCTCTAACTCCCTCCCCTCCCTTCCCCCTCTCTCTAACTCCCTCCCCTCTCTTCCCCCTCTGTCTCACTCCCTCCCCTCCCTTCCCCCTCTGTCTCACTCCCTCCCCTCCCTTCCCCCTCTCTCTAACTCCCTCCCCTCCCTTCCCCCTCTGTCTCACTCCCTCCCCTCCCTTCCCCCTCTCTCTAACTCCCTCCCCTCCCTTCCCCCTCTCTCTCACTCCCTCCCCTCCCTTCCCCCTCTCTCTCACTCCCTCCCCTCCCTTCCCCCTCTCTCTCACTCCCTCCCCTCCCTTCCCCCTCTCTCTAACTCCCTCCCCTCCCTTTCCCCTCTCTCTCACTCCCTCCCCTCCCTTCCCCCTCTCTCTAACTCCCTCCCCTCCCTTCCCCCTCTCTCTAACTCCCTCCCCTCCCTTCCCCCTCTCTCTAACTCCCTCCCCTCCCTTCCCCCTCTCTCCAACTCCCTCCCCTCCCTTCCCCCTCTCTCCAACTCCCTCTCCTCCCTTCCCTCCCCTCCCTCTATCTTACCCACTGGCGCTCCCACACCCCTTCCCCGCCCTGCCACTCCCACCCTAATCAGAGTACCATGACGCAACCCCACGCAACCAGCCCCATGCGAATTCCCAGACACGCTGGAGCCACCGCCGATCGCTGGGGCCACCTCCCTCTCCTGAGAGTGAGTGTGTGTGTGAATGATATAAACTCCCAATTCACCCCCTTCTACCTCCCCACCCCCCAAACAGCATCTTTTTTTTCTCCTCCACATCCCTCTCATTCCTTAGTTTTCTTCTCCCACACTCTCCCTAACCTTTCCTCCCTTCTATCTTCCTCTCACCCCCAATACCCCTCCCCCCCCTTCACCTGAGCCACGTCGTCATCATCATCTGGGTTAAGTGCATTCCACGCATACTGGAGTTTCCAGGGCGGATGTGGGCACAGGCTAAGAAGTGGGTGTTGAAAGAGAGCGCGAGAGAAAATGAGAGAAAGATCGAGATCGAGAGAGGGGGGAGAGGGAGAGAGTGGGGAGAGGGAGAGAGTGGGGAGAGGGAGAGAGTCGGGAGTGAGTGGGGGGAGAGGGAGAGAGTCGGGAGTGAGTGGGGAGAGGGAGAGAGTGGGGAGAGAGTGGGGAGAGGGAGAGAGTGGGGAGAGAGTGGGGAGAGGGAGAGAGTGGGGAGAGGGAGAGAGTCGGGAGAGAGTGGGGAGAGGGAGAGAGTCGGGAGAGAGTGGGGGGAGAGGGAGAGAGTGGGGAGAGGGAGAGAGTGGGGAGAGGGAGAGAGTGGGGAGAGGGAGAGAGTCGGGAGAGAGGGAGAGAGGGCGAGAGAGAAATGGGGGGGGGGGGAGAGAGAAGGAGAGAAAGGGAAGAGAGAGAGAAGGAGAGAAGGGAAAGAGAGAGAGAAGGAGAGAAGGGAAAGAGAGAGAGAAGGAGAGAAGGGTAAGAGAGAGAGGAGAGAAGGGAAAGAGAGAGAGGAGAGAAGGGAAAGAGAGAGAGAAGGAGAGAAGGGGGGAGAGAGGGAGAGAAGGGGGGAGAGAGGGAGAGAAGGAGAGGAGGAAGGAGAGAAGGGGGGAGAGAGGGAGAGAAGGAAGGAAAGAGGGAGAGAAGGAGAGGAGGAAGGAGAGAGGGAGAGAAGGAAGGAAAGAGGGAGATAAGGAGAGGAGGAAGGAGAGAGGGAGAGAAGGGGGTGACAGAGATCAAGATCAAGCCCCCTTCCCCCCTCCCTCCCCCACCCCATCCCTCCCACACACATACACCTACATCCCAGAAGTCGACAGAAGTTCCCGTGCGAGGCGAGGCGAAGCGAGGCAATCCAGAGAGAAAGTGCAGTTTGGGGAAGGAGAAAAAAGGAAAAAAAAAGGAGAGAAAAAGAGGCGCGGGGAAAAAGCGAAAGAAGTGCAGACTTCCCTCAAGGGGTGACTTGCTCTGTTGGAGAATGGAAAGAGAGGAGAGGAGGAGAGAAGAGGATGTGAGTGAGTGTGTGTGTGAGCGACCGAATGAGTGTGAGTGTGTGAGCGACCGAATGAGTGTGAGTGAGTGTGAGCGACCGAATGAGTGTGAGTGAGTGTGTGAGCGACCGAATGAGTGTGAGTGAGTGTGTGAGCGACCGAATGAGTGTGAGTGAGTGTGTGAGCGACCGAATGAGTGTGAGTGAGTGTGAGCGACCGAATGAGTGTGAGTGAGTGTGAGCGACCGAATGAGTGTGAGTGAGTGTGTGAGCGACCGAATGAGTGTGAGTGAGTGTGTGAGCGACCGAATGAGTGTGAGTGAGTGTGAGCGACCGAATGAGTGTGAGTGAGTGTGTGAGCGACCGAATGAGTGTGAGTGAGTGTGTGAGCGACCGAATGAGTGTGAGTGAGTGTGTGAATGAAAGCAAGAATTTAGTTGAGTTGAGTTGAGTTTAGTGAAAGAGAGAGAGAGAGAGAGAGAGAGAGAGAGAGAGAGAGAGAGAGAGAGAGAGAGAGAGAGAGAGAGAGAGAGAGAGAGAGAGAGAGAAAAAATAAGAACAGCAGACAACCCAAACGCAGAAAAACAAACAGAGCACATCAAAGGAATAACACATTAAAACTCTTAAGACTTATTTCGCGAAAGCATTCCTCCTCCGTGAATAAGGGAATAAAAAAAAACAGAGAGAGACAAAGCGAGAGAGAAATAACACACGACCCGTTTCGTAAGTGGAGTGAAAGCACGAGAGGAAAAACAAATTAAAACAAAAAGTGGCAAAAGCGAGACGAGGAAAAGAGTAGTAATAATAAAAAATAAAACGGGAATAGACAAACAAACAAACAAATCAAACTAATAAATGACTTTTAAGAATCTAGACAAATACTCGCAAAACTTGGAAATAAACAAAGAGACTCTAAGAACACACAAACAACAGATAAGAGGTGAATCGTGATATGAAATCAACAAGTAAATAAATAAACAACATCCGCATAGCAACATCCAGGAAACCGAGATAGAAAAAGAACGAAAGTTATAAGATACAAACCATGGAAAATAAAGTAAAAAGAAACTCGGAAAAAACAACAAAGAAAAGCAAAACTAAAGAAGAAAACAAACAAATAAATGAACTCCTGCATAAGACATTACAAAAGTGTATACATTTAGGGAATCAGGTGACGTCACGTGACACGAGGTTAGTAACACGAACGCTTGTGAAAGATAATAAAAGAGGAATAGAAGAATTGGGGGGGGGGGTTGAGGGGGGTAGGGGGGAGGTGGAGGAAGGGTGAAGGAGGGGATGGAGAAGGAGGAAGAGGGAGGTGGGGGTGAAGGGGGAGGGATAAGGGTGAGGGGATGAGGGGGGAATTGAGGGGGGGGTAGGGGGAGGTGGAGGAAGGGTGAGGGAGGGGGGTAAGGACGAGGAGAGAGGGAGGATGGAGGGGATGGAGAGGGAGAAGGATGGAGGGGATGGAAACAGGGAAGGATGAGGGGGAGAAGGGTGAGGGGGAGAGGGGTGAGGAGGGAGGGAAGAGGAAGGGTGAAGGAGGGGGGTAGGGATGAGGAAGGATGGAGGAGGGATGGGATGGAAAGGGACGAGGAGGGAGGTGGGGGAAGGTGGAGGTGAATGGGGAGGGATGATGGGGAAGGAGGTGGAGGTGAAGGGGGGGGAGAGGAGGGAGGTAGGAGGAAAGGGGAGGGGGAGGAGTAAGGAGAGGGAGAGGGAGGGGGAGGAAGAAGTGGGAGAAAGGAGAGTTGGAGAAAAGGGAAGTGAAAAGGAAGAAAAGGGTAAAAAAGGAACAAAAAGAGGTCAGGGGAGAGTGCATCTGAGCAAGCAAAGCATTGGCGACAAGCTATCGAAGAAATCGGGGTAGCAACACCAAACGGACTTCAGAGAGAGAGAGAGAGAGAGAGAGAGAGAGAGAGAGAGAGAGAGAGAGAGAGAGAGAGAGAGAGAGAGAGAGAGAGAGAGAGAGAGAGAGAGAGAGAGAGAGAGAGAGAGAGAGAGAGAGGGGGGGGGGGGCAAGAGAAAGAGACTTTTTTGACTTTGACGAGTTTACTGAGACAAGTGATTGAGAACGAGAGATAGAGATAGATAGAGGCTGTAAGGAGTGTGGGGGGAGCGGGAAGCAATAGGATGGGAGGAAGGTAAAAACAAATGAAGAGAGAGAGAGGTGGTGATAAGAAATAGCCGCAAAAAATAAACAACATGCAGTTGTAGATAAATACACAGAAAAAAAAAACAAGCACACAAACATCCAGATCAAAACAGCCTCTCCTCTCTCTCTAATCGCCCTTGCACACGCGCCGGCGCATACACGCACGCACGAGGGCGCGCACACACAGGCAGACATACAGACATACAGACAGGCAGACAGACACGCAGCCCCAGAGCCATCCGTAGAGCCAAGGGAAACGGGGACAAACGGATGCAATCTCCCTACTCACCACGGGGCGAGGAGGGCGAGGGGAGTCGCCTGGGCAACAACGCCACGTACCTGGAACGAGAGAGAAAAAGTGAAGATGACAACAGCGCTCACGCTTGACAACAACAAACCCCATCTTGACGCAAGTGACACCCAGCTGGTGTAACACAATGGGGGTAATAATAACAGAGGCTTGGTGTGCAACAACGAACAATAATAACGAGGTATATAAAAGATGATGGTGGTTATGGTGATCGGTCGAGTGACGGTGTTGTGGTGAAGTGGGTAAGTGTAATAGATTGGTTGATGACCAAAATAATTAGACAAATAAAAATATTATCTAAATAAGTATACTTACATGCAAACTTACATACACATAAAGACAAAAAAAAAATGAATAAAATAAATACAAACACATATCATATTACATATGTATTATCTATGTATGTATGTATGTATGTATGTATGTATGTATGTATGTTTTTGTTTTTTTTACATACATGTGTGTGTGTTTGCGCGTGCTAATAACATTGGCGAATTTTACATAAGAGGAAGACCTACAATACAAAATTCAACGCAACATATAAAAAACACTACACGAATCATGTGTTCCTTGTCGAGCTTTCTATGCTCGCCTACAAAGGTAATGATAATATCAATAGATAATGATATCAATAATGACGATGATGATGACAATGATTAGAAGCACCTGACGTCAAGCAGACTTTTATTCTCGTCTCCTCCAATCGTTCCTTTAATCCCCCTCCCCCTCCCATCTTACCCCCGCCCCACAAGCCATTGTAACCGGACCAGCATCCAATAATCCATGCTGATTGGGCCAATCAGCAAGCAAGCAAGCAAGCAAACAAGCAAGCAAGTCCCGTGCTGTCGCCGCGTTCGCCTGTTAGTCGCCGCCACGCTCAATATCCGGGACGCGTGTGGAACATATTCACATAACACGATTCATTTTATTTAGAAGCTGTTTCTTTGCTTGTTTTGTTTTTTTGTCCGATTGCTGATTTATAACTACTATCATTAGAAAGGGAGAGAGAGAGGGGGGGCGAGGGAGGGAGAGGGTGAGGAAGAGAGAGAGGGAGAGAGGAGAGAGAGAGAGAGAGGAGAGAGAGAGAGAGAGAGAGAGAGAGGGAGAGGAGAGAGAGAGAGAGAGGAGAGAGAGAGAGAGAGAGAGAGAGAGAGAGAGAGAGAGAGAGAGAGAGAGAGAGAGAGAGAGAGAGAGAGAGAGAGAGAGAGAGAGAGGAGAGGAGAGGAGAGAGAGAGAGAGAGAGGAGAGGAGAGGAGAGAGAGAGAGAGAGAGGAGGGGGGGGGAGAAGAGGGAGAGGAGAGAGAGGAGAGAGAGAGAGAGAGAGAGAGAGAGAGAGAGAGAGGAGAGAGAGAGGAGAGAGAGAGAGAGAGAGGAGAGAGAGAGGAGAGAGAGGAGAGAGAGAGAGAGAGGAGAGAGAGAGAGAGAGAGAGAGAGAGAGAGAGAGAGAGAGAGAGAGAGAGAGAGAGAGAGAGAGAGAGA
>NW_028234405.1:11406255-11408755 GCF_977035675.1 Penaeus japonicus | reverse complement strand
AGTGCGACAATAAATAACGAATCAAAACAACACGCAGAGCAACAACACCATCAAGCAACTCGATAAAACCACCAAAACACAATAACAAAGATAAACAAAGACATATAAAAACAACAGACTATAAATCAAAATTGTCTTTGAGATCTTACAAGTGGTGACACACTTATAAACAAACATAATTAGATTTCAGTCAACGCCGAGACGTCACGAACATTGTCAAGTGGCGCGTAATGTGTCATCCGCGCGGAGGTTCATTGCTATAGGGAAGAAGAGATGAGAGGAAGAGGAAGAGGAAGAAAGAAGGGAGGAAGGAAGGGGAGGGGTAGGTAGAAGGAAGGAGTAGGAAGGAGGAAGGGGTAGGAAGGAGGAAGGGGTAGGAAGGAGGAAGGGGTGGGAAGGAGGGAGGAGGGAGGAAGGAGGGAGGAAGGAGGGAGGAAGGAGGAAGGAAGGAGGGAGGAAGCAGGGAGGAGGAGGAGGAGGAGGAGGAGGAAAAGGAGAAGGAGTGGGAGGAGGAGAAGTAGGAGAGGGATGAGGAGAAGGAGAAGGAGGAGAGGGATGAGGAGGAGAAGGAGAAGGAGGAGAGGGATGAGGAGGAGAAGGAGAAGGAGGAGAGGGATGAGGAGGAGAGGGATGAGGAGGAGAAGGAGAAGGAGGAGAGGGATGAGGAGGAGAAGGAGAAGGAGGAGAGGGATGAGGAGGAGAAGGAGAAGGAGGAGAGGGAGGAGGAGAAGAAGGAGGAGAGGGGGGAGGGGGGAGGAGGAGGAGGAGGAGGAGGAGGAGGAGGAGGAGAGGGAGGAGGAGGGGGAGAGAGAGGAGGAGGAGGAGGAGGAGGAGGAGGAGAAGGAGAGAGAGGAGGAGAAGGAGAAGGAGAGAGAGGAGGAGAGGGAGGAGGAGAGAGGAGGAAAGAGAGGAGGAAAGGGAGGAGGAGAGGGAGGAGAGAAGAGAGAGGAGGAGAGGGAGGGTGGGAGGAGAATGATGAGAGGGTGGGAGGAGGAGGAGAATGATGAGAGGGTGGGAGGAGGAGGAGGAAGAAAGAAAGAGGAAGGAGGAGGAAGAAAGAAAGAGGAAGGAGGAGGAAGAAAGAAAGAGGAAGGAGGAGGAAGAAAGAAAGAGGAAGGAGGAGGAAGAAAGAGGAAGGAGGGAGGAAGAAAGAGGAAGGAGGGAGGAAGAAAGAGGAAGGAGGAGGAAGAAGAGAGGAAGAGGGAGGAGGAAAGAGGGAGGAAGGAGGGAGGAAGAAAGAGGAAGGAGGGAGGAAGAAAGAGGAAGGAGGAGGGAGAAGGAAAGAGGAAGGAGGAGGGAGAAGGAAAGAGGAAGGAGGAGGGAGAAGGAAAGAGGAAGGAGGAGGGAGAAGGAAAGAGGAAGGAGGAGGGAGAAGGAAAGAGGAAGAAGGACGGAGAAGGAAAGAGGAAGAAGGACGGAGAAGGAAAGGGGAAGAAGGTCGGAGAAGGAAAGAGGAAGAAGGACGGAGAAGGAAAGAGGAAGAAGGACGGAGAAGGAAAGAGGAAGAAGGACGGAGAAGGAAAGAGGAAGAAGGACGGAGAAGGAAAGAGGAAGAAGGACGGAGAAGAAAAGAGGATGGAGCAGAACATGGTTAAGATCAGTAAGAAAAAGAAAATAACAAGAATAAGTATTAGAAGAAAAACTCGAGAGAATCCGCGCAACAGAATGAATTACGGCCAAAGAAACAGCTAACACCAAAGGCGGAGGACGAGTACACGTAAACACACTAACAACTTGCACTCTCCTTTTAAAAAGACAGAAGGGAGAAATAAATATTACGATAGATGAGCCGATAGATAAAGCGAGACCCGAGAGAAGAGAGGAAGGTGGTGAGGAGGTGAGGAAGGAGAGGGAGAGGAGTGTGTGTGGGGGGAGGGAGGGAGGGAGGGGGGAAAGGAGAGGGAGGGAGGGAGGGAGGAAGGGTGAGGGAGAGGGAGGGGGAGAGGGAGAGGGAGGGGGAGAGGGAGAGGGAGGGGGAGAGGGAGGGAGGGAGGGAGGGAGGGAGGGAGGGAGGGAGGGAGGGAGAGAGAGAGAGAGAGAGAGAGAGAGAGAGAGAGAGAGAGAGAGAGAGAGAGAGAGAGAGAGAGAGAAGGGCAGTTAGACAACAAAGGCAAAACTTTCTCCTCTCCTGCACGCTTCGCTCGCAGAAAAAAGTGGTTTCATTCAGCCCGTTTCTTCCAAGACGATACCAGTACCAGTCTCATTACCAGCCCCATTATCATAGCTTGTTACTAATACCAGCCCTAGTCCCGACCCACTATCAAACCAGTATCATTACCAGTCTCGGTACCATTACTAACACCATTACTAGACTCCATACTTTTAGACAAATTTGTTAGGACAAGTGGTTACTTTCTTAAAAGGATGAGGTAACATAAGTTATCCTCTCCCCAATTCAAGAGATTCGGTACCAGAAACTGTCTCAGTCCTTGCCCCCGCACCAATCTCTGTACCATTACCACTCCCGACTCCAGTACCTGTACCAACCTGTCGCAATACC
>NW_028234405.1:11368755-11401255 GCF_977035675.1 Penaeus japonicus | reverse complement strand
GTCGCATTCACTAAAAGGATATTTACTGCAGTCTGATGATAAGAAATAACTGATTTTCAAATACAAACTCCAAAATGCATAAGAGAACAATAGCTTCTGGAACTAAATTAGTTGCATTATCTGAATTATATCTTTTGTGCTGAGGTATGAGGGCAACAGAGATAAATCTGACCATTAATTCAAATAACATATATAAAGAATTAATAATCTAAACATATGCAGCACCAAAAGTAATAATAGCAATTACAATTATAATAAAAACACTATGTCACTATCAACAACCAGTTCCAGTGGACACTTGATAATATTCCTGTAATCTGTGCTCTAGCATTTTCACATTATAGTTTCCTTCCATTTGTATACCAATGAACACAATGCACCATCATGCATTTCAAATCACAACAATAAAAAAATTCTGAAAATGTATGAGCACAATACAACAAAAGAAGTGTTAATAATACGTCACTATGTGCCAGTAACAGTTGCTTTTTGCTAAGTACAGAATCCTTTGTCAATGTATCGCACAGCACACACCTTTTTTGCCCTACCATTGTGTTATAATTTGAAAAGTTTTACTTTATTTTTTTTGGGGGGAGGGGGTGAAGGTAGATTGGATTTTTTCCTTCTAATTCATATCCTACCAAATGATGAATGCACATAGACACGCACACTCACACTCACATAAGCACTATATATACAAAGGAATAAATAACTAAATATCCAACACTTGAGAATAAGATGATCATGAAAATTTAGACATGGACCGTCAATTACAAATCTAAGATTTGCAATAATAAATAAATAAAATGAAAATGTTTTTGTAGTCTTCATCTGATATTCATATACCAAAGTCTAATGCAAGTTTCAAATACCTATCTGTTAATTTTTATTTTATTTATATATATAATATACATGTATGTACAAAAATATGTATCTAAATATAACAAAAATCCGAGTTCACAGAGCACAGAGCAGTAGCAATATTCAATAAATGATTAAAATTCCTTTGACACAAACTAGATTGCACCAACACTACACATACATAAGGGAAGGTTTACATCCACGAGCCACAGCATTGTAAAATGGCAAATAATGACTATAATATCCAGATTCCATACCAAAAGTCTGACTGAGAATGTGTAAGATAAATAAGACTAAATAATGCAATGAATAACTGGGATTGCCATCTAATGTGTAAATTATACATAAAAACAACTTTCAGAAACATGAACATATAGCAACAAAACAAAATCCTTCTTCAATAGCTGGCATTTTTTGGGGGAGGGGGGGTATGAGGCTCTCATGTGTTGGCAATCTGCCTTTTTGTAAGCTACATGTGTTCTCTCAATGATGACTTGTGGAAAACTTAATCATCATGCTTAGATGCTAGTGCTGAGGTATGACACCCTAGAAACTGCTTCCATCTATTACCCATTTTCTTCCTTTCCTAAATACGTAATTAGACTAATTTGTTTCTCAATATTCCAATAATTCCCCTTTAAAATTTGTCTAAGAAAACATCAACACAACTAAAATATGATACGAAAGCTACGTAACAAAACTATCAACAGACCTGGCTCCCCAAGATCATGCCAATAATAAAGAATGATCTTGTAAATTCCTAACTGCTCCAAATCTCAATTAAGCAATCTGTACCATGTTTTCAGAAAAAGGCAGAGAGGATGTTGAATTTATTTACCAAGTTTCTTCGTTGCAAACAGACTTAGAAAGGGCTAATTATAAATTCTTCCCATTGGTCATAAGAAAAAATGAAATAAATTAAAAAATCATGATGCATGAGTTTTCAACAAATCTTGCAATGCAAATGAAGCTTTTAGTATGTGGTACAACTCATTGAATGTTATAAATTTCATTTAAATTAAAATCAAAATATTTACAACCACATTAAAGGTTTCAATAAGAAGAATTTGCAAGTTAATTTTTACATTCTGAGCAAGAATACAGGTAACAGTTTAAAGGGTATATGACGAATAAATATATAAATAATTCAATTCTCAATAATACCTTCATTATACCCTATTACACACACATAAGCATAACCCTTCTATTAACTGTGACTCATCCCAAGTAGATATTACATTCCTAACTACAGTAACAATTGAAATAAATTACAGGCTGAAATTAATTGCAGTATAGATACAAATTGGATCTTTGTTTTGTTTATTCAGTTATAATTTCCAGTTTGCCTTCATGGTTTTATGGTTTAATTAAAATAAAATATCTATCACCGACAACTATGCCTAGTTAACAGATCTCATTGTTTTTCCTTGTTAGCAGACAAAGTTCTACCAAATGTTAAGACTGGTTTTATCAGCCGCAGTGTACATAGTGTAATGTGGTCATTTTATTCGACATGGTAAATCCATGATTAAGTTGTGCCATGATGCTCATTTTCAAATAAATAGGATTTTAAAATGCTATAATCTATTTATGAATTGCATTATGCCAATCACAGTACTGCTAAAAATGAAAGGAATGAAAAAAATAAATAAAATTCAGCATAGGTACACAACTAATTTCTTGTAGTTTCAAGACCATGCCAAATTAAGTGAGATCAAATAAGATCTGTAACAAAGGTTATTTCAATAACAATCCAATATTATTTATCCCGCCCCTTAATTCTACATTATCTCTGAAGACGATATGAAATTTAAATAAAACAAAAGGTCAAATGTGATTCAAATTAAATAAGTTACACTCAAATCCATCTGTGGCTACCCATTGAACTAACCTAGCAGTCACAGGAAACTTAAGTGTCCGTTTAAGTAAAGCCAGATCAAAAAAGATGATGCAAAATAAGTAGTTTATCTGTATAATAATTACAGGGTCTTTTACATAATCCCATCAATACAAAGTTTTAGTTTTTGAGAAAAAACAATTTTAAAATATGAACCTTTTTAAGTTTCATACTACAGGCCAAGCTATACTAACTCATCTCCCACTTCATATTCACAATACATTCTATGAACTAGTGTAGCAGATGGTGATCACATCCTGACACATCACAACACTGGTTAATTAGGGAGCACCTCCAGCCAATGAGAGCACAGGTCAACACAGCATGTCACGAGGCTAGCACATAGCTCAAGGATAAAAGATAGGAGGTTACCAGAAAACACCAGTACACACCTAACCTCATCCCACTACACCACCATGTTACACAAACACATCAACCCATTACATTAATCCAAAAATATATTTAGTGCATATCAGTAAACCAGAAAATCCCTGCAACCTTTATGTTCCAACCAACAATAGGACCTTTTGCGAGTTGGATGTTATCCAAGCAACTTGCTGTATTTATATGGAATACTGTAGTGGACCATACTGACTACATGCCATGCATGGGAGCCATGATTTGAAGGTAATATTTCCAAATGATAATGATAGTTAAGAGTAATTCATAGACTGATGCATAATACATAAAATTGGATGCTAGATGCCATAGGTATAGATGCAGATGGACACTACCTGCATGAACATTTAGCAGGGGATAACTGTACTTCAACAACAAAAAAGAACACTATCTTAACCCATCCATGACGAGGGAATTCTAGCCTTGAATGTCACAATGCCGGGGCGTTCGAATTATTAGGCCTAAATCAATTGAATGGCTGGCACAACACTGTGCCGCCCGGCCACTGGGCTTTTGAATAAGCGGTACAGTACTGTACCACCCGTCCAGGGTGGGTTAATCTATATTCATTAATATTCATTAACCCTCTCTCAACGGGTGGTACACCACGGGTACCGCGCATTCAAGGCCCATTCGCAGGGTGCCGTCATACGGCGTCAATCATTTAATTGATTTAAGCCTATGCGTTCGAGAGCCCCAGCATTGCAACTTGCAAGGCTGGAAGGCCCCCGGCATGAATGGGTTAATAAGAAAAAAATGAAGCTAAAACTGCTACTCGTCAATACATGATTAACCCAATCCCGACGTGCCCGGTGAGATGTGGCAACCCCCTATGCCGGGCCTATACAATATTGCATCGGGAACATCACACTGGTGTGTCGCACTGTCATCAGGCATTTAGCCATGTCACACAGGTGTGACACACCGTCATCATTGGGTTAAGTTACATTACTCCATTAATTCTCTTGTTATGGCCCAAACTGCTTGGTAATTTCATAATTTCATGCAAGTGAGCAGTCTCAGCATGCCCGTATTATCTCAGTAGCCAGTTTGATTAGTGATCTCTGTTAATTAACCCCTAAAGGATGAGCATCTTAAAGCTAATTTTACTCGGGTGTAAATATGGCAACCTGTACCAATACTGAACAGGAACCTTGATAATGGTTGTCTAAATGTAAACTTTAACCTTTATATTCCAAAAATATAAAATTTTGTTATTTTATGTAAAGCTTGAATTACAACAGGTAAGTATTTGTTTAATACATTTCTGCATCAGATCATAAGACAGCATATCTTTTTGGTGTTAATTGAAACTTATCATATGCGAGAGGATTTCTAAATTAAATTGTCATATATATGTCCTAACTCAATTCTGAAAGTGTGTAAAATTACTAATGTACTGTATAGGCAAATACACGCATTAAAAAATATATATCAAGATTATCAAAGACATTTTTTTTACAGAATGTTTGAATGCCCTCTTTTTTATCATAATTTCTATTATAACAAGTCTCTAGTATCTTCATAATGGGTGCGCAGAGTAGAATACAATCTGTAGATTATGGAGTCACTGAATAAGCAGAAATAACAAATGTATGACACCTTGCACGAAAAAAGTAATGCATAGATAAACAGATAAAATGCACACAATACCTGAAGCCCATAATTCTAGTCCAATATTTGCAAAAGCTCAATGAACATGCTCATTATGATCAACTGGGAGCATTATCATGAATATTAAATAACAAACTATGACTTAGTAACATCCTGATATATACATGATATCTGGCTGATTAGACACCCAATAGATTGTCAAATTGGTCTCTGCATATGATCTTACAACTATAATGCAAGCTTGAATTGCAAAACTGACCAAAACTGACAGAAGTGATACCATAAGCCTCTTTACAATGGCACTGCAAAGTTTCAAAAATTCATTTACACTACACATACCCTAACAAGAGTAAATATGGATTATTCCAAATATGTTAAGTTAATCCTTTACTAGGGCTATACTTAAACCATTGCGGACGGGGTGCCTACCGACCTAACTGGTCATCAGGGTGGGCGGTCTACGACACTAGCGTCACCAGCTAAAAATTAGAGGGACGGGGAAAGGGTTTTTCTCAACCCTTCGGGTAGCGCAGACTAGCCCAAACAATATTTTTCCATAAATCCATCATAAATTGCAGGTTTAGGCTAACTTTGGAACCCTGTAGCTATGGAGCTAGCGCCGTTACATATATTTCATATATTTATCACCAACAACCAAAAAATAATTATCTTCACCAACCTGTCAACCAATAAATTATCTTCAACCTTTTAACCAACAAATAATTATCTTCTCCAACCTGTCAACTGCTATATATTTATCGTCACCAATCTGTCAACTATCAAATAATTACCCTCAAGTGGATCTTCACCTCAATATAAAGAAGAAGAAATAATAATGTGTAAATAGATTATTATAGTTTTCTTCAGGATCACAACTGCTTTTGAAGTGAATCCATAATCCTAAAAGTGCAGAAAACATACAAAAACTTCTCTTAACTATATTCTGAGCCAAGAATATATGCATATTGTATGTCTAATAATATTTTGATTTAGTAAAAAGTATTCTTGTTACAAAGTACCCTGAACAACTAAGCCAAAATTAGAGTAATAAGTTTGCATGAACAAATGTTTATAACTCTAATCTATAGTAGCCATTTGTTAATATAAGAATCATTGTGTAACTAAAGGTCACCTCTGCAATATGACAATCTTGTGAAAGCAATTCAGAAAACAATGAACCATCCAATTCTATGAGTCTGAATTATCAAGTAACCAAAATAATAGTGTAAAATCAGGATTTTTCTTTCCAGATAAATCTTGCTAATACAGCCGTGCATCTGTACACTGCATATTCTGGCAAGATAGAGCTTAAGAACCTCCCTCGAAATTTACTGTTGAATAAGAAACCAACAAAAGCTCCATCTTTCAAAGAAAAAACATGAGATCCTAAAGTGTGTTGTAATACTGTTAAGTAACTTAATTTGCAAAATATAAATAATGGCTTAAAGGTAAATTTGGGGACTACATCGCCCTGAAACTTTATCCCTATCATTCCAGCCATAAACCCAATGACCTCATCCTGCCTACCCTTGCCATAACAAACTTAGACTATGCATCATTCAACAGACAAAAAGGTGGGACTTGGATATGTGGATTTCATTGCAAAATGCCTGTCAGGGCATTATGCAACCTGTTTGCAATGTTATCCATCAATTTTACATTTAATTCTATAGAACTGAAAATGTTATTTGTTCCATTTTAACCTGACAGATTCTATTTTTATTAACCTTCACTTAGTTCTATCATTCAGAGTGACCAATTCTACTCCTAATTCACGAACCAAATTTATTGACGACTATCAACCTCTCAATCAAACACTGCCTACTTTTCAAGTCATATCCACAGGCAGGCCTTACCATGAACTAGCATTAACTTTAATCCATCATTAATTTGCCAAATCATAGAAAATGAGTCTAATAAATAAACCCCTACTTTTCGTATTCCATATAAAACAAGAATAACAAATGAGTTTGCAATTGACTAATGCTACTGACCAACCATTTACACTCCAAACAGATTCCCCATTAACAATGCCTCATACTAATGATTATTCCAATGGTTTATGTTCATGATAGTACCATATAATGACAAGAACAACTATGATAATGGCCATAAACATTCACACATAACATCATTAATAGATCTAGGTGAGGTAAGGCTGCCATCGCTCATCAAGATCCACAAATCATAGTCCTGCAACCAAGTCTAATGATGTCATAGCCTCCACACTTAATTCCCCCAGCAAAGACAACTAAACCTTCACCATGTATATTCTAGTAAGAGCTTATCCATCTTCCACCAATGCATTACTAAATATGGAACTAGTACAAGAACTATTTGCTGAATATAAGAGTAAAAGGTTTGTTGACCTTTGCCTGAACCTCAAGAATGTGGTTAGCAGCAAATCATGCCTTCCTATAGTGAATACCTTGCTTTACATCACACGTAGGACTGCAAAGTGAATGATTATACAATGGCTCATTCATTGCACTGCATGGACTATGACCATCTCTCTGGAACATTATTTGTTATGGCTACCGTACTGTGAACTAAATAATAGAGGTCTATTCCCTGATATGCCTCAAAATAAAAGCACTATATATGATGTCTCAATATAGTATCTGTGCCAAATTTCTATATGTATTGACTTACGATAATCATATAGATTAGGACAACATGCAGATGGAGGAACACTAAGGCCTAACAGAACTAAAAAATATTTTACGGATATTAAAAATTTGCACAAATTCAAGGTAAGCCAACAATAGATTGTCAAAGCCTGCAGATATGCATATCAAGTAATGCTGTGGTTTCCATGATTTGCACTCCATCAATAGTCAACAAACTTCCACAATGAATATTGCATCATTCTTATAAAACTCTGGGAAACTTATTGATAAATAAGGAACTGGTTCTATCCTATCTTCTGCAATGTATTGGGTTATGTTAATTCATTCTTGCAGGAGCATGAAGTGTGAGGCCACAGTATCACTTGGTGTAATCCTTGTCTACATAATCTGGAGGATCACTTAATCTTAATTTGAAAAGTCATCTGCAGGGCTCAAAAAAAAAAAGGAAATATCTAAAAACATCTACACTAATCACATTCAGCTAATCATACATGCTACACTCAGCAAGATTATCAAAAAATAAATTTTAACGACTGCCTTCAAAAATACGTTCTTAATGTCCTACTAATCAACCATATAGTATGAAATTTATCCATCTCACCCACATCTAAGCTAGCAATACAATCTCTCATCCGCTACACCATCCCTCGGAAAACTCAATCACTGTATTTTTCAATTCGCAAATAAGGTATTCTTACTAAAAATCATCCAATAATCATCATTCTGCAGATTTCTGTACTTAACACAACACTTTCACTGTTTTTCAAATGTAGTTTTGACGATAAACAACATTTCAGAATCATTCAATGTTCTAGAAAGAATTTTCAATTTGATGGTTCTTTTGGCACAAAATCCGCACAACTAAATCCACAGAAACTCTCCGTGCACATTTATATGCAACAACACAAAAGCAGCCACCGAATTCTCTTAAAATAAAAATAAAAGCGAAAAAAAACATTGTACTTTTTCAAATAGCAACACTGGATGTACACAAACACTGGCTCCAGAAGCGGTTCACACTTCCCTGCACACCAGGGCACGAGGAGGAGCCATGGGACATCCTCACACCACTTCGGAAACTCGCGAGGGAAAAAGGGGCTATTGAAACCAATGAGGAACTCACTGTCTGGGCAGCTGCAGGGGCGGCGCCCCCTTCCTCTGGAACACCCCGTCCACGAACACGCCGTTCTTGCCGTTGCAGATCATGTAGAAGTGGGGCGTCTCGAAGTATATCTCGATGTGGCGTCGCGATATAAAGCTATTATGGCCCATGTTGACGTCCACGTCGCCCTTGCTGGAGTTGCGCCCGATGACCACCCGACTCTGGCGCACCATGTATTCGAATTCCTTGCCTTCCAGTCTGGCAATGGGCGTTCCCTTCCTGTCGGGGGACCACGGCACGCGGTGAGGCGAAGCTGGCGCGGACTTCTGAAGGGCTAGCAGGGCCCAAGCATGCTGATCCGGGCCCCTGACAGGAGCAGACATCGTGGGGGACTCTGCGAGCCGGTGAAGATGGCGACACGGCTAGACGACACAGCTCTCCCCGCCGCGTGCGCAACACGACATAGCACGGCACGCTCGCTCCCACAATGCACCAAGACAGAACACGCGCGACGCCCGCTACTCTTGTTTACATTCCCGTGTTTGTAAACAAATGCGCCAGGGAAATGGGGTCTTTTTCAGCTGGGATGCCGGTTTGGAGGTGCAACGGAGGGGGGGAGATGGGGGATTTCGAGGGGGAGGTGTTGCTGCCACGAGGTGGACGAAGGAAAAGGCTTTTCCAAGGGAATGAGGCTTAAATGGCCGAACGAGATCGATAGGGAGAAAAGAGCTCGTTTTCTCTCTCCCGCACAGACACGCACTCACTCACACACTCCTCGTCGTCACATGGCACACAGGGCATTTCAAGACACTATACCATATATGGCAAAGGTTTCGGCAATCCATTCAAAAACGGGAGTAGTCTAACACGCTCGATTTTAAAAAAATGTACGGCCCTCTACATCGACTTGATTATATTTAGCTGCGCTCAATTTTAAGTTTGCAACGTGACCCAAATGACCTTGGCGAAAGATTAAGCACAAGTCAAGAATTCTGATTTCGCCCATTTTCTTCTCACATAACGGAAATCTGGCAGTTTGATTCTCTGAGAAATATAATGAGTACTGAACGTTGCAAAATCGAACAGGCCTATTATCCAACAATTGTCAGAACTACTTTGTAACTATGGAATTTACCCAACAATATTTGCATTTATTAACTCGCCAATAAAAAAAAAAAAGTTTTCTCTACGTGGGAAGAAAACACTTGTACTTGAATGTTGTTACCTGAATAGTTTCGAGTATAATTGACGAAATGCTTGTATGATCAAGAAGCATATAAACGGATTTCATCAGAAACGCCTAGAAAATTCAAGCGGTGGCAAACGAACGAAATAGGCCCAAAGGCGGTTAAGTTACGTACAATAACTTACTAATTAATTGTTTAACAAGGAGGTGTCCTGTTAAATGAAAAAGTCTGATTGACACGAATGAAATAAGTGTTTAAAATGATACAAAACAATTGTCTTTAATAACTGACGATGATGAATGATGTACCTCACTTTCTTCGGATTTAAAAAGAAAAAAACAAACCCGCGAGGCACGTCCGGTTCACTAATTAATCCTTTCGTAGTTAGCCATTCCCTTTGAAACAAGGGCAAGAAATTTTATCTAGGCACGTATTTATTTTTAGTTATCTATTTTTTAACGTTCATCTCTACAGGGTGTAATTGCTAATGTCGTTACAATGATTTTATCTGTTTGAATAGAGATATCCCGCTGATATGGTGATGCATTGATAATTAATATTTTAAATCGTCACAGAAAATACTACAAACTTCCAAGTCCCATCTTTATATACTTACATATGTATACATATATATATATATGAACATGTATATATACATATATATATACATATATACGTCTAATATATGTATACATATATACGTCTAATATATATATACATATATACGTCTAATATACATATACATATATATGAATATATATATATACATATATACATATACATATATATATATACATATATATATACATATATGTGAATATATATGAATATTTATATATATACACATATATATGAATATATATATATATATATAATATATAAACATATATATACATATATATATATATATATATATATATATATATATATATATATATATATATAAAGCTTCCCCTACATCAGCGCGATTCTAGTAGTAAATGGAATACCAAATAGTACATTGAAATTTGATTTTTTTTTTTTTTTTTTTTTTTTTTAGCATTAGCACAATTGGTTTATGATTAGAAATATTTAAATGGATGATTGCAATCACCTTTGTGATCCATGGTTAGGACGCCTTATTTATGTAAACAGAGTTTCAACACTACATAATATTAAAGAATATATACATACAATGAGAATATAAAACCCTTATCCATTGCCTATTGTCTTAATGAAATAATGATGATAAAGTAAGTTTTGTGATTTCCAGAGTTGTTTCAAAGGATAACAACAAATACGGTAAATCATACTTTAGCTTTGCCAAAAAGTGAACATACTTATTAAGTAATGAAATTATCAATGCAAAATATTCCATACGTATTGTTTATACAAATGAATACAAAAGAACAATAACAGTGACGAAGAACATCAATTACAACAGTTTACTAAATTTTATACCAAATTTTATAATTAGTGATTAGTTTTACTTTTTGAATCAAACAAATATAACAAGGATAATGTTCATACATTCTTATCTATTAGTTACAACGTAGAGAACATAAACACAGATAAGAACAGATAACAAACGAGATAAGAGTAAAGCAGAGGAACAAGACCGGAATTATTATATTTCATTGATCAACAAGTAGCTCGTAATAGGGAATGGGATATTATTTGTTGTTCTCTTTATACAATGAATCTCCCTAACCCACCCACCCACCCACCCTTTCATCTCTCGTTCTCTCTCTTTCCTTGGGGTGGCACGTGATACCTCTAGGAAATGATTGGACACTCTAGGTTCCACCCCTATTATCTTCGACAATGATTGGCTTTCTGCCTGGTCTGATTCGGGTCTCTATTGCGTTTGTGTACGTGTGTGTACGCGCGCGCGTTTGTGTGTGTGTGTGTGTGTGTGTGTGTGTGTGTGTGTGTGACTTTATATTTAGTTGTTTGTCCATCGATCTATACGTTTATCTATAGATCAAAACACACAGTTGGCTATCAATTACCTATCTATCTGCCTGTATGCAAACCAACACGGATTGTTTTATACAATTTCCATGAAAAAGCAGGTATAAAGAAAACTCACATGAGTATACCATGGTTACTCTCTCTTACTTTGTATTATGAGGCATCTGGCGTTAAAGAAAAATAACGGTAAACTGTGAAATCTATTAAACGCGAAGGATATATTACCATTGACAAATATTGATTATATTGAAGAAAACCTTTCGCTGGTAAAACTACGAAACAGTTTTTTCATAACGTTCTGGCTTGATAAATATTTATAATACATACAAGATAACTTACTCTTGAATTAGGATAGAAACTATGTAATCGAAACATGAATTATTGAAAGAAAGAGCTGTTATAAATATCATTACCTAATCGTTACATGAGTCTGGGTGACCTGACGAAGTTGATTTCGATACCTTATCACTTGAAGGTTCATTCATAGGATTACACAATGTCGTATCAGACAGTATGGGAAAACGTGTTTTAAGATTACGGTTTGACCTTCATAAGTGAAACTTGAAGTTAGCCTGGCTCGTAGGTTTACAAAACTACTGCAGATATATTTAATGCTATTATCACTGATTATAATATAATGAATTACATGGAGAATGTAAAACAACAATTTGGAGAAAAATAATGACATTCAGATATCCCATGAGTAAATGGGATTTAGTTCATTTGTTTCCAACAGATGTTTGTTTTTTGTTTAAAACTTTGATATTTCTGACATGGATATTATCAAAAACTGTTGCATGTAGTAAACTTTTGTATCACTGATTACCTTTGAACTCATTTTCTTTTCCCCTTTATAATTAAACTGCCATGCATTTTCCATGTTATGGATACTTATTTGGTAAATATGTGGTAAGCTAGAGATGTTTAACTGGTAGTTATAAAAAAAACAACTAAAATCTAAATAGTAAGACTCATAATGTGAACTATTATTGATCGTTTATGAAAAATTACCTTCCATGTCAATAACTTGGTCATTAGCAACATAATGTGAACTATGATTGCTAATTTCATGTACCTGGACTTTACTTAATTCAAAAAAAGAAAGAAATTTTTGTTTGTAAATCTCATAAAGTGACTTTTTCCAAAATCTCCATCAGCTTCTTTATTGATGCAATAGGTCAGAAAGACTATACACTATACATATATATATATATATATATATTATATATATATATATATATATATATATATATATATATATATATAAAATATACTATACAAATATAAATAAATATATATAATACAAATATATAATATACTTACAAATATAATATAAATATATATACATTATATATATATATTATATATTATATATATTAATATATATTATATATATATATAATTTATATACAATACATATATTATGAAAATCCCTTTTATTCAAATTTCATGTTAGCTTATCATATGATAAACAACTTTTTTCTGCCATGCAATTCAAATTAAAAAAAAAAGTTTTTTTTGTTTTTGTAAATAGTATATTATGAGAATTGCCCTTTTTTTCTTTCTTGTTCTTCTTACCTTTTTTTCTTCTTTTCCTCAAGTTGTTTACCTTGCTGGGGCCTTTTTAACACTCATTGTCCATCTGGCCTTTTGGTGTATAGCTATTGATAATATAAATGTTCATAATAATAGTAATACCTGTTCTAATTTTATTATTGTGTGAGATATGGATGATGATTATAGTAATAATAAGGATATTAATAATTATAATAGAAATAACTGCCATTAGTAATTGTACAAAAA
Source organism: Penaeus japonicus (assembly GCF_977035675.1). Classification (NCBI taxonomy): domain Eukaryota; kingdom Metazoa; phylum Arthropoda; class Malacostraca; order Decapoda; family Penaeidae; genus Penaeus; species Penaeus japonicus. Next base: position 11,387,809 of record NW_028234405.1, on the reverse strand, counting down.
AGTAATGATATGCAAATAACCCTGAGTTGTTTTTTTTAACTAAATGCACCATACCATAGACGTTTACAATTTTTTTTTATTACATTTTGAAGTATTTTCTTTCCAATTCATTTATTTTTTTCTTTATGAAAGGGGTTTCGTAACAAAATGATAGGAATAAAAGTTTGAAACTCTACAAGAACATGTTTATATTTCTTAGTATTAAATTACAACAAAAATGACTTTACAATATTTACAAAACAAAGTTCAAAGTTATGATTTATGCAATAAATCATATGGAAGTGATAAAAGTTACAAACAGTACAAAGAAGGAAAGAAGATGGAGAATATGAAGGAAAAGTAGAAGAAAATGAAGATGTTGAAGTAGAAAATACATCTCTAGAGCAAAATTTTATATTAGTGGATAATAAATGACAACATTCCTGCCCAGATATTTCCCGAAGCATAATTTTTTGGTTCTGCTTTCTCTCCATACAAACATTTTGAAGAACCATTTCAAGATTAAATTAGAAGTATGAAATGTTTCAAGAAAAAATATTATCTCATGGTACTATACACTACAAATGGATTTTTATTTCCCTGGAGAAATATAACTTTATATAAACTGCCAATCCACAGACTGACATATGATTTTCTGACTGTAACAACCTCATCATTATGTAAGTAAATTTCTGGTAACTTAAGCAATATGAATTCTTATTCATCAATCCTTCTTTCTTTCTACTACATTCTCAATCACTTCTATACATGACCATTCTGCCTAAAACAGCATGGTAACTCTACTTGAATTCTCTCCCCAAGATAATTTCAACATGTAATAATGTTCTTTGCTTCCTCTAATGACCAGTCTCCTACTGAAAGATTAGCCTCGGTCTTGAGTTTGACGCTTTCTTTCCCAAAGGGGAGTGGAGGGCTGGCATCAGTGATCTGGAAGAATCTCCGCAGGGCATCTTCGGCAGCCTGGTTAACCGCTGTACCCACTGTCTCTCCATAGCCTGGACAGATAGAAGTTTTATATGATGCATATGAACTAGTTATATATATGAGACAGTTTCTTCATAAAAAAGAGAAGTGAAGATAATTGTGCATTACTTCTTGATTAACTTAGACGTATATTGTCTTCTTGTTTAAAAATAAAATTGTTTATTCATCATACATACTACAATTTCAAATAATTTGTGTAGCAAAGCATTATAGAAGTTTGTCATGGCATGTTTTAATAAAACAGAGCACATAAATAGAACTGAAACATAATCAAAGTTTCTTTCGTTCCTTGCTTCCCTCAAAAACAAAAAACCTTATTACTTTAAAATATTAATAAAAAAACATGTCAAATATAACCTTCATTCAAAGCCAAACTTACCTGAACTTATGAATTCCTTGTCAGAGTAAATTCCAACATGATAGACAGCCTCAAGAGTGTTCCTGCCTGACTCAAATATTAGCCTCGGCTCTGGCTCTCCCCGTCCACTGCGGCCCAGAATGTCTTGCAAGACTGCCATTGGATTCTCTATCTGTTTTTATTTAAATTATTATCATTATTTTAGGAAGAATATAGAAAAGGTACTATAATTGTAATTATCATGTATATCCTTTGAAACTTTAAATTATTATATCTCTTTGTGCTTTTAACAAAAAAAATTGTGTCAAAACAGTGTGATTATAAGCTGTTGTTTTACCTACCTCCCAAATCTCACTCAAATCCTTGCCAACAAGTTGTGCCACAACAAAATCTCTAACAAACAGTTGGCACTGACTAAGGGAAGTTGAGGCATTTAGTGCACCGACAACAGCCTGGAAGCATTTCCCCACAGTCTCAGGAGTAGGAGGATATTCCTGAAAATAAAGTATTGAAGACTTACTAAAAAGTGAAATATAAAAATGATAAATTATACATTTCTTAGTAAATTACTGTAACTTTACATATATTCTTAGTAGAGAGAAGTAGTAGAGAGGGAGAGAGGAGGGAAAAACTAAAGGAGGTACAAGGTGCGAGCAAAATCAAATAAAAAATTGTCAAATACTGTATCACTCAGGATATATCACTGCCTATTTTCTTTCTCTATCTGTTCCTTTTGTTTCCAGCTTCCTTAAGCTATATCCAAATGCTTACATTTAATATCTTTCATTCCATGATAAAAGGGAGTTAAAATATGAACAGGTAGGGAAATTAGAGACAGTATTGGAGGATGAAGGAAGGAAAGAAAGAGGGAGAGAGGAAGGAAGATAAGAAAGAGAGATAGGGAAGGAGAGTTTGGAGTTAGTTTTGTTAGATTAAAAAAAATAAACATAAATACATTAGATACATATTGAATGACAAACAATAATATTATGTACTTTGAAGAAATATGAACATAAAAACAGGAAATATTATTACTTTGCCTAAAAAATCAAAATAAATGAAAAGCCATTTGTGTTTTGAAAGATGGCATAAAATATCACTATATATTAAAGGATTCACTTATATGTTAAACTACTGACATTTGGTTTTTACTTTAATAGGAGCAGGGGAAAGTAACTTTGAATTCTTGAAAATTTAAATGGAAATATTTACACATCTAGTACACCAACCTGCACCAACTAGGTGTTTCAGTTAAAATAAATATAAAAAGAGAAAACTATAAGGATATCCCAGGCACATAAACTTACCTTACAAAGGATCAGATCCTTGAGGCCAATCCCTAACCCAAGCTCTTCCATAACTTCTGGTGATGTTAAGTACTCTACAAGAGATCTGAAGAAAAAAACAAAAATTAGAAGTGAGAAATGAGGACCACCATGAAACCAACAATGATAAGTGATATGAAAGTTATTATTCCTATGTAAAGCAGACTGCTTATATTGAATATCCAAAATACAATGTTCAATAAGTGTCTTTTCCTTTAATAAATTGCTTTCTACTATAGCATCAAAAAGAAAAAAAAAGGAAAAAAAGTAAAGGTAACTTAAGCTATAATAGAAAAGAAAAAATAAATGGGTCACAACCGTAGTAGTTCAACATTGTCAAATTAAGACTTTAATCACATGGATGGAAAGACAATTTACAATGGATCTCTATCTTTAGATATTACATGTAAAAAAAGCACCCTTCTAAGCCTACATGCAATGTTGTGTGACTTCTGAAATCTTAAAAAAAAACACAAGGCACCCTACTCAAAACACAGTCCTACCCATAATGCTCAGTGGAATCTTGCAGCTATACCAGCATGTTTTTTTTTTCAATTGTGTTTTAACCTCCCTCTAACTATAACTTTTTGTATACTACATATAACAAGAGAATCAATTATCTTTATCACTAATATCATATCTAACTCTATTACAGTATTTCAACTATGAAAATACTTTAATAAATCTTTGAAGAACAGTTTGGATTACGATAAAATAAAACAATGAGAAATAGGCAAACAAATCAATAAATAGGCATACAACAAATTACCTGACACCCTCCTCAGGGAACAAAGGGAGAGCCGAGCGCAAATATTTTGTTGAATAATCTGTAATAATGAGAGAACCTGCAGTTGCCAGTTCACTATTGCTCTTCATACTCAAAGCAGGTGTTGGGACACCCAACTCCTGTTGATGCAGTTTCTCTTTCTCAATGTATGAGGAATCAGTCAATGCTTCTCTGAGTATGTTGTTGTCAAACTGTTCACCAAGTCTCTTGCTAAATGCATAAATTTCAGCATCATAGTTCCTGTGGAAGGTGGTTATGATTTAGAGCCTATAATTGAACAACAATACTAACCTAAAAAAACAGCGATAGTACGTAAGGTAAATAAATCAGACTTTATCATATATAATACAGGCATTTAAATATATTCCAAATCATCAAATAAAAATATTAATTAACAAAGACACCGAAGAAGGCTATACATTTGCAGCACTCCTTCAAATCCTAAATTACTTCTATCTACTGATGGATTATCAAAAAAAAAAAGGAAAATGAGAGCTAATACCAATAACTACAAAATTAACATACCATTCAATGTACTCAGAACGTTTGAGTTTATGTTCAATACCCATTTTCTCCATCTTTTTTTGTCTTTTGAGTAACTCCTTCCTGTAAGGAGCAACCCAACGAGACTTTATTCCGTACATACATGCTGAAAGAGTAATATGAGTGTATATGTTAATAAATATTCAAATTGGCTGGTATTCGAATTAAGACACATAGGGTAATAGGGGTATTTCCTGAATAACGTGAATTAGAAGTTTTGTAGAAGGATTATGAAAGAGAAAGGGTAAAAAAGCTTTAAAAAGAAAAACAATTATCTTCTCAATTTTTCAGTCTTCAAAAAGTTCTTTTAGCAAATTTCGTCATATTGTATAGAGCTTAATATTTATAGCTAATCACACTACCTATTTAAATGCTGCATAAACTCAGCAATAACAAATATAATATAACTTATTCTGAGGTAATCTATAAAGGAAACTGATAATCTATATTCTACAAAAATATAAAAGTTAGGTCTAGCTAGACCTCAGAAAAATTCAATATAAATATCCTAGCACATATCAATAAGTAATATAAGTTCTACTTCTTTCACTCATATGTCTTCTATGTAAAATTGGTTAGAATCAACATAATTTGTAACTTTTGTAAGATGAAGCATCATTAGTCCATAACTCTGTCTTTGACAATCATCTGTGATGTGTTACCATAATGTCCATCCTCATTGTCATGTATGATTTGATTTAATAAGATTATGTACTATCACAAGTTACCACAGTGACTATTACATGGTATGAAAATCTGAAACAGGCACTTAACTTACCATTTGCTAAGAACTAATTATGAAAGAAAAATTGTACCAATAATACTGGCAGATTCCAATTGCCTTTATTACAGCTTCTCAGCAGGCCTATGCAAAAAATTACAATGTTGATCAGCTTATCCTTACCAAAAGTAGATTTCTATTTTTCTGTTTTTTCTTGGTATTCTTTAAAAATGTTTCTTGCTCTAAATATTACATGCATTGCCAGAAGACAGATCAGCAATTGTATAATTTGAAGTTTACACTCTGTCATAAATATACAGATATAGATATAGATAGATATAAGTACATATACATATATATTGTGTATATATATATATATATATATATATATATATATATATATATATATATATATAATATATATATATATATATATATATATATATTTATATATATTATATATATATATATATATATATATATATATATATATATATATATATATATATATATATATGTCATGGTAATAAACATCTCAAACATGTCCACAAATAATCTTATAAATTGTAAGTTTACATTTAATTTACAAATCAAATGATTGCAGACATCAGGCCTGGTAGTATCAAGAATCAAATTATCATCATTCTTCCATTCCAGGAGCATCTAGGCTTATAGTGTAAGTTTCAACTTATACCATTCTCCTGACAATGCAGTGTAATATCTAGTGTAAGGAAATCAATTCATGAGCTAAACATGTGATGTCTACTGGAATCTATTAATTTTTCAGTTAAAATTACATAATAATTTACCGATATATTCTTTTTACAGAGATACACCAATGTGATATAGACTCTAAACAGTTACAACTGAAAAAGAACGCTACATTCCTAGTTATATAAACAGTACATAACAAATATGAGTCTGTACGTATTTGTTCGAGGTCGTGTGTATCGCCTATTCTGGTTAATCAAACATAACGGTCACAAATGAAAACCTGCACTCTCCTAATGCATCATACATGGTATGGATAGCATGTTGCATACAATCAATTGTGAGAATACTAAAATAAAAACAAAAATAGACTGATATTCGAGGGCAGTCGGCGTCTGCAATACCAAAACCGTCCTTTTTAAATGAAATTCAAATAGTATAAAAATACAATTGCACAAAATAATCATCTTCTTCAAAATGAGCCTTAATTACCTGACGTAGTAATATTCCTACAAGCCGTAACAGCTGGCAAAACTCTGAAAAGAGAAGAGGTTTTGCTAAAGACCGACATCATTTCCACGTTTGTTTTGATTACGGAGTATAAGCTCTAGAAACCCCTCTATCATAAGTAACAAAAAATATAAACAAATGACAAACGAAGACAGAACTTCAAATTAAACACTATCTAAAGCTATCGAAGTATGCAAGGTTACCGTGATAAGGTTGATAAGGTATTTATCACAGCAGAAGGAAGAGATAGACTTCACTGATGTAACTTTCTTTTTAAAACGTACTATTCGCATTACACAAGAATAATCTTAACAAGATGAGCAAACTATTCAAAATGGTCATGCTCGGAGCACCGGGATCGGGAAAGGGGACGTTATCCAGCAGAATCGTGCGGGATTTTGGATTGAAACACCTGTCAAGTGGGGACCTTCTCAGGGCACAGATCCTCAAGAAAACCGGTGAGATTTTGTGGTTTTTAGAAAGAACAGCAACAAGACATGTGAGCAGATAAGTAAAGGTCGATTATATTATTGCATATGATATGTTTAGTTGTACTTATATATCGTTGAAGTAATATCAAAGGGCGTATTTAACATATTAGAAAAATTACTTTTGCTCAGGAGGTCAAGTTAAATCTTGGTTGTGGAACCCTTTTCATATCTTAATTTAAAGAGTTTCATTCTATGGTAAGTTTTTTTTTCAGAGGCTGTATTATGATCACTGCTAGCCCTTGTTTCTCATAATAAGTCTTAATTAACCATTTCACATATAGATTTACCATAGTGTTAATTAGTATGTAGTTGTGTTTTTATGACAAAAAAGTGTGGATTTTATTTGGTATTGTGTAAATAAGCATGTAAACATACTCCCCCAGCAATGTGAAAGTGTATATTATCAATTTTTCTATATCTCTTATAACCTTTATTCTTTTGCTAGGTTGTATTATTACCTGTATTGTGTGATAATACTGAACTGCCTGTGATTGATATTGATTGATATATATTTTTGATGAATTTCAATGAGGAATTAGCCTTTTGAAGTCTTTAACAGTACCCATGTTATGAATATAATTCATAATAGTTTAGATGAAATTGTTATTTTCACTAATTTTATGCACTTTTCCACAGAAATCGGCCTTGCTGCACAGACTTACATGAAAGCAGGACAGCTAGTGCCCGATGATGTTATGGTGAAGCTTATATCCTCAGAGCTAGCTGGGCTGAAGGCCTCACCATGGCTCTTGGATGGCTTTCCACGCACTCGTCCACAGGCTGAGGCTCTGCACAATAATCAAAAGGTGAGTTGTGAAGTTATGACGAATGGAAAAGTACCTCATGTTATGGTAGCTGTGAATAAGGTGAATGGAAAAATATTGATGTTCCAGTCTCCAGTATGATTTTTGATTTGTGATTCACACAGCTACATCTAAACTTGCTGTTTAATTTAGTGATAATTTTTAATAGAGAGAGGAATATGAAATTACAATATAATCACTATAGGTGTGGTACCTGTATTTAAATGGACCTACACATCTAAGGAAATGTTAGGCTCCATGCTACAGGTATGGAGATATGATAGGATTGTCATTATGGCTGTTTGTATGGTTTTGTGTGTAAGGAAATGTTTTTGAAATTACTAATGTTTTTATTAGGGAAATATAAATCATCAGCAGTCCCTTGCATAGATAATTAATCTAAGCCATTGATAGCAATATTACCTGGTATCTGGTATTAAAGAACATGTTGAATATGTAAATTTTCAAAAGCTCATTTAAGCAAGGGCAAAAAAGTATTAAGATTTCTATTCAAGATTAGTCTTGTAGAATAGTTGATCTAGGATATCTAAATCTTTCTTATTATCATTTTGTGATGTATTTACTGATTTTCTTGTCATATGACTCAGTTCTGCATGATGACCAACTAATTCATTTGCATAGATGATAATGACTGATTATGAAATTTCATTGAAAATTCTGTCTGCTGTATTACAACGTCTCATATTCTTTCAAAGATAGGGGCCTATCAGGTGCCTGTCACTTGTGATCATTATACTGTATTTTTTGTGCAGTGGTATGAAGATGAATTTGATATAATCGTATTACAGTCTCCTCCTCCTCTAAGTTCACCTTTCATGTGTTAACTGCCAATTTCAACTCCCATATCTGAAACACATTCCCCTTACTCATTACGGCTTGTGTTTTGGACAGAAGAGCCGAAATTGGCCATTAACCCATTCCCGCCGGGCTGTTTCGTCTTTTATGGCTTCAATGCCGGGGCTCTCGAACGCATAGGCCTAAATCAATTATATCATCGACGGCGTATGACAGCACCCGCGCTATCATATTACATAATCGCCGTCTGTGGCCGGCGGCCGGCGGTATTGGGTTAACGCCTTAGCAAGGCTATGTGGTGAACTTTGAATTAGAGGGAATTGTCCATAATAAGTGATTGTCTTATTTTATTATATAGAAAAGTCAAATAACAAATGGATTTTCATAATTAATAGCTTTGTTGTATCTTAATGTTTACATATTGATTACAAATGCATAATTAGAAAGTTAATTTTTTAAGTGACTTGCCTAACCCTACTTTCAATAGCTTCATATTATTATAACTTGAGTGAAAGCAATTGATAGTCAGTGATAGTAAATGATAGAAAAGACAAGAATTGCAATAGAATTATATTTTATCTTTCATTTTTTTATTGCAAATTTATTGTAGTGAGTATTTTTAAGCTACGAGGAAATTCAAGTTGAATTTTAATTTTTTTGTTTTGTTTTGTTTTCAAGCACTTCCTGTTGAGGTAAATATTACGGTGAATTTTATATTGATTCTTCAGAATAATAATTATATTAACTCTAATTTGATAAAAAAAACATGCTTTGAATAATCCTGAATTGTAGTTTGAGAGGGAGATAGAGAATGAGTGTGTGTGTGTGTGTATGTGTATGTGTGTGTGTGTGTGTGTGTGTGTGTGTGTTAGTGAGTGAGTGAGTGTGTGTGTGAGTGTGAGTTTATGTGAATGTGTATGTATGTGTGTGTGTTAGTGAGTGTGTGTGTGTGTGGCATGTATGTGTGCAAGTGTGTATAGCATGTGAGTGTGAGAGTGTGTGTGTGTGGCATGTGAGTGTGAGTGTGAGTGTGTGTGTGTTTGTGTGTGTGTGTGTGTGTGTGTGTGTGTGTGTGTGTGTGTGTGTGTGTGTGTGTGTGTGTGTGTGTGTGTGTGTGTGCATGTGCGTGTGCGTGCGTGTATATGTGTGTGTGTATGTATGTATGTATGTGTGTGTGTGCATGTGTGTGTGTGTATGTATGTATGTATGTGTGTGTGTATGTATGTATATGTGTGTGTGTGTGTTGTGTGTGAGAATGAGAGAGAGAAAGAGCAAGAGCAAGAGCAAGAGCAAGGGAAAAGGAGAGGAAGAGAGAGTAAGTATATGTATGTCAATGTGAGTATGTGTGGTTCACATGTGTGTGTGTGTGTGTATGCACATGTGTGCTAGATGCATGTGTATATGCTGGTCTGAAAGATATATATATATACATGGTATTTTCGTCAAACACTTACACCCTTTCTTATTTTATTCAAGTTGATATTGTATGATACCTGTGCCATAGTTTAGTAAGAGTTATCCAAAATGTTTGTTGTGCTATCAATATATGTCAAATAATCAGATTTTTTGTTAATGTTATTGAGTTGATTTATGTTTTACATTGTAGTAATGAAAAATGAAATCTGATCTGCACATATCATTTTATAATAGGGATGTTATAAACCAAGAAAATTAATTCTAAAGAATGAGAAAGAACTATTGATTGAGTGTTGCCTCTATTTTCTTGTGAATATAAGTAAAAAGTAGGATTTTTCATTGAGAAGCTGATATATTATTGAAGTGTTTTTTTAACAGGATTATAATATACAAATCAGGTAATATTGTGCTCATCATTGGCAAACATGTCTTATAACCAATAATGTTCTGTATTTTTTTTCCTGTAGTTATTAGGTTCTGCCCTGTAGCTATTAGATTTTGTTCAGTAGTTTCTCATGGGAAACAGAAAGCTGACTACATAAGATCTGATCTGCTCTTCATACTAGGTTTTTTTTATCTCATTGATTATCTTTTAATAGCTTGCTTGTACTTTGCACCTAGTCACCCACTGCAACCCTATGGTGTTGTTACTTTTCTCTCAAGCTTAACCTGGTCCTGAGCCTCGAAGTGCCTGACGATGTCATAATAGACCGCATCAAGGGTCGCTGGACCCACCTTGCCTCAGGAAGGATCTACCATACAGAGTTCAATCCCCCCAAGGTCCCGGTAAGTCCACACTCTCTCCCTCTGCTTTTTCTAATGGGGAACCTCATAGAGAACTATTTTTTAACCACACTGAATGCTGGTTAACTGCTAATTGGGCCCTCAACTACTGGCTGATAAGACTGTTGAGGTGTAGTTAAATAGAGAAACAATTTCTTGTAGCTAGACCAAAGCCTTGTAGTTTTTTAAAGCTGAAGTGCATTGTGTAATGGTTTTGTATGATTTTTTTTTTCCTTTTTTTATATAATGATATATAATAATAATATATAGAAATAGTTTGAATGGTATAGAACTCATGTGCTTATAACCCATTTAATCTTAGCTAAGGAATAGATTAATTTCAAGGATAATTTGAACCCTTCTGAAATGGGCCACATCTTAAGATGTTCTACCTGGACTGAGCATTTTAAGATGTGTATGTTTTCTGTTAATATGATCTAACCCCCCCACCCTCAAAAAAAAAAAAAAAAAAAAAAATTAACTGGCCTTTGGTATAATAGGTTATCATAACAGAAGGAATAAACAACTTTCAACTACAACAAAGGGAAAAATGTAGTATGAAAGTGATCTGCTCACACAAAAACACCTGTTGCAAAAGGGTAAAAATGTCATATCTGTTGTCATAGCATATATTTTGATAATGATAGAACAAGTTTTGATTTGTATAGCAAATCCAGTCACTTCAGTACCTTGACAACTGACATTCTGTAGAATACTAGAAAAGTAAGAAATAAAAAAAATTCTAAAGCATTGATATTATCTCTCATATAAAGTAACAATAGATATATAGTTCATAATAGAATGTATGTTATTAATAAAGATTTTTTTTAGTATTAACTTCATTTACAAGGAATTCTTGTTATTTGTTCAGTTTGTGATACAAGATTTGTTTTTCCTTGTAGTAAAAGCAACACAGGCTACTATGTGATAAATTGCACTCTAAAGCACCACATCTCTTCATGCAAGAATTTATAAATTTGAAGGTAACAGAATATTATAACAGTAGTCTTTTCATTATTTTAGTTGTTTTTTATTTATTGCCTGTGTTTTCTTAACATAAAAAAGCAAATTTGAATATATAAATGTATGTGTAATACCTCTTCCTTGATGCATTTTATTTTTATTTCTATTATGGCGTATGAAAGTAGGCAAATACTTTACTTATGTGAGCATAGTTTATTTCAATATCAGTTTTTTTCCAAATACCTGTACCACCTGATTGGTCTCAGGCAAAGATGGAACATTGTTCAGAGTAGTGTTTTTACAAACTGAAGAGCCATCTGGTAGTGCAATGGTTAGTGCATTGACCTCACATCCCCACAGTTGGCAGATCAAGCCCTGTCCAAGCTTGTGAGTTTCCACTGTCACCTGACAGTCATTGATGTGGCTGGGCACCACGTTGGGTAAAGACTAAGCTCAGATCGAGTCAAAGCTTGTTGGCACATTTTCTCATGAGTCCGCATACGCTGACACAGGCGAGCTCCCCTCAGTGCATTTAAGCTTGGCGTAGCATCTGTTCCACAAATCTGGCTTATCCTTACAACCGGGAGTCATTCGTTAGAAAGAAAATTTAACTATCTAGAATGATAACTAAACTTACAATTGTCTTGTTTCATGAATGTTTTTGCTCAGTACTTGTGAATCATTGTTAATTTTATATTTTGTAATGATGAAGATAACAAGTTGATGAAAATGAAAAAAATCACTGCAGAGATGTTGAAGAGAGAGAATTGCAGTAGAAACTTCTGCAATGGAGGAAAATTTATTTTATGTAAATCTACATCTATCTATTTTTGATGCTGGTTTATTAATAGTTTATCTTGCTTTGTATATAGGCCACTTGTTTCATTTTTTGTTGAGTCTGTCTCACTCCTCTCAGCTTCAGTATAAGATATATCAGTGTCATGCCATGCTTTTGGATCTCTGTTATTTCAATTATTCCATAATGTATTGATTGGAAACCAAAACTTTTTTCAATAGGTAGCCATGTTTTTATTCTGTCTTTTTATATATCTTCTTCCTATATGCTTTTCTTTGGTTAATCTAATCATTATATTTTTGGGTTTTCCATGCATGGGAACTTGAATCTTGACAGTGACTTACTATAAAACTCATGACATAATATATAACCTATATATGGTCTTCTATCCAGGTAACTCATCAAAAGATGCATCAGTGTAGTTACTCAGGTATCTTTTTTTCTTGTTGTTGTTGTGATAAAATGAATGTACGTTGAATCACCAACCAATATTTTTATTAACTGTCTCTCTTTTTGTCTTACTATTCACAAATAATCTAACATTACCTTAATCTCACAAGGAAAGAACAAGGTGGGATGATGATACTTAAAAAAATAGAACAAAATACAGTTTGTTCGCTCAGTGGAATAAGATCCTGGAACTTGTTGTTCTGTTGTTTTGAATCCTAGACTTGTGCATGGAGAGAAGAAAAAGAAACAGGACCTTTATTTTTTTTTTTTACTGACATGGATTGTGTTCTAGTAATAGTTATATATTTGTTATCTGCTTAAGTAAGAATTCTTTCAGCAAGAATTAATTTCTTACTGAAAGTCTGTTACTGATAATTCAATTTGCAGCTTGATGTTTTTATATAGCTTTATTATTGTTATAGAATTCACATACACTAGGACACATGCACACATAGACACACATTCACATACACACTCACACACACATGCACATTCACTCTCACCTTCACTCTCACTCTCACTCTCACACATGGGTACATACACAAGCACACATAGTATTTTTCTCATTCACACTCTTTCTCACAGTCTCTCTCTCTCTCTCTCTCTCTCTCTCTCTCTCTCTCTCTCTCTCTCTCTCTCTCTCTCTCTCTCTCTCTCTCTCTCTCTCTCTCTCTCTCTCTCTCTCTCTCTCTCTCCCTCTCCCTCTCCCTCTCCCTCTCCCTCTCCCTCTCCCTCTCCCTCTCCCTCTCCCTCTCCCTCTCCCTCTCCCTCTCCCTCTCCTCTCTCTCTCTCTCTCTCTCTCTCTCTCTCTCTCTCTCTCTCTCATATGTTCACATGTTGACACTCACATACTTATTTGCAAGACAAAAGGACATGTAAACTCGAATGTAGGATTGCTTTCTATGTGTATAGACAATATATCAATACATGTTTTTTTTCACTAAACTTCTCAATATGGTGGATGTGCTTTATGAAATGAAGCATATTTTAAAATTGCACCATGAATACTTATTTGTTTATTTAAAAATAAACAATGAGAGATACCTGATTAGTATTACAGGTAATACACCTGGAAATAATGTAGTTTCTGTACACTGGTTTTAACATAACACTTATTCTATGAGGATATCATGTTAATACCATATGAAATATTATGTAATTCTTCCAGGGCAAGGATGATGTTACAGGAGAACCCTTAGTTCAGAGGGAAGATGACAAACCTGAGTCAGTGAGGCATCGCTTGGAGGTGTATGCCACCAACACGAAGCCTCTGAAGGAATTCTATGAGGATCTGGGCATCCTGCAGGTCTTCCATGGAACAGAATCCAATGAGATCTGGCCACGTCTACACAAGTACATGGAGAGACACATCCCTGCGAAAAGTGGCCCTTTCTAAGCCTGGGAGGATATCAAGTCCTTTTTGAGTTATCTGCTTCCCTGATACAGCTTGAAGCTACTGGTTAGCTGAATTACAGAGTGCTATTTCTTTATTTTCCAATTTGCTTTGTTATTGCTTGTTTACTACATCTCTTGGTTGTTGGTTATTCATTGCAGATGAAGTGATGTGTAATAAGTAAAGAAAATACCAGTTCTTCATTTTCAAAAGGATGGTTTTCCTTAATTTAAGTAATGATTGTGAGTATTATGTTGGGTATACACAACAATAAATGGAAGTATTATTACAATTGCTACCATAATAAAGATTTCTATTTTTTTCTTGCTAGAAGTGGTAATTCTATTTTATGGAACACATCTTTTCTACATTATCATTCTGAACTTTTTGTTTTGTTTGTTGTTGCTCAGATATGTATTTTGCATTAAGGATAGTAATTTAATTTTGTTTTATAAGTATCAAATTGGTGCATATGCCTGGTGCTGCAATTTTATTTTGTAAGGGCTTACATATATATTTTGTACATGTCATAATGTGTACTATTGAAGTATACAATATATTTCTATTATATTGGGTAAATTGATCACAAAATGTTAAACCTTTTGACCATCACTTTTAGTCAAGAATTTCATCACTTGATTTCTTTAACCCCTTCACTACGGGCAGTAGAAAATGCCCCTCACGCCGTATCTGAGCTGCCGGCGGGCGCCAAATTTTAAACGTCGCTACTGAATATGACAAGTTTTAAGCCAAAACATCAACATAATCATCATGTGTTATATATCAAAATATACATAGTTAACCTCTTCCCCCATATGCATGTGACAGGTTATTTACATGGGTTGGGAGGAAGATGGAAAGAGTGACCTTGGTGAGAGGCCTCACTCAGATGACAAAAGGAAACGGTTGTAGTAGTATGGTAAACTAATCATAATAAGTTTTATATTTTTACATAATGTTCCATAAATAAATAATAAAATGATTCCTAGCAGGGCCCATCAGTGCCTCACCTGGTATTAGCGAATCCCACTCTTATGTAATAATAATGAAAGTCAAGTAATATATCATATCATATACGAACTCTATTCTGAAAGATCTCGTACAGTATCCAGAAGAAAGAAAACTTAATTCCGCCAGAACTCAGCCATGACGCAGTATGCGCGTCCTCGGGTTTTTCACGAGCGTTGCGAGGACGCAGTATACGTATCCTTGTGTTGAAGGGGTTAAATGATTATTTTATAATTTCCTTTTTCTTCTTTGACTCCCCTGTAACAGATATAATATGAATGTTTGTGATACATCTCAGGAATAAAGAAATTGCATGATTATACAATGAGGTGTTTGTATAGATAGTGTTTGAGATCACTTAATGTGTCACTGGATGTAGGAGAGGTAGAGATAACAAGAGAAAAGTATTGTGCAAGGTGCTTATATTAGTATCCAAGCAGTCTTATGCATGATCTGTATATTAAAGGAGAGTAAAAAAAAAATAGAACATGCATGTTCAATTTCCCATTGTATGATTGTTGATATGGGAATTAAAAATGCTATTTAGTCCAGATCAAATACTTTTTTAACAGTGAGATTTTTGTTATAGTAACAAACTTGACTTTTCAGTCTTATCGTTATCTTTTTTTTTTCACCGTCTACCTTCTACTTTCTACTTTCCAGCATGAATATACTTTTTAACACTATATGATGTATTGATATTACCAGTATTTGTCTTCCACTAAAAATTCTTAACTTTTTCCATGATTTTATCTGTTTACATTGTTAAATACCTTGACAAAAATATTTTTTTTTATTGATAACCAAAGTCTTCCATCAATCATAGATAGTTGTTTATCTTATATTTCATTTATGTCTTCCTGCAAAAATTGCTTTACCAGGCATATACTGGTATTACATTTTACTAGAAATACAGGATACACTACTAACAAATAACCTCATCTACTAACACTAACACTAACACTCTTGCCTGACATTAAGGAAAAGTATGCACTTTTTATTCCATTTATGTCAATACTTTTCGCCTTGACGGCCTCTTTGTATAACTTAAGCTAACTGGGTCAGGCATTAGTGCTTCATGTATTATGTACAAGAAAGATTGTAAGTTCCTCTGGTTGCCTGTTGCAAGTGCCTGAATAACTGATAAGTAGTAAGCTTTAAAAAATAATTTGTCAAGGAATAATCAGGGTAACAATTCTTCCTTGATGTACATGTTACTTTAGAGGAAATAATTTGGTGATATAGCTTGCATTACATTGAATAAAGAAGGCAGAGTTTTTTTATTTCTTATTTTTAACAAAGGGACTGTAGATTAATTTATGGTAATTACATCTACTTTTTGAGGCTGCTGTGTTAACGAATGAATGTTGTAGAAGCAATAGTCTTTTATGTACTTTTCCAGATAAAATATTACAGTGGAGTATTAACCAGTGTCTTAGTTTTGTATCAATGACAGTAAGAAATTACAGAAAACAATAATGTAAGCATCAGAAAGTTGTAATATCAGCTTTTTATGAAAGCTTTGGTTGTTAGTATTGTGTTGTATACTAAGAATGATTCCATTTCATGTTTTCCTGTAAATGTCATTGATTTTACAACTAAAGATAGCCATGTTAGGCTTGGGAAACAGATACTATAAGTTTTTCAAAATATTATAAATATGTAGAAAACTGAACAAGATTAATACTATGAAAAAAAAAAATATATATATAAAGAGAAGAACATGGCTATCTTTCTATTTTATTCATGACTTTATGAAGCTAGACATGAATTTAAGATCTCTATTTTTGGAACATTCCTTGAAAATGTGATAGAAAAGTGTTTAAGTCTTTATAAATAGACAGCAGATTGATACCACATAGGAATATTTTGACTACTGAGTAAGGGATTTAATATTTTGGAATTATTTTACATATAGATTCACTTGTAAAAGACCTAGTATTTTTGTGATTTGTCTTAATATAATGTGGGGAAATAAAAAAAGTTAAAGAATATGTAGTTTTCTTTACCTAATTTATTCGTCACATGACTTACAATATTCAGAAACAAACATTTATATACAGCAAAACTAAATACAAAAGAAACTCAGAATTTAATTAATCCCAAACATCTGTTGTGTGAAGTGTCTTATATCTTTCCTCAATGGTTACATTTGGCTTGCACTTCTGGCCTTCAAGATACTTATTTCGTAACCATTTTTCATGCTTTCCTAGTTCCTTAGCATGGCCCCATGATTGGTCCTGTGGAGAGGAAAAAAAAAAAAAATTATAATCCTATATAATTTAGATGTGAACTATGGTGAGAGTACTGATTTGTTAACAGGAATGCTTGTACAGCAGCATGAGCAGTTTGTATTTATCAGTTTATGAACAAAAATATAAACATAGTAATGTGTGTACATATATAAGGGGAAATACCATAAGAAATGGAAAAATAAATTGTAAAGTAACAAAATCCATCAAAGATTCCTCATCTGATGAAGTGTTTCATTTTAACAATTCATGATTCAAACACATCACCTTTGGATTACATTAACACTTGTTCTTTCCTGCAAACATTGTCATACAATATCAGTTTGAAATTGTCTCAACAAGGTTTGCTTGTAACTTTAAAAAAGAAAAGAGGGAGGGGAAAAAAAAAATTGTGATGTAAAATATGAAATTTACTTGATGTATTCAGAGACAACAGTAAAAAAAAAAATAATAATAATAATAATAATTAAATAAACTCTAATAATAATAATAATAATAATAATAATAAATAAAAATAAAGTAAAAAGTAAAATAAATAATAATGAACTAAAAAAATAAATAATAATAATAAAATAAAATAAATAATAATAATAAAATAAAACAATAATAACAAAACAAATAAAATAATGCATAATATTTTATATCTTAAAAACACTAGACAAAATAGGTGTTGAAATACATGGAAATTTTCCCACATTCCCACTCACCAAAGTTAGATATGGATTCCGCAGGTAGAACATGTTTTCTTCCTCTTGCTGTAATCTGTTCTTCACATTTTTCATGTGTCCCTCCTTTATTTTTGGCATTATTCTATCTTTGCTGTAAAAATATAAAGCATATTACAATGTCATCTTCACAATATTCTTTCAAACAAGTCTTAATGTAATGTCTCAAACTGTATATTTTTACATTTTGTTTAATGAAATTGGCTTTACTAAAAGTGAAATGAATCACAAACACAGTAACATGCACAACAGAGATATAATGAAACACTAATGCAGTAAGAAAGAGAAAACTAACAACATTCCAAACTTTTAAAGAAAGTTCATCATCAGGTGTATGCAATCCAAAAAAAATGAATTCATTTCTTGGTTTGCTTATGCCTGATGATGAACTTTCTTTAAAAATTTGAAACGTTACAAGTTTACTGTTTCTTACTGTAGTAGTGTTTAATATATAAAGGTAAATGTTTACAAAACACTCAAGCATCTACCACTGGCCTATGTGCCACATATCAAATTACTGTACCAATAAAAATAAGTGATAGTGGGAATTAATTAACCCAGTTTTGGCTTCACCTGAACATTATTCTGGGTTATTTGAAATTAAGCAGGCCTAAAGCTGTGAGCTATTTGTCCACTGAGGTGGCGGCCAGCCGCTATGCACCCGATCATCTGGCAAGCTGGCCAGATAAAATCCAGACAAACCATTATTAACCCATTCACAATGGGGCTATTTCGGCTCTAAATGGTTGGAATGCTGGGGTATTTGAATACCTCAGGATTCTTGGGCGCACTAGCCACCTGCAAGCGCTGTACGCCTGATCACCCGGCACGCTGGCCTTGACTAAATTTCTCGTCGCTGGCGTCTGACCTAAAACCCACTGAATGTGATAACAAGTCAACTGGTGCGAATGGGTTAAGGGGTTAATAGAAAGGTTTATGTATCTTGGAGTTCATATGCAACTGTGAAGTTATAAAGACCATTTTATTTTCAAAATTTGGAAAATTTGTTTCTCTCCAGAAAAAGGACAGTGGAAGGCTTAAAGAGCTTCATTATCATCATAACAATCTTAAATGAAAAAAAAGGTTTCACAGAAAAAATCATTATACACAAAATTGTTAATTCAGACAATTTTTGATAGTGCACATCACAATAAAAAGGGTTAACAGTACATGGGATCAAAATACTGATTAATGTTAAAATGCTCATCCTCTAGATATT
>NW_028234405.1:11328755-11353755 GCF_977035675.1 Penaeus japonicus | reverse complement strand
TTTTTAATGTTTTGTCAGACGGGTATTTTTTCTGAAACTCCACCTGGTAAGGAGTTTAGAGACTATTGGCAGTATAGTCACATATTTTTTTATGCATTTCTTCTGATTTGATCTGTAGGATATTTTATTTTTTGTTTTGTTATAGATAGGTTTCTTCCAAATTATGACACGGATTCATGTTGAAGAAGGAGAATTTATATATATTTAAAAGAGAATACAGCATATTGGCTTATAATGAGTTTCCTTTTTTGTTATGAACTTTTAGTCAGAAATATCTTATTACTCCAGCTTTACCAGATTCTATAGCTTGTCATTGTTACATATCTCTTTTTGAAAAATGATTTAACAAAATGCAAATAAAAGGTTATTATTAAAGAGGTAAAGTATAATTATATGTATATTTTCTACAATATCCATCAGTTTTAATGTACTATAAAGACCCAAATTTTGACTATAAAGACCCTAATTTTGACTTTAAACCTAAAGAAACAGCTGAAGCTGATTGCTTCTGGTGCTTCATCTCACTGATGGGTGAGATCAGGGACTTCTTCATCCGCACACTGGATGAGAGCGAGAGTGGCATCGGGGCCATGATGAACAGGCTGATGGCCAACCTCAGGCAGCACGACCACCAGCTCTGGGATCGGCTACGTGTCCAGGAGCTCAAGCCTCAGTTCTTTAGCTTCAGGTAGTTTTTGTTAAATCTCATTGAGAAATTGTTGGGGTTTCTTAAGGTGTGCAAAAAGTGGTAATACAGTACAGTACTTTGCTTAGATCTTCTGGGGATATTTTTGTAATATATAGGTGTGTTGCATTTGTTTGGGAGAAGATAAAAACAAAAACAGTGAAGATGCATGTTTAAAAAAAAACTCACTTTTGTTTTTTATTTGAATTATAGTCTGTATTGTCAAGCTAAATGATCAGTCTTGCCTCTATTGATATAATACATATCAATAATTTCCTGTTGTTTGGTAATAGCTTTGTCTCTCTTGTTGCTCATCAGATGGCTGACACTCCTGTTGTCTCAGGAGTTCGATCTCCCAGATGTCATCCGCGTGTGGGATTCCCTCTTTGCCGACTCCGACCGCTTCAGTTATCTCATCCAAGTGTGCACTGCGATGATGGTGTATGTGTCTCTTTAGGCTTTTGGTTTCATGTGTTTTTCTCTGATGATGTTACTTGCTTTGGACTGATTTTTTAAGTACATGTTTTACATAATCAGTTGTATCTTTGAATTTGGAAGGAATTTTAGGTTGAAGTTAATTGGAATTAGATGTATATTAACATGGTTGAGCTATTTTTTTGTTTTAACCAAGCATTTAATTTGCAGGACACAGCGAGATGTAATGATGGAAAATGACTTTGCTGGTAATATGAAAATACTGCAGGTGAGAAAAGTATTGTTATATTTGATGGTATGAATTTTGTAACTGAAGGTGATTGTGGTGATAATTATAATGATAATATAATGTGATGATGATAGTTATGATGATGATGATATTACAATGAAGATAATGATATGAAGATATCACAATGATGATGCTAATGATAAGGACGATGTTGAAGACACCCCCTGCACCACCCAATTAACACCCTGTCTCTACTTCTCTTGTAGCATTACCCTCCAGGAGACATCCAGGTACTCCTGAGCAAAGCCACAGAGCTGGTGGAGAGCAATGGCGAGGGAGGGGGCTGCACAGAGGCATCGAGTTGACATTCTGATCTACATCTGGCGAGGGACCCAACGGAAGCATTAAGACTATGATTTGAATTGGGGAGAGCAATTATGTGATTCTTTTCTCTGTATTTATTCTTTTGTTTTTTGGTTTCTCTATGATATTAGGGGAAAAACTGTTCATGCTCAGATGGTGTTGTGATGTAAGATACACAAGTGAGATGTTTCTTTTTTATATGTATATATTTTTTATTATGATTATTACTAATGTGATTTTATTTATGTATTTACTGTTTTGGGAAAGTGAAATCTGTTTTTTAAAGAGGGAGCCAATCACTTTGAGAAAATTTGGTCGCATGAGGAAGTATAAACTTAAGGAAGGGAATTGCTTAATTAGGTTTAATGATAAGGGTCAGTTTAAGGATGGGATTTGCTTAACTGGGTTATACAATAAGTGTTTATTGAGAGGTTTGTCATATCAACAGTCTGCATACATATCCTGATACGAACACATTCACATGTATTCACATTCACATACATACTTGTCTACATGCATACACATCTAAATACTTATATACAATCATATGCACATCTATACGCATATGTAAGTACACATGCTTACTGATGCTAATTGAGATTTGTTATCCCTGTGATTTGAGTATCTAAGAATAGCTACATATAACATGTTAAGTGTTGGAATGAATGACATGGGAAGTGTGATTAGATGTATTTAACAGTTATGATGGCTTTATACATCTCAGAATGAGTTTTAATGATTGCAATCATACATTGCATTTTCGAAAGTTGAGAACGACAGTAGATAAAGATCAAGAGAAAAGAAAAGAAGAAAATAACACTTGGTTTCACAGCACAACTTTTATGCAAAATGTATAATAACTATGATAATGATAGATTTTGATGTGGGGAATACAGTGACTAAAACTGTACACTACAGCTTTATAAATTCACAGGGGAACTGTTACTCGTGTCTTTCCGAACAATGCAGTGTTTTTGTAAACCATGGTAAAAGGGCCACATGTCATGGCTCAAAATGCAAATGTTTAGGAGTGTATAGGATGTCTTCTTTTGATGGATGTCATTTGTAAATAAGAAGGTTTTGTTTCAACTCCAAGGAAATGTGACATACATATTATATAGTAATAATTGTGATATTCAGGGAGTTTCTAGATAGTTATCTTATAAGGGGATGGATGAAAAATCAATAATTACTGAAGCCTTAGAAACAAGAAAAGAGAGAGAAAAAAAAATCAATCATTCAGTACATTTGTGAAGGATGGAGTTTTATGACCAGGAAAAGGAAAAAAAAGAAAAAAAAAGACCAACAACAAAAAAGAAAATGTGACAGGGAAATAATGTCACTGTTTGACTTCATATCTGATTGTAATTTCAATATAAGTGACATACTGGCTTCAGATTGATTACCAGCCTGTACTCATGTTTGTACATCAGTAGCTACTGTAACTTCAAAAGTATTTGCCAAGTAAGTTAAGGGGCGTTGATCCATCTTTAGTGTGGATCAGAATGGGCTGTGAGTAACGTAACAATAAGGGCAGTTTCACAAGAAATTAAAAACATTTTTTGAACTGTAAATGACTAAGGATTATATAATATAAATATAAGGGTATTGCTATGTGATGATTTTCTATCTTATTTTTTGAAATTTATAATTGATTACATATATATATTTTTTTGTGGTCATTAGAACACTTGTTATGTTATTGCACTATGTTCCCTTCAATTGATTCTTCCTTTAATGTAAGAGGATTCCTCAATTAGAATTTTTGGTTGCTGGTTCCTACCTCCTTTATTGCTGTTAGAAAATTATATTATATTATATTATGTTATTACATTATTGGGAACTTTTTTTGAAGTGGTTAACATTTGAGGTGTTATATTATGAATTATTGAGCTAATCATTTACCTTACATTTCAATTGATTTTATTATTATTATTATCATTAGTTTTTTAATGATTATTTTTTGCCTTTGTGACCACTGCTCTGCCTTATTTATTTGATCTCTTCCATAAAGCTCAAGATTGAATGTTAAATTCTAGTATTTAGTCGACAGAATTCATTTTTCATTCTTCATCCATCATTACATTGATATCATAAATGTCTTCTGAGTTCTTCTATGAAGATTGCTGTACTTTCAGTCTTCTTTTATCTACTCTGTATAGGACCAACTCATTATTACTTAGATTGACTTGTTTACATCAAGATGTCATTAAACTTGTTAGAAATTGTTAGACATGCAATTTATTAGTTGTCTGTTTCTTGTTCTTGAATTATAAAAGAGGATAATTTGTTCTGAAACAGAGTCGAGATATGTATTGTGACAATTTGATTACTCTTTTAGTGAAAATTACTACCTACTTTTTGAAGTTTTCTCCAAAAATTGAAATACAGACACTCCCTTGATTTAAAAATCTGGCATATGTATGTTTTATGTTTTGTTTTCATAGCTCATGAAATGTATTAGGATATTTAGGGCTATTTCAACTGCTTTTTGGAGTCATGGAGATGCTTTGGGCCCATATGGCTTTTTAAAAACATGTAGGGAGATTTTTATTTTGTTTGTGTTTCTGTTTATTGTCATTCAGTAATTTAAATTTTCATGTGGGTATTACCATCTTAATTTTCTTTCAGCTTTTAAACCCTTACCGCTTGATAAAAGGAGGGATGTCTATATATATTGGGATTAACATAAATACGAATGTTATAGCAAATGACGCAAAAGATAATGAAAGAGATACTGTATAGCTGAAACATTTTATTTAGCAGCAAATTACTTACACACTCCACTTGACTGGAGGCTTGGTACTTATTTTGTGCTCTTCAGTTTAATTTTCAGTTCAAGTCACAAGAGTTCAAATATTTGCTCTGGAATACCATTAAGGACCAGAAATATTAGTTTAACCTTCCAGTGTACAATGCAATAACTGTGTGGTTGCGTTGCGCATGAGGACGAGTTCATAATACTGCACAACTTGCAACTCACTAGCTGATCACAATAATGTACTCAGACTCAGGTCTATGATGCTAGTATAGATGAGGAAAAGCAAAAGCCTAATATTCAAATAACGAAATAAAGCAAAACATGAAACTAATCGTAACTCTGTGATGGATTACATTTAATACAGTGCAAGGGAATATGCTGAAACCATTGTACTGGTGGGAGAGAACCTCATATAGAACATTTTTTTAGTGACTGTACAACCGTTTGTATTTTTGATAGGTATGTAATGTATTTCTAACTATTTTGAAATGCTTCAACTCAAGGTCACACACACATACATATATATATGGAAAAGAAGTGATTGAGTAGATGATGCGTAAGTTAACGATTTATAATTATCTTAAATAATGTCAAAGATGCTCTTAGATGTCTAATATGTGTATAGATTGTGTCTTTGACTTGACTGTATTAATTTTCAAAGTATTTATGTATATGCAGGTGATTGTTATATTCTTTATATATATATGGTATATATATGAAGTTCTTACAGGAAGTTCTGTTGACATTATTTGTGAGAAACTTTTTATGGGACTATGTACTCTTTCTATAATTAACTAAAGACAGTTTGGGAATGTTGTACCCTGAGCAATAATGTGATCTGTTACAAAGGTCTGAACAGATATGAGAAAGCTTTGCCGTTTCTTTAACAGTTTCCTAAACAATGTATATGATGAATTACAACTGCATGAAGGTACCTGATGAAAGTTTATCAGATTTGATTTTTAGAAAAGATGCTTGCTGAAAATATTGATTTGATGGTATAATTGTCTAGTGCAGCATCTTTTATAAAATGGAAACAGACTTTTGTCTTGTGTAATATAATGATATGTCCTAGATTTTGATTAGTGATAGATATATCCTGTTAATTATGCTGTAGTGGAATTAGTCATATTTTTGCAAAGATATAGTTACCAATGTTTATAAAAAAGTGATTACAGTGAATTGTTGTCACAAATAACTCAAAAGATTTAAAATCATAAAGCACAATTTTTTTTTACAAGAATAAGAAAGCTCAGCTGCCAGCATTATGTAGACCTTTTGCTGTAACAAGCATGTAGTTGGAATAAACCTTGAGAAGGCAAAAGATTTCATATCACAGGTGTTTTAATTCCCTGACAACAGTGTATAGAATCTATAGTATCTTCAGTTTGTTTTCCATTGTTACATTTCAGTATAAGGCTTTTTTATACAATGAAGTACATCATACATCAAATTATACATCGTGTCAAATGATCATAATTCAGTGATTCTCACTTTCATTGCTATAGAGTTACAAGCCTCCCATATATAAAATAAGCAATAATATAAGGTGATATGTGTAGGACATATTAATGTGTAATCAAAAGATTATGTATTACCACAAATTTTCAAGGTTTTCAATATAATTTATATAATTGTGATGTAAAATACAATTGTGTATATTTATTTAGTTGAGAATAAAACATTCCATTTTTATGTCAGTAGAGAGTGTGACATGTAGAAAACATGCAACAACTGAATATTTCAACAAATGTGTATTATTTTATGTTATTTTTTATGCAGCTCATTTGGAAGTACGCTTAAGTTTTTGTATTGAATGATCATAGCAATAGAAGTGAAGATAAGTAAAAAAAATATAATGCCTAATTTTAATTATATTATGTAAAATTCTTGTTGTTTTTAGAGAGAGTAGTATCAAAAAGGCAAAGTTTAGCAATGAAAGACAAAAACAATTTTATATTTTTCATCTGATTGTTTTATATCAAGAAGAGCTGATTTAATAAATTTTAAAATATTTATAGATATTCTTATTTTCCTAAAAAAACAAAAATTTAGCTCGTCCAATTTCATTTTATGCATTTAGGTATTAGATGCAGGAGAACAGATGCACTTCATAATAATGTGTTTTATAATTCGATTTGGCAGTCATATAACTAGAACTTGAACAATTCCTTTTTTAACATTCTTAATTAATTAAATGAATGATTAAAACGAATTATCTGTGGTCTGGTGACTTTCAATTACGTTTTCCAAGCCTTGTCTCTGGTGTTTGTATTTTGAATACAAGTGCGTGTTGCAAACTCTAGGGACCAAGAAGTTATTTAAATAAGTTATTCTCTGTATGAATTCCACCGGTTATAATGGTCTTTATTTTACAAAAAAATGGAGAAATCGATAAATTACATCATGAATACACTAATAACAGTATCAACGAAATAAGCATGCCATAAAAAAAAAAATACTATTATGATTTCGTAATCTAAATTGTTATTCCTTTTAGGGACGACTTAATAAAATGTGTTGCACACTAACGCAGCATTTCCGCAAGGCGCGTGCATTTCATGAAATTCCTAGACAGACAAAAAAAAGTTTGTTGCAATATTTATGAATAGATATCAAATATTAAACCTGATACCACAAACAGAGCCGGTTTCTTAAAATGAGTTCAGGCTATATATCCATATACATATATGTATATATATATATATATATATATATATATATATATATATTATATATATATATATATATATATATATATATATATATATATATATATATATATATATATATATATATATATATATATATATATATATATATATATATATATATATATATATATATATATATATATTGCTACGCCAGTGGGTCTTTGTCTCTGTGCGAAACATGTGTTACTAATAAAATGATGTAAGCTGGACAAACATGACGCAATGTCTGGGCAAGAGGCGCGGAAGGAACGAGGCCAGGACAGACGCAGTTAGCTGCTGCCCCTGGGAAGACCTCGCGTGTGCCCCTTGTGACCTGATATACTTTGTGTTGCCCTGTTATAAGCTGTATTGTGCAGTGTGATGTGCTGCTTTCCCCCTGTATTGTGCCTATAGAAAGTGTACGGGTAAAGAACTAGTGGAAATAAAGGATAGATGTTTTAGAGTGTGTTTATTTCGTGCCCTGCCACGTGGTGTGGCCCCTCGTGGTGTTCTGGGACGCTGTGGTGTTCGGTGCCTCTTGGAGCTGTTCTGTGTTCACGACCCTGTGGTTATCACGCCGTCTGCCTAGCCTGCCTCGTGTTGGTGGCAGATAGACGAGGCGGCCGGCGTAACATTGGTGTCAGAAGTGGGATCTGTGATAATTGAACAGTGAGACGCGCTGATCCATCATGTCGTCCAAAGATGGCAGCCATGAGGGAGAGGAGGCAGGCACGAGTGAGGTGAAGCCGAGCCAGATGGACCTGATCACTGCCATGCTGGCCGGTACGAGGGAGGAAATGGCACAAAGGGCCCGTGAGCAGGAACAGAGGGCACGCGAGCAGGTGCAGCACCTCGTCGAGATGCAGGCAGGGAAAGCAGAGGAGCAGGTGCAGCATCTTGTCGAGATGCAGGCAAGGAAGGCAGAGGAACAGTTCTGCTATCTTGTTGATGTGCTACAGAGCAATCTCGCATCAGTGAAGATGGAAACGCAGCAGTACACCGACAAGGCCTGCAACAGCGTGAAGAGTGAACTGCTGGAGGAAGTGCAGACTCTGAAAGGCGAGGTTCAGGGCCTGAAGGAGGAGGTGAAAGCAGAAAGGCGGCGTCACGAGGTAGCAACGTCGCACGCGGAGAAGGCAGACGAGGTTCTGGCAACAGATGCCAGAGTGTCAGATTTACTGGGGTCTGTCTGGGGTCCGTGGCAGGGATCCCCCGGGCCTCGCAGCGTCGTGTCGGAGCCGGTGGCCGCTGCAGGAGGCTGGGGACCCATCAGAACCGCTACCTTGGATACAGGTGGCGGCAAACTCGGACCCGGTCAACCCGCCTCGTTGCCTCCCTCACCCCCTCCCTACCCTCCGGGCGTGTTAGTTCATGGCACGCGTTCTCCACCCCGCAACCCCTCGGCCTTCAGACATTCTGTGAGGCGTAAGCCAGCTGAGTACGACGGGAAGGTGGCCTGGGAGGCATATGTCGCCCAATTTGAAATGCTGGCATCTGCCCAGGGCTGGGGCCAGGAAGAGAAGGCACTGCAGCTGGTAACAGCGCTAAGGGGCCCCGCGGTGGCAGTGTTAGGGCATCTGCCGCCATCCCAACATGCCTCTTACACCAGCGTGGCGGAGGCTTTGAAACGCCGTTTCGGGCATCACCACCAGGCCGAGGTATATCGGGCCCGCTTGAAGAAGCGGACTCGTGAGCGTGGCGAGACGCTGTCCCAGCTGGCGCAGGACGTGGAGGCGCTGGTAAGGAGGTCGTA
This sequence comes from Penaeus japonicus, assembly GCF_977035675.1. Classification (NCBI taxonomy): domain Eukaryota; kingdom Metazoa; phylum Arthropoda; class Malacostraca; order Decapoda; family Penaeidae; genus Penaeus; species Penaeus japonicus. Next base: position 11,344,836 of record NW_028234405.1, on the reverse strand, counting down.
CCCTATGGCTCCGGAAGAAATGATCGTGGTACGATTTCTTCGTTGACGCTTTGAAAGACCAGCAGCTGCAAATCTACGTCAAGCAGGCACACCCTGAGGACCTGCAGGTGGCGCTGGCGAGGGCCTTGGAGTTCGAGGCCTTCCTGAAGGCAAGCAGTGGCCTAGGGCCAGCTGCTCAGCCCCGCCGTGACCTCCAGGGTCGGAAGGCTAAAGTAGAGAAGATAGCATTGAGGAAGGTGAGCCCGGGTACTTTCCAAGGCTTGTGTTGGGATTATGGTGAGAAAGGGCACAGACGTAGTCGGTGTTGGAGGGAGCAGAGAACGCGTCCTCTCAACCTGACGGATTCTGATGCCTTCCAGCAGTGCTACAAGGACTGTGGCAGGTATGGTCACCATCCGAGTGCCTGCCCTAAGGCTAAGGAAGTGGTACAGGCGGAAAACTCGGACAGGCTGGAGAAGGGGGCCGAAACCCAGCCGTCCTCGGTTCCCAGGCCCCGACTTGTGTAAGCTGCCGTCGAACAACCAGCACGATGCAGGTGGAGGGCTCTGTAGATGGGAAGCCATGCCGCCTGACAGTGGACACTGGGGCTGAGAAGACCCTAGTGCGGCCTGATATGTTGGCCACAACGCGACTTCCAGACGCATCACAGAGACTGTGGTGTCACGGGGCATTGTGTGCAGCTCAAGGGGCCAATGGAGGCTCGTATTAGCGTGGGCAGCGCGGTGCAGCGACTGCCGGTGTATGTCGCTGATCTGGACGAGCCCTGCCTGCTGGGCCTTAACTACCTGACGCAAAGTAAAGCGTGTGTCGACCTTGGACGGAAGCTCGTCAGGGTGCACGGTGAAGATGTGCCCTTGCTTCCAGAGGTTGGCTGTGCAGAGGTAGTTACAGCTGAGCGACTGCACCTTGCCCCCAGGACAGAGTCTAGGATCTGGTGTCGACTGTCAAGAGTGATGCGTTGAGTAGAGGGCCTAGTGGAGCCCATCCAAAACCTGCAGCTGGCTGATGGCGTAGCGGTAGGGCGGAGCCTATTTGGAGTGGGTGAGGGGTTAGTTACAGTGTTGGTGGCTAACTTCTCTGATAAGGCCCAGAAGGTGCCGGCTGGTGCAAAACTGGGCACTTGTGAGGAAGTGGAGCGTCCAGAAGAGTCGTCGGAGAACGAGGAGTTGGTTAGTGTAAGGCCGTTGCCTGACTTCCTCGAGGATTTGGCGCACCGGAGCGCCGCTAACCTGACGGAGGCACAGACAGAGAAGATGCGCCACACCCTGGCTCAGTATGCAGATGTGTTTAGCAGGGGTGACTTGGACCTGGGCCGCACAGGATTGGTGAAGCACCGCATTAACACCGGAAGTAGTTTGCCCATCAAGAGCCCCCCCCGACGTATTGCACCAGCCAGGCGAGAAGAGATGCAGTGCACTGTCAATGAGCTGGCGGCGCAGGGGGTGATTGAACGGTCAGACAGTCCATGGTCATCAGCGGTAGTCCTGGTGAAGAAAAAGGACGGTACACAACGCTTCTGCGTGGACTACCGGGCGCTAAATGACATGACTGTCAAGGACTCATACCCCTACCCGAGAATTGATGACACACTCGATGCATTGGTGGGGGCCAAGTGGTTCTCCACACTCGACCTGAAGTCGGGTTATCACCAGGTGGAGATGGCGGAAGAGGACAAGCCAAAGACTGCCTTTTCCTTCGGGCAGGGCCTGTGGCAATTCAATGTCATGCCCTTTGGTCTCTGCAATGCCCCTGGTTGTTTCGAGCGTCTGATGGAGAGGGTATTGGATGGCCTGCAGTGGAAGACGGCGCTTGTCTACATTGATGACGTCATCGTCTTCGGGAGCACCTTCGAGGAGGAGCTGGAGCGGCTAGAGGAGGTACTACAGCGGTTGAGGAAGGCCAACCTCAAACTCAGCCCCAAGAAATGCTCGATGTTCCAGCATGAGGTGCCATTTCTGGGGCATGTCGTCAGTCAAGACGGTGTGCGCACCGACCCACAGAAGGTGGCAGTGGTGGAGAAGTGGCCGGTTCCCACCAATGTGGCAGAAGTCAGGAGCTACCTGGGCCTGTGCACGTACTACCGCCGCTTTGTACAGGACTTCGCCAGCGTAGCGGCTCCTCTCCACCGACTTACACGAAAAGGGGAGTGCTTCCAGTGGGACGAGGCGTGTCAGTCCGCATTTGACAACTTGAAGAAGGCCCTGGTGGAAGCACCGGTCTTGCCCTATCTGGACCCGAAGCTCCCTTACCTGTTGGACACTGACGCCAGTGCGGAGGGCATCGGGGCAGTTTTGTCACAGATAAAGGACGGGAAGGAGTATGTCGTGGCCTACTACAGTGCCAAGTTCAGCAGGCCTGAACGCAACTATTGTGTGACAAGGAAAGAGTTGCTGGTAGTGGTGAAGAGTCTCGAGCACTTTCACCCGTATCTCTATGGTGCCGAGTTCACCATTCGGACCGACCATGCTGCTCTACAGTGGTTGAAGTCGCTGAAGGTAGCAGAGGGTCAGCTTGCAAGGTGGTTAGGGCGCCTTGAGCAGTACAACTGCCACATCGTCCACCGCCCGGGTCGTGTCCATTGCAATGCTGACAGCCTGAGTCGACGCCCGTGTGAGGCTAGTTGCTCACACTGTGTCCAGAAGGACTCTGATCCTGTGTGCCTCCGTCTACAGGTGCTGGGATGTGCCACTAAAGGGGATGATGAGTGGCGTAAGGCACAACGTGAGGACTCTGACCTTGCTCCCATTGTCCGGTGGCTTGAGGCTCTCAGTGGACGCCCCAGTTGGGAGGCTGTGGCTGCGGAGAGCCCCACCACCAAGTGTCTAGTGGACCAGTGGGAAACATTACGAGTGGATCAAAGCGGTGTGTTAGTGAAGCGCTGGGTGCCGTTGAGTGAAGTGGACAGTGACACGTGGGTAGTTGTAGTACCCAGGGCCATGCGTGCTGAGTTGCTGAGGGAATTGCATGCCGGAGTTACCAGTGGCCACTTGGGTGAGAAAAAGACCCTGAGCTGTCTCCGTCAGGAGACGGCTCAGTGGGCATGAGAAGTGACGTGTCTGAGTGGTGTAGAGCGTGTGACGTGTGCAGTGCAAAGAAGGGCCCCGCTAGAAAGAACCGTGCCCCGTTACAGGTGTACTGTGTGGGAGCACCCATGGAACGGGTGGCAGTGGACATTACTGGTCCGCTACCTCTCACGCCACAGGGGAACCGATACATCTGTGTGGTAATGGATTATTTCTCAAAGTGGCCTGAGGTATATGCACTACCCAACCACGAGGCCGAGACCGTGCTGGCGTGTTAGTGAATGAATTCATTACCCGTTTTGGTGTGCCTTCTGAACTGCACTCTGACCAAGGGCGTGAGTTTGAGTCACGAGTGTTCCGTGAGTGTTGTGAGCTGTTAGGAGTGCGCAAGACACGGACGACACCTCTCCATCCACAGTCCGATGGTATGGTGGAGCGGTTTAACCGGACCCTTGCTCAACAGTTAGCCAAATATTGCAAGGAAAGTCAGGAAGACTGGGACGTCAAGCAGCCCGCCATGCTCATGGCCTACCGGTCTGCTGTGCACGAGGTAACAGACTTCACACCTGCCCGACTCATGTTTGGCCGTGAGCTCAGGCTATCAGTGGATTTGGCCACAGGGCGGCCACCCGATGTGAACTTGCCAACTGTCACCTCCAGCTATGCAGCGGCACTGCAGGAGAACCTGGCGGAGGTGCACCGACGAGTGCGTGGCAAGCTCAAGGTAGCTGGCCAAGCCATGAAGGAGACCTACGACCGGAGCATGAGGGAAGTGAGGTACAACATAGGTGACAGAGTGTGGCTGCATAACCCGCGTCGGAAGCGAGGCCTCTCGCCGAAGCTACAGAGCCCCTGGGAAGGACCGTACACGGTGGTAGCGACCCTCTCTGATGTCACCTATCGAATTCGCAGAGGGCGAAAGCGACCGTCTGTTGTCCACGTGGACCGGCTGTGGCGTTATCATGTGCCAGGAAGTTACTCCTGGGGCCATGGTGAAAAAGATGAGGACGCTGACCGAGATGAGGACGAGCATTTGGACGGTGAGGGCGATGCAACAGACGTTAATGGTGACCATGAGCCAGGTCTTGGGGCAGGAGATAATCCTCTGGGTGCCACTGCCAACCTGCCACCGCCCACACCTCCACCAGAGCGACCCCGGCGAGAGCGAAGAAAGCCGGGCTGGATGAAAGATTTTTATGTTGTTTATGAGAACTAATTACCATTACGTTTTCTTTTGTTTTGAAAGAATTTTGTTTGTTTTTGAGGAATGATTTTCTTAATGTTTCCTGTTGTTTATTACATGTTTAGGTATGTCAGAGCAGACGGGTCGTCTGCTTGATAGGGGGGGATAGTGCTACGCCAGTGGGTCTTTGTCTCTGTGCGAAACATGTGTTCCTAATAAAATGATGTAAGCTGGACAAACATGACGCAATGTCTGGGCAAGAGGCGCGGAAGGAACGAGGCCAGGACAGACGCAGTTAGCTGCTGCCCCTGGGAAGACCTCGCGTGTTCCCCTTGTGACCTGATATACTTTGTGTTGCCCTGTCTGCCTAGCCTGCCTCGTGTTGGTGGCAGATAGACGAGGCGGCCGGCGTAACAATATATATATATATGTGTGTGTGTGTGTGTGTGTGTGTGTGTGTGTGTGTGTGTATCTATATCTACACAGACACACACACACGTTAGAACTGTATCCATTGGAGGGCAGTCTCATTGGCTAACTTCAGGTCTTGATCAGAGCAATGAGGACCCTCTGTACATTCTAAAAGTAAGTGATCCATTGTCTGGATGGGTTCTCCACATTGACATTCGGGGCTGGTGGTTATTCCCCATTTGTAAAGGTTGTCTTTACTTTTCCCCACTTTGGATCTTGCCCTATTTAGGCTTACCCAATCTCTTCTGCTCAGGGTTGATCCCTGTGGCAAGGTTTCACCTAGGTCTTGCAGGGCCTCATTATGTAGCTGACATTCGGCTGCCTGCCAGCGTTCAAGCCCATGTTCTGCTGCCTGGCTTTTCTCCAGACCTTCAATAATTAGGAAACTACTGCGGGACTTTAACCTTCTCCTCACTTCTTGATGGACATGGAGTGAGTGTCATGGGCCATTCATCTGCTTATGACGTTCTATCATTGTGATAGTTTCTCGTCGGATGTTTGGTGGTGGGGTGCCTGATAGCCTGTACAATGCTGGCACTGGTGTAGGCCTCATGGTGCCTGTGCTTATCCGACATGCTCTATTCAGCTCTGGATCGACTCTCTGTGCGTGGCATGATCTGGCCCATACTGGGGCACAGTACTCGGCAGTGGAGTAGCAGAGTGCCAGTGCTGCCTGCCTTAGGGTTTTTGGGTCTGTTCCCCAGCTGGTGTTGGCTAGTTACTGAGGAGATTATTCCTTGTCGAGAGTTTCCCTTTCAATTTGTTGAAAGGGATATATATATATATATATATATATATATATATATATATATATATATATATATATATATATGTATATTCATAAATATACATACATATATATATATATATATAAATATATATATAAATATATATATATATATACACACACACACATATATACATATATACGCACGCGCGCGCGCACGCACACACACACACACACAGAGGTATATATATATATATATTATATTATATATATACATATATATATATATATATATATATATATATATATATATATATATATATATATATATATATATATATATATATATATACTGAACCAGTCATAGTGGAGGCGAAATATACTGTTTCGGCCTCCATAGTTCTTCAGACAATGTAACCGCCAAACTGATCCATTGATGAACGTGAGTTTCATAAATATGTAGACGAGCTCTTGTATGTAAACTTTAAAATATAAACAGGATATGAAAAAATACCAAAATGCGAACAATATATTTTATTACATAACTTGTATCTGGATGGAGATGGAAAATAAATAAAGTCCCTACAATTCTAAGAATGGAGACCAATGCTTTAACAGTAGTGGTTTGTGATAAGTGGTTCATTTTTCGTTCTTCTTGAAAGCCATTTTATTTTGTGTCCTACAATCGTGATTCTGTGTTCATATATAAAGATTATTCCACTTATAATACAGATTTGTGTTTACAATCGATAATGACACAGCAATTATCTGCTTAATTATTTGTTACATAATTGTTGACAGAATCACGGAAGTAAGATTCAAAAATCATTTCACAGGAATATTCTTCAAAGATACATTCCTTTACATCTGTACAATAAATACTTTTTTCATTAATTGTTTACCTTTTTTGCATTCAGACTGAAAGGTTTTCTTTACATCATACACTTTTTTTTATTATATACACACGTCATGTTTTTTTTTTTAAAGAACTTTCAGCATTTCATTTGACTAGTGATGGACCGACAGCTTTCACATATACACATACATTTTTTATCAAAACACTTTTCAATTCATTAAATATATATATATGTCAACTTTTCTAATGACCAGAATACGATAGGAAATACCACCGTGCACAATTCTGGAACAACAGGTCATAGATGTTAATCATGAAAAAAAAGAAAAGAAAAAAAAAATGAAGTAGATTGTGACGTCACTCAAGGGGAGTATAAACTATAACATTTATCAGGTTAACCTTTTTTCGATGGTAAAACTACTGTTGAAAGAAAACATTTCTCTTTTAATGTTTATTTTTGTTTATGGTTAGATGGTAAGTTTTTTTTTCAAAGGACGCAGGTGTTAGTTTTTATTTTTTTTGTTTTGTTTTTAAATTTAAAGTGTTAACGTATCTTCGCACGATTAAACCTACGATAGAAATTACTCTGAAAAAAGCCATCCTAGAACACCATGTTGTGGCCGACTAAAAAGAAAAAAAAAAGATAAAAACAAAAGAATATCGCATTCCTTACTCCATGTCTTTGGCTTAGCTGAACTAGATGCACAGGATAAACAAATTCCTTTGTTCTTCGTCTAAAAGGAATCGAATCCTAGGCCTTAACAAATAAATAGTTAAATGCTATGTTAGAGATCCTATGGCTTTTTTATATAATAGCACAACCGCTTTTTAAACCCCATCTTCCCTCCTTAATATACAACATAACAAAGAGATATGACAGAAGACGTGTCAATTATTTACAATACGGTAGTGAAATATTCACCTCAAGACTAATATGTAAAGAGGGCTGAAGAATCTTGTAAGTTATCATTCTTGCTTTTGACTAAATTATATTCTCCATTTTTATTCACTTTATATGTTATCTCTCCCTGGGAAAAAAATCTTATGACTGAAAAATATAAATGCTCTTTGAAGTGTAGATCTGAAGCGAATTATTCTTATTTATGTGAACTTATATCTCCGTTCGGGCTAATGAAAATGTGAATTTCTCGATGAGAGAGCAAACCTATACCTAATTGATAACAGAGATGCTAAATATAAATATGGTAGAAGCTGGAGAGAGAGAGAGAGAGAGAGAGAGAGAGAGAGAGAGAGAGAGAGAAACTTGCAAGATTCTTCCATTGCAACCCCTTTTCAATATGCGCAACGAGACTGCTTAGCAACCCTTTAGCACAACACTTAAACACTGAAAGACATAGATTTGATCTGACATGCCTATACCTACAGACGTCATTATCATTATCATTATTTTATACAGTGGATGATAGTGATTACAGTCGGCCAATAGTTAATCAAAGCTCAACACGAAATGACCGAACCGCTTTGACATTAATGAATGAATAATGTGAAGGTAACTAGTGCAATAACGTTATTTTTCAAGGTATAAAAGAAAACGGAATTTCAGATGCCACAAGTAATATAGAAAAAAAGACCATTCTGTAAGAGGTTAATTAGTGAACCCTATATACATGAGACCAAACACAGAATGATCGTATATGCATGATCTGTGAAGAAAAATTAGAATAATAACAAAATAAAAATATAAGAGAAATGTTTGTAATGTCCTGTTGGCATCAAACAGAAAACGGGATATTTTCACCTCACGAAAGAAAAGAAAGAAAAAAAATCAAATTATATCTACACCAGTTAGAAAAAAAAAACTTAAATGACAAACAGACAGATACACCCATAATCAGTATCTCTTCTATCATGATTTTGTTTTTTTAAATGATGCTTATTTATATACTCGTGGAATGACGTCATCGGGGTGATGCCCGGCACCCGGTCTCGTGACGTCACACCTCGCCGTGCATCATTGTCATAATCGGTGTTTCGGGAGAGGAGGAATCGTCCGGCTCTGGGTGGAAGAGAGGCAACCGATAAATAACAATAATAGGAACAATAATCGACAATGATGATAGTAACGATGGTGATAATCATAATGATGATTATGATGACAGTTATGATGAAAATGATGATAATAGTAACAATAATAATGATTGTGATGATAATGTTGTAATGATAATGATAATAATGGTAATAATAATAATAATTATTATAATAATAATAATAATGACTTCTCTTATATTTTTATTTGGTAATAATGGGGATGTTGGTAAAACTAATTAATAATCAACTGGTGAGGAAATAACAAATAGGTAAAACAAATATAGAAAAAAAGAGGGAATAATAATTTAATGGACATCAAAAGGTAAACCGACTTGCAGTGTTACGTGTTTATTTCATATAAAAAAATGAAAATCTCGATGCAAATCTCACCATTAAAATATTGCTGCTTATCAACAAGCTGATACAAAAAAAAAAAAAAAAAAAAAAAAAAAAAAAAGAGAGAGAGAGAGAGAGAGAGAGAGAGAGAGAAACATTGAAAATAACTCACCGACGCTCTGAGGACGAAAGGAGTACATGAAGTGAAGATCAATGGTGCGTGACAAGGACCCATTCATATCCTGCAGAGCTCTATCGAGACCTGGGGGAAAATAATGATATAAGCTATTTATTTAGCAATTTATAATAATAAAAGCAATTTTCGATTAAAATATAATGTTTAAGAACGAGTGGATAAAGATTATTGTCATGATAATAAAGTACTCATTCTAAAAGATGATTATTTGGTGGGATGTATGATTTGTTGAGAATTGGATAAAATTAACGAACTTATTCAATTAATTTTTTAAAAATATTATACAAAATAGAAATATACTGAGTTATACAAATAAGAAAAACATTGGTAACGATTATAATAATAATAACACTGGAAATGATAATGAAACTGATAACAATATTGTTGAATAAGATAAAAAAGCATTAAAACTATAACAACGATGATAATAATACTTGCATTACTATATAGTAGTTGTAATACTATTACTACTACTACTACTAAAACTACGAAAATATATAATTCTAATTCTCTCCTTTAGCATCAGATAATGTAAATAATCCCACATTCCGGTTCATCACAAACACACACACAAAAAAAGAAAAAAAATTGCTCTTTCAACAAATGAATCATATTATCTACTTAGTCCTTGTGTAAAATGAGGATTTGGAAATAAAAACAATGTGTATCTTTATCATCAGTTTCATAATAATAATGGTGACAATAATTTTATTTATCATTTATCAAATTATAATGATAGTTATATCTACAATTATATTAATAATTATAATGATAATGATATACTAATAACAATAATTCTAATAACAATAACACCACCATCAACCAAAATAGCGTTCGATACCCCCCCTCCCCCCTCCCCCTTCCGCAGACGCCATGACTAAAGTGCAGGGAAGGAAGGAAGAGAAAGGTTGGCGCGCCCACCGTTGTGTGGATGGGCGGTTCTCCTAAACTGTTTGCCCGGCCCTCGTTAGCGATGTTTGCTCCCTGTCAGCGGTTTGAGCTAATTAGGCCGTAATTAAGGAAGAGATCGTTATCAAGCCTGACAAGCGCCGAACGAGACTGTTATTTCGGGAAAGGGGAAGGGGAGGGGTAGGGGTGTGAGTGGGGGGTGGGAGGTGGCAAGGGTCTACTTTCGGTGTGAGAAGCTTTTTATTTATACTTTTTTGAACGGATTGGGGTGGGGCTTGTGGTAGGAGGACTTACAATATGGAGTGGTAGGATAAAGGGTTGTCTTTTATGGTGTTTTAATTATCATGGGTTCATGGTGCGGAAAATAGTTGTAGAAAAAAGGCTAAAAGTTTATCATAATCAAAACAGCCTTTTGGCGAAGATTCAATCCGTTTTAGATGGTACTGCTGCTAATTTGAAAATCAATCATATTCTTATTACGATTATTACTCTTACCAATGTAATTCTTAGCTTCATTATTGTCATTAACGCAATGATTATTACCAGTCTCCATTCTCCTCGCCAATATCTTATTTTCTCTGGACCCTTTAACGATAAACTCAAAAACCCAAGTGAAAAAAAAATCTTTCTTCATAAGTATCATCCTATGTTCTTCACAGAAATGTAAACATGACAGGACACGAATTACAAGATTTTTCTACATGTCATAAATCATGATACGAGAATATAGTCCCATACTAGACATGTGTTATACAAATACTTGAGTGGTCAATATTTGCAGTTAAACCGTATAACTGCTGTATACATGTTTTATTTACGTACTTTCAACTGTACTGAATAAATGTAGGTTTTCCGACAAACATTGTCAATACACGATCGAATCTAGATGTCTATACATATTTTACTGTTCTATTTAGAGTTTGACATACAAAAATCACTATATTGCATTTGAATATCTAATAATACCATCTTGTTTCAAAATGATGAATTACTTTTATAAATAGTATGAAGCTAGATTACTAAAAAACTACATTTCAACTTTTCATAATTAATGTTAATATGAACACTTTTTCATCCATGTTTTGGACTCACTACGAGGGTAAAGGAAATAAATATATATTTTACATATATATATATATATTTATATATATATATATATATATATATATATATATATATATATATATATATATATATATATATATATATTTATATATATATATATATTTATATATATATATATATATATATATATATTTATATATATATATATATATTTATATATATATATATATATATATATTTATATATATATATATATATTTATATATATATATATATATTTATATATATATATTTTTATATATACATATATATATATATACATTATTATATATATATATATTTATTTTATATATATATATATATATATTTATATATATATATATTTATTATATATATATATTTATTATATATATATATTTATTATATATATATATCTTTATATATATATATATATATATATATATATTTATATATATATATATATTTATATATATATATATTTATATATATATATATATATATATATTTATATATATATATATTTATATATATATATATTTATATATATATATATTTATATATATATATATATTTATATATATATATATATATATATATTTATATATATATATATATTTATATATATATATATATATATATATATATTTATATATCTATCTATCTATCTATATATGTGTACCCCCCACACATACAATAATCATTGACACAATTGTATTTTCGAATCACATATTTTATCTAAAAACGGAAATTTTAAAGTAATATTATGGAAACCCCCATTGAGTGATTCACAGATCTTCACATATCACAAGACCTGTCCTATTTCAACCACATAACAAAAAGATAGACAGGAAAAATATAAACAAACTCTAAGCAAAATCTACTTTGTTGCTGTTTCATAGACGACATACTGTATTACAAAACCTTCATTATTTCACTAACCGAACAACAATAATGATAGCAACAAGAACAACAAAATAACCCAAAAAATTACAAATCACGAATAATATTACCTTGCTGGCATTTCCTAGACGTCATATATCACAAAACCTTTCCTATTTGATCTATATAATAAGAAACCCGTAAATAAAAAAATAAAAAATAATATATATATCTTTTTACCTTGTTGGTGTTTCTTAGACGACATATTTTTCTTCTGGCGCGCCCGCGAATTTTGAAACCAGACCTGCGTCACTCTCTTGCTGAGTCCGGTCAGCTGCGCGATTCTTTCGAGGTCCTGGCTGTCCGGGTTCGAGTCGATCTGGAAGTTGGCTTGCAAGACTTGCAATTGCTCGTCGGTGAAGGTCGTGCGGACGCGTTTGCTTTTCCTCTGGCTCCCCTCGCCGTCTGTGTTCTCTGTAGGGAAGAGACACAAACCTCATCGTGTGCTTTGGGAAGAGTTGGTGGGGTTGGGTCGGTGGGTAGAAGAGCTGGGGAAGAGTTGGTGGGGGTAGGGTCGGTGGGTAGAAGAGCTGGGGAAGAGTTGACGGGGGTAGGGTTGGTGGGTAGAAGAGCTGGGGAAGAGTTGGTGGGGGTAGGGTCGGTGGGTAGAAGAGCTGGGGAAGAGTTGGTGGGGGTAGGGTCGGTGGGTAGAAGAGCTGGGGAAGAGTTGGTGGGGGTAAGGTCGGTGGGTAGAAGAGCTGGGGAAGAGTTGGTGGGGGTAGGGTCGGTGGGTAGAAGAGCTGAGCAAGAGGTGGGTCTGGTGCTTACGTATGGGTATGTGTGTACATGTTGATATGAAGATATATTTATGTTGAGTCACATTCACAAAAAAAAAAGTTTTCTGATACCTATAGATGAAAAATGATATAGATATAGAGATAAATGGATGGACAGATACAGATAGAGATGAAAACAAGTAGGCCTATATGCAGATAGATAGTAATTCAAATAAGCAAGAAGTAAATATCACTTAAATATTCAATTGTGCTGATAAAGATAACAACAATAACAATGGCAGTATTAATAGAAATAACAACATTAGGAACAAAAAACAGCAGTTATAGTAACAAAAGCCTGCTATTGACAAAATATCAATAGAAGCAAAAACTATTGAGACTCTTAAAACGAATAAAAAAAAAAATGCTAATAACTAAATGCCTTGAACATGGCAAAAAACGAATGCTTAAAAAATGCCCCCCCAAAAAAAAATAAATGCTAAAAATGTCAAAACTCTAAATGCTAAAAACAAAAGCTGAAAAGCGGCAAAGCCTCGATAGATAAGATAGACATCACGCCGAGACAGGATCAAGTTGTAGCGGAAGCTTGGGAAGAAGAGAGAGAGAGAGGGAGCCTGTACAGGAGCTATCTCACTCAAGATCAATAAGTGTCAGAGGGGGGAGGGGGCGTCAGAGGGGGGGGGGGGTTGTGGGGGTTGGAGAAAGGGGGGTGGGGTGGGGGAGGGGGCGAAGGTATAGGGTGGAGCGGTTGTGGGGGTATGGGAGGAGGAGGGGGGGGGGTTGTGGGGGTTGGAGAAAGGGGGGTGGGGTTGGGGGAGCTTTGGTGGGAGGGAGTTAGAGTGGTTGGTTGGGTATGTAGAAGAAGAGGGGGCCGAGTTAGGTTGGGGGTGGTAGAGGTGGAGGGAAGGGGGGTGGTAGGGGTTGAGGGGTAGGGGGAGGTAGGATTCTATGTGTCTGGCGGGGGGAGAGGTAGGATTCTCTCTGGAATAGGATACAGGAGTCAGCAAGGAGGGTGTCGAAGTGAGAAGAGGAGCAAGAAGATGGAGAAGAAGAAGGAAAAGGTAGAGGTGGAGGAGAAGAAGATAGAGGAACAGGAAGTAAGGGATGTGAAGGAGGGGAGGGGGGGGGGGCTGTAAGAGGGCAGTCCAGGTTTAAGAACAAAAAAAGAGGGAAAGAAAGAGAGCGATCGTGTCTTTTTAGGAAGATAGGAATTTTCTGTTGCGAGAATGAACATTGCAGTAATATCTTTTGTATTTATTTTATTGCCGCTCGTGCTGGAGGTGCAAAACTGGCGTTCAAGTATTGATTCAAAACATTTACTTGTCTCTTTTGGTGTCTGATGATTTACTTTATCTGTTTTTTGTCAATTGTTTTATCTATCTATCTATATATATATATATGTACCCCCCACACATACAACAATCATTTACACAATTGTATTTTCGAATCACATATTTTATCTAGAAACGGAAATTTTAAAGTAATATTATGGAAACCCCATTGAGTGATTCACAGATCTTCACATATCACAAGACCTGTCCTATTTCAACCACATAACAAAAAGATAGACAGGAAAAATATAAACAAACTCTAAGCAAAATCTACTTTGTTGCTGTTTCATAGACGACATACTGTATTACAAAACCTTCATTATTTCACTAACCGAACAACAATAATCATAGCAACAAGAACGACAAAATAACCCAAAAAATTACAAATCACGAATAATATTACCTTGCTGGCATTTCCTAGACGTCATATATCACAAAACCTTTCCTATTTGATCTATAGAATAAGAAACCCTTAAATAAAATAATAAAAAAATAATACATATATATTTTTTACCTTGTTGGTGTTTCTTAGACGACATATTTTTCTTCTGGCGCGCCCGCGAATTTTGAAACCAGACCTGCGTCACTCTCTTGCTGAGTCCGGTCAGCTGCGCGATTCTTTCGAGGTCCTGGCTGTCCGGGTTCGAGTCGATCTGGAAGTTGGCTTGCAAGACTTGCAATTGCTCGTCGGTGAAGGTCGTGCGGACGCGTTTGCTTTTCCTTTGGCTCCCCTCGCCGTCTGTGTTCTCTGTAGGGAAGAGACACAAACCTCATCGTGTGCTTTGAGAAGAGTTGGTGGGGTTGGGTCGGTGGGTAGAAGAGCTGGGGAAGAGTTGGTGGGGGTAGGGTCGGTGGGTAGAAGAGCTGAGCAAGAGGTGGGGGGGGTGGGGTCGGTGGGTAGAAGAGCTGGGGAAGAGTTGGTGGGGGTAGGGTCGGTGGGTAGAAGAGCTGGGGAAGAGTTGGTGGGGTTGGGTCGGTGGGTAGAAGAGCTGGGGAAGAGTTGGTGGGGGTAGGGTCGGTGGGTAGAAGAGCTGAGCAAGAGGTGGGTCTGGTGCTTACGTATGGGTATGTGTGTACATGTTGATATGAAGATATATTTATGTTGAGTCACATTCACAAAAAAAAAGTTTGCTGATACCTATAGATGAAAAATGATATAGATATAGAGATAAATGGATGGACAGATACAGATAGAGATGAAAACAAGTAGGCCTATATGCAGATAGATAGTAATTCAAATAAGCAAGAAGTAAATATCACTTAAATATTCAATTGTGCTGATAAAGATAACAACAATAACAATGGTAGTATTAATAAAAATAACAACATTAGGAACAAGAAACAGCAGTTATAGTAACAAAAGCCTGCTATTGACAAAATATCAATAGAAGCAAAGACAAAGACTCTTAAACGAATAAAAAAAATGCTAATAACTAAATGCCTTGAACATGGCAAAAAAAACGAATGCTTTAAAAATGCCCCCCCCCAAAAAAAAAGAAAAAAAAAAGTTAAAAATGTCAAACCTCTAAATGCTGAAAACAAAAGCTGAAAGGCGGCAAAGCCTCGATAGATAAGATAGACATCACGCCGAGACAGGATCAAGTTGTAGCGGAAGCTTGGGAAGAAGAGAGAGAGAGAGGGAGCCTGTACAGGAGCTATCTCACTCAAGATCAATAAGTGTCAGAGGGGGGAGGGGGCGTCAGAGGGGGGGTGGGGGAGGGGGCGAAGGTATAGGGTGGAGCGGTTGTGGGGGTATGGGAGGAGGGGGGGGGGGGTGTGGGGGGTGGAGAAAGGGGGGGGGGGTTGGGGGAGCTTTGGTGGGAGGGAGTTAGAGTGGTTGGTTGGGAAGGTAGAAGAAGGGGGGGCGGAGTGAGGTTGGGGGGGGCAGGGGGGGAGGGAAGGGGGGTGGTAGGGGTGGAGGGGTGGGGGGGGGTAGGATTCGAGGTGTCTGGGGGGGGGAGAGGTAGGATTCTCTCTGGAATAGGATACAGGAGTCAGCAAGGAGGGTGTCGAAGTGAGAAGAGGAGCAAGAAGATGGAGAAGAAGAAGGAAAAGGTAGAGGTGGAGGAGAAGAAGATAGAGGAACAGGAAGTAAGGGATGTGAAGGAGGGGAGGGGGGGGGGGGGCTGCAAGAGGGCAGTCCAGGTTTAAGAACAAAAAAAGAGGGAAAGAAAGAGAGCGATCGTGTCTTTTTAGGAAGATAGGAATTTTCTGTTGCGAGAATGAACATTGCAGGAA
>NW_028234405.1:11298755-11306255 GCF_977035675.1 Penaeus japonicus | reverse complement strand
CACACATTTATGTAATTGTATAAGCGTGTGTGCCCTTTTTATTGCGTTTTTGAGAAAGTGATAGAAATGAGAGAGAGAGAAATTCAGAGAAAGAGAAAGACACAAACAGTAGAAGAAAGAAAAAGACAAAAAAGAAGAAGAAAGAAAAAGACAAAAAAGAAGAAGAAAGAAAAAGACAAAAAGAAGAAGAAAGAAAAAGACAAAAAAGAAGAAGAAAGAAAAAGACAAAAAGAAGAAGAAAGAAAAAAAAACAAAAAAGAAGAAGAACTAAATAACGTCTGTACCAAATAATTATAATCGTCAGTATCATCAACAATTGTTAATTTCATACCAATCTAATAACAATAGAAATAATAGTCGTTATACTAAGAATAACAAGAACAACAACAATAATAATGTGATGATGATAATAGTAATAAGAAAAAAATAACAACAATAATGATAATAATTTGAACTAAATTATGAACATTGCAGCAGTAGATCAACTCTCTCTCCCTGTCCCTTCCTCCCTCTCTCTCCCTTCCTCCCTCCGTCCATCTCCCTCCCTTCTTCAATACACACAAGTCTTCCAATCAATTGCCTATTCGCGCCAATAAAAGCTAGGATGCACACACACACACACACACACACACACACACACACACACACACACACACACACACACACACACACACACACACACACACACACACACGCACACAAACTAACGTACGCTCACATCCAGCATAAATTATATGAGCAACAAGCTTCAGGTGACAGTGCGACTAATGAAGAGAAAAGCGACAGCGGGGGAGCAGGTGGAGGAAAAGGAAAAAAAGAGGAGGAGGAAGAGGAGAGGGAGGAGGTGGAGGAGGAGGAAGAGGGGGAGGAGGGGTAGGGGGAAGGAGATGAGGAGGAAGAGGAGGGGTAGGAGGAGGAGGAGGTGGAGGAGGAGGAGGAGGAGAGGAGGAGGAGAGGAGGAAGAAGAAAAAGAAGAAGAAGAAAGAGAGGGAGAAGGAGAGAAGGGGAAGGAGAAAAAGGACGAAGAGGATGAAGAAGAAATAAAAGAAAAAAAAAAGAGGAGAAGAAGAAGATTTGGAGGAGATAGAAGTGGAGGAGAAGGAGGAGCAAGAATCAAAGGAACATGCGAATATGAGAGAAGAATATAGAAAGAATGAGAAGAACACAAAAGAAACAGAAAAATTAAACAAAATATGAAAGAGGACGAAGACGACGATGAAAAGGGAGAATGAACAACAAAAGAAAACGGAGAAGTAAGAATAACAATAAAAAAGTGGAGGAAATGAAGGAGAGGAGAAAAAATGGAGAGAGGCATGAGGATACAGACGAAGGGTGGGGGTGGGGGTGGGAGGGGTGAGGGGAGAGGATTAAGATGGAAGAGATAGAGAAAAATAAATGGTGACGAAGAAGACGTACACGAAAATAACAAGGGGAAGAAAGATGAGAAAAAAACAACAACAGAAAAAGTGATGGATAATAAAGAGTAACAAGTAGAGAGAATACCTCCTCTTTGGAAATAAACAAACAAACAAATGAATAGACGAAAAAAAAAATCAAAAAACAATCTCAAAAAAGAAAAGAAAAAAAACATGAAGTATAATTGGCAGCAGCTTCCCCTTGCAAAGTGTCTTGGTGATTAATGTGGCTTTGTCTATGGCATCGAGTCTGACCTCCCCCCACCCCCCACCCGTTCTCCTCCCCCCTCCCTCTCTGGCGACCCTCCTTTGCATCTTGATCTGCCGTTCTCCCTCCCCCCCTTCTCACCCCCTCTCTCCTAGTCTCCCATTGCACCTCTATCTTTCATCTTTTCCCATTCTCTTGTAATCATCAACCCCCCCCCCCCAACACCACTCCCTTTTCTCCTGTTTTTTCCTCCTCTTCACCTCCCCACCCCTTATTTATTGTCTCTCTGTCTTTCTTTCTCCCTCTTCCCTTTCTCCTCCACCTCACATATCTCCCCTCTCCTAACCTCCCCCACTTCCCCATTCTCTCTACGAACCCCTTCCCCCGTTCTCCCCCCCCTCCCCCCGACCACACGCACGCCTCATACACAACCCCTGTGACCCAGCCTCCTTCTGGGTCGACCTACCGAGGTCACTGAAGTACTGTTGGACGCTATAGGATTCTTAGGATGAAGGGTGGGAGACACAGAGGGAGAGGAGAGATGACACAGCTCAGGAAGGAGGAAGAAAGGGAGGGGAAGGGAGAGAGATACGAAGTATATAAATAAATAAATAAATAAATAAATAAATAAATAAATATATATACACATATATACATATATACATACATATATATATATATATATATATATATATATATATATATATATATACATGTATATAATATATATATACATACATACTATATAATATATATATATATATATATATATATATATATATATATATATATATATATATATAAATATATATACATATATAATATATATATATACATATATACATAATATATATATATATATATATATAATATATATATATAATATATATATATAATATACATATACATATATGTATATATATATATATATATATATATATATATATATATATATATATGTATATATATATATATATATATATATATATATATATGTATATATATATATATATATATATATATATATATATATATATATATATATATATATATATATATATATATATATATATATATATATATATATATATACATATATATATACATACACACACACACATACACATATGTTTTTTTTCTCTTTCTTTTGTACCTTTTCCGCTGTAGAGATTTGGGCAAATATCTGTACAATAGAGTCTCTTTTTATAATTATCTACATCGCGTTGTAATCACTAACATAGCATTATCGCATATTTCTGTGGGCAGCTGTGTTGTGCGAGAGTGAACATTCGCATAGAAAGAATTGCGTCGAATGAACCCTATGCAACCTCCAACACAATGCAAAGATTGCAATAAATCTATCCTTTCTACATATACACAGACATATACATTTTTATTTTTGTAAAAAAAAACGCTCTCAGCGCAGCTTTAGTCTCTGCAAATTCACTAGTATTATGTCTTAATTAAGGACAGACCAAAACCGCTAGACAAGAACCGCTACAAAATAGCGAAAGTGTGACGTAGCGCAACTTCCCCAGCGAACGCACGAACGAGTCAGTTAAACAAACGCGCAGTGGATGATCGATGGAAGGGAAGGATTCCCCTTCCTCATCCCTCCTCCCCCCCTCCCCCTCCTCATTTTACTTTCCCCTCCTCCTCCTCCTCTCCTTCCTTTCCTTTCTTCGACTCATCAAGAATCATTCTCATTTCATTTCTTTTTCTCTCTTTCCTCTTTTTCTTTCATTTTTCTCTCCTGCATTCCTTCGTTCTATTCCTCCCTTCCCTTCTTTTTTTTTCCTTGTTCCGTTCGCTTTTTCATCTTCCTTCCCCTTCATCCTTTCCCCTATCTGCGCTTCTTCTCCACTTTCCTTTCCCCTCCAACCTCTTCCCATTCCCTTTCCCTTCTCCTTCCCTTCCCCTTCTTTCCCCATCCTCCCTTTTCCTCCCTTCTCATCTCTCTTCCCAGCTTCCCCAACAGCTACCCTTCCCCTTCCATCCTCCTCCTCCATCTCCCCCACCCCACCTCCCTCCCTTCTTCTCTCACCTCCCTCCCTATTCTCAACCTCTCCACCACCCCTCCTCCCCTTTTTTCCTCTCCCTTCATTTCCCCTTCCTTCCCTCTAATTCCCTCTCCTCCCCCTCCCCCTCCCCCCTCCCCACAGCCGCCTGCCTGTGAGCGCTAATTTTAATTTGATTTTCCGCCTGGGAAGGAGGGGGAAAGAGGAAGGGAGGGGGTGGGGGAGGTAGAGAGAAAATAGTTCAGAGAGAAGAGGAAGAAAAAGGAAAAAGAAAAAAAGGAAATAAGGAGGAATAATGAAAGAGGGGAGAAGGAGGAAGCGGAGGAGCAAGAAGAAGAGGAGGAAGAGAAATAGGAGAATAAGACAAGGAAGGAATAGGAAGAGGAAGACGAAGAGGAGGGAGAGAAAAAGGGAAAAGTGAGAGAGGAAAGAAGAAGTAGAAGGGAGAAGAGGAGGAGATGCCAAGGGGAAGAGTGAGAGAGAGAAAGGCGCAAGTGGAAGAGGAAGAGGAGAAGGAGTAGAGAATAAGAAAAAGTGAGAAAAGGAAAGGAGGAGAAAGAGGAAGAAAAGATGGTGAATAAGAAAAGTCAAAGACGATAGAAAGTATAAGTAGGAGAAAAAAAAAAGACTAAAAATACAGAAAACAAAACAGGAAACCAAATAAAACAAGACTAACAAAAAAACAAAACAAATACCCGGCAGGGGCTCGTACCCAAATCATCTTGACCGAAAAAGAGAAACTTCTCGAAGTAGGAGTTACGCGCCTAAATCGAATCTCGGACTTCGCTTAAGATACTCCGAATTCTCGTCGCTTGCGTTACCTTGATTGCGTTCCCGGCGAGACAAATGAAAGTCTACGCCGTCGGGTTCACTAATTAGAGCGCGCGCGCATGTGTGTGAGAGTGAATAACGATCATACACATGTGTATATATGTATATAATATATATATTTATATATTTATCATATATATACATATATATATTTATATACACATCTATATCTATATCTATATCTATATCTATATCTATATCTAAATATATATATACATCTATATCTATATCTATATCTAAATATATATATACATACATACATATATATATATATATATATATATATATATATATATATATATATACACATACATACATACATACATACATACATACATACATATATATATATATATATATATATATATATATATATATATATATATATATATTTATACATATATATCTTGCAATATTTCATCAAACCCTTACCACTCTAAATTGATAAAGCAAATATTTGGAAAGAGGGAAGGAGTGCAATGTTGCACAAGCTGAAATACTGAACATCATTCCGTTTAATGAACCTGTGAACATCCCATTGAACAAACCGCATATCATTAGCTTCCGTATTTTTATCACCTCACTATCATCAGTGATGTAAATTTAATACAACTTTCATAAGAAAATGTTTGAGTCATAAATTCAAAGGAAACAAATAAAATAAATAATTGCTCTCAGTGACGGAAAATAAAAACCTGAATAAACCCTTTGAGGTTGTTTTGGTTATATTTGTTTATCCTTATGTGTTTTTTTTCTTCTTTTTTTGTTTCTCCTCTCTCGATATCTGATGTAGAAAGGGTCTTACACACAATATACACACGTACGCATGCACATACTCACACACACACACACACACACACACACACACACACACACACACACACACACACACACACACACACACACACACACACACGCACACACATACACATATATATATATATATATATATATATATATATATATATATATATATATATATATACATACAAAATTACATACAACATTCGCTAGGCCTCCTATCTCTCTCTCACTCACTCTCTTCCTCCTTCCCACTCCCTCTTCCTCCCTCTCCCTCATCTCCTTCCCTTTCCCTCCCCCCCCACACTCTCTCCCTCTCCCCACCCCATTCCCTACCCCCTCCCCCTCCCCCTTTCCACAAACATTCCCCAAGCTTGCAATTCTTTTACGACTTCGCGCAGTAAATCAAACGTAACTTGAATGCTGAGCGTCCGAGGTTTTTAACGAGACAATGCAGACATAAATTATCCAATGGCCGGCCACGGGTGTAAACAAGGGGGAATTTTCACATACATTGCGTCTACGGTACGGTACGGTACGGTACGGTACGGCTTTTATGGGACGGATATATATTTTTTTCCCGGTCTGTTTCGCTGGTAATGATGATGATGATAGTTTGAGGATGATAGTGGTGATATTATTGTTATTGTCATCATCATCATCATCATAATTATCATTATTATTATTATCATAATTATCATTATTATCATAATCATTAACTCCAACATCTACATCAATAATGATAATATTTGTCATCATTATAAAAAAGACGTAAAACTCACAATTCTCTTCATACAATTAATCATCATTTCATTCATAATACTTCTCATAACTAAACCAAACCTTATAATCAAAGTGTTTAATCAAAGCTATTATCTGATGACAATCTGATTCAAAATATACAATATTGAGTAATGGTGTCAATAATAATAATCATCATTAACTAAACATATCAATAGTAACAGAATGATGTTAATATCTAACTGTAATGATGATAATGACGTTGATAATGATGATATATATAAGTTAAGCCATGAGAAGACTTACTGGGTCTTAGAAACATAGGAATCATAAATATATTCTAAATATCATTGCAAATAGGACATTTATAAGGAACATCGCGCATTTGAGTGTGGCATTAAATTCTAATTGATTATCATAAAGACAACAGTATGAATAATAATAATAATCATATCGTAACAATTATAATATATATATCTATCATAAGTAAATAATCTCATATATTTTGAATGTAGTAGTTGGTAATGATTATGATACAATTACTAAAATAATGAAATTATGATAATAACATCAACAATAAAAAAAAAATATATAAAGGCAATAATAATCATAATAACGATAATAATAATGACAACGGCAGTAATCATGATGACGTTTTGGAAAATTAATATCACCACTGCTAGTTGTAACGACAAAATATAATAGCAGTAGTAGTAGTAATTCATAATAGTAGTAACAGTCGGATTATAAGTAGTAGTAATAGTAATGATAACTATAAAAAAGTAACAATAATATTAGAAACAATGAAATAAATAACAGTAAGAATAATCATAAAAAAATACAACAAAAACAACAATTACAATTATGATAGTAGCAGAGACAACAATAATAATAATAATAATAATAATAATAATATGATTAAAAACGATCATAGAAATATTTGAAGTAATAACAATAACGATTATGATGATGATAATGCTAATGGTATAATAATGATAATAATGATGATGATAATGATAATAATAATAATCATTACTATTATTATAATAATAACAATAACAATAATCATGATGATAATAACAACAATAACAATAATAATAACAATACTAATAATAAAGATAATGATAACAACAACGATAACAATCATAATAATGAAGATAATAATAATTATGATGATAATGTTGACGGAAATGGCTATAGTAATAATGAGTATGATGGTGATACTTATGATAATAACAATGATAATGATATTAATGATAACAAAAACAACGACAATCGTTATGACAATAATAACGATTAAAAAAAAACAACTTTTCCAACGCCTACATGAACGTGAAAAGCAATTCCATTACGGAGGATTTTTAGGAAAAAATCTGTCTTGCATTCGGGAACACGTGAATAGATACAAACACACACACGCACGCACTTAGTATCTAATATATATGAAAAACTCGCCCTCCCAAGGAATCAGGTAAGAAACAATCAA
>NW_028234405.1:11268755-11293755 GCF_977035675.1 Penaeus japonicus | reverse complement strand
GCCGAGGTCGTAAATAAGGACGGGTGCTCCGGCCCCCTCATAATGCCAATCTAATATGACCATCGGCTTCATTATTTGGCAACTTAGTGTCAATTTTACTGCCGCGGAGGGCGTGGAGACCTCGCGCTCTAGGGGGCAGGGGCTGGGGGAGGGGAGGGGGAAGGGGGAGGGGAAGGGGAGGGGAGGGGGTGACAGGAGGACGTGGGTGCTCCCACCATTCCTCCCACTACCTATCCTCCTTCAGGGACATGGTGGTGTTACCGCCTTCATGCTGAGGCTCGTGTGGTGCTGCAAGGGGCGCTTCTGCACCCTGCCTTCCAGGGTACGTAAGGCGATGGGACAAAGGGCGGGAAAAGGAGGGGCGGAGGAGGGAGGAAGAGGGTGGGTGAAGGGAGGGGAAGGGAGGAAAGGACTGGGGAAGGGGAAAGG
The DNA here is from genome assembly GCF_977035675.1 of Penaeus japonicus. Lineage (NCBI taxonomy): Eukaryota > Metazoa > Arthropoda > Malacostraca > Decapoda > Penaeidae > Penaeus > Penaeus japonicus. The sequence goes on along the minus strand of NW_028234405.1, from coordinate 11,293,326 downwards.
GTGAAGAAAAGCAGGGAAAAATAGGAGAAAAGAAGAGTAGAAGGGGAAGAAAAGAGGAAGCAAAATAGGAGGAAAGGCAAATAGAAGAGGAAAACGACTAGGAGAAGAGAAGGGAAGAAAGTAAAAAATGGGAGAAAAGAAAGAGAAAGAAAAAAGAGAGAAAGGAGGGAGGGAGAAGGAGGGGGTAGGTGAAAGAAGGAGGGAAGAGAAGGAGAAAGGGAGAAAGAGGGGGAAGGTGAGAGAATGAAGGGGGTAGAGGAAGAAGGGAGAAGGAGAGGAAGGGGAAGAGAAGGAAAGAGGGAGAGGAAGAAGGGGGGATGAGAAGAAGGAAAAAGAGAGAAAGAGAGAGAAGGAAAGAGGGAGAGGGAGGAAGATAGAAAGAGGGGGAGAAAAAAAAATATTCCCCATCAATAAATCCCAACCTACGACCACCTTCCCACAGATTGGGTGTAGTACAATGACTCCTTCAGGTCCTTGCGTTTAGTTTCAGGATTAAAAACCTGAAACCTGCTTATGGTAGGATAAAGGATGGTATCAATCCAGGTAAAACGAGAATCTTAAATCTATTTATAGTTTTGCGATAGATGAAAAGAACGATACCTATGCAGATATATCAAGAGCGATGGATCTATAAATATAAGATTATATATATATATAATAACTACATCGATCTCAGTAAATCAAAATAATGAATACAGAAATATAACGGTATAAATATCCCATTAGATAGACCAGAAGATGAGAAACATTATACTGAAACGTATGAATCTGACAGATCGGATTTGTAAAGCGACGGAAGGATAAATTATTGATCTTTATAATCCATAGATTATCCTAGACTCCAACAGCTCTTTAAAAGGCGAGGCGTGGATATGAACTTCATATCCAGTCAGTAGAATAAGGAATATGTTGATGGAAGTTTTGATGAAGTTTGAAGGTATGGATTTGGCTGTCATATTCTCCCCTAAGAAAAAATTAGAAATAAGGAAGTTAAATCAGTGGAAAGGATCATATGAATTAAAATTGAAAAATAATGAGAATAGATAAATGAAACAGTTCATAAAGAAGAAGAAAAATAACGAAAAACAGGGAATAATTAATGAAAAAATCAAAATCAAAATGCTTAAAAAAAGAAATATACAAAAAAAAAAAGAAAAAAACAATCATACTATTACTTAAGGTCCGAATCTCGAAAGAAAACAGTCCTAACCCAATCAAAGCCTTCACGAACTTGCAATAAAATCAAGCTGCTCACTTGCATAAACGAACAGATTTAAAAACGAACCTTTGATATACATTTTGAAAATATTTCTAATTCAAACAGAAGAACCCGTATCGCTTCTGGTTGCTTTCACTAACGCATTCCAAGGCAGAGCTATAACCCAAATTCCTGAATACAAATATATGTTCAACGAGTCAACGCCAGCCAGAGGGGGGGGGGGGAAGGGGGGGGGATGGGAATAGGGGGATGGGGGGGACGAAGGGGAGAAAGAGGAGGATAGGAATAAGGGGAAGGGGAAGGGGAAGGGAAGAAGGAGGGGACGGGATTGGGGGAAGGGGGAGGAGGAAGAAGGGGGAGAACGAGAAGAGGAAGTAGGGGAGGGGGAAGAGGAGGAAGAGGAAGAAGAGGAGAAAGAAAAGGAAAATGAGGATGATGAAGTAGAGGAAGTAAAAGAAGAGGAGGAATTAAATGAAGAAGAGGAGGGGGAGGAAGAGGAAGAAGAAGATGTTGAAGAAGAAAAAGAAGAAGAAGAAGAAGAAGAAGAGGGAGGTTATAGGAGATCGTTAGGAAAGTCAAAGAAAGTGGAGGACAAAGGAAACTGAAGGATATAGTGGAGACATAGTGGAGAAATAGGAAGCAGTGGGCTAGTAAGGAAGGAAGAATGGAGGGGGGGGAAATGAGGGAGAAGTGAGGAGGAAGAGTTGAGGGAGGGAGACGAACTGGGCTACCTACCTCCAAACTGGCTTAAAATAATCCGTGGATTACCCGCGGATTTGCCTGCAGACAAAGGCAGATTATTCGCGGATTAGCGCCGGGTTCATGACAGGCAAAGCGAAAAGGAAAATGGCGTGAGTTTACCGCGAAAATCCCTTCAGTGGATCAAAGAGCGTGACAGACTGACAAGACAAGACAGGCAAACAGATAGACAGACAGACAGACGGCGGTGATCATTCCATTAAATCTTTGAGATCATCATTGCTCTGGGGGTTGGGGGGTTGGGGGAGGGGAGGGAAGGGGGTGAGGGTAGGAGGGTGGAGTGATGGGTAAGAGAGAGAAAAGAGCGGGAAGAGAGAGAGAGAGAGAGAGAGAGAGAGAGAGAGAGAGAGAGAGAGAGAGAGAGAGAGAGAGAGAGAGAGAGAGAGAGAGAGAGAGAGAGAAAGAACGAGCGAGAGAAAAAATACTTCTAATACAACACACCCAAATTATAACAAAACAAAATCTATCTAGCTATCATATATATACATACATACATACATACATATATATATATATATATATATATATATATATATATATATATATATATATATATATATATATCCTACAACATAAACAACGAAAACAAACGAAAAAAAATGAAAATACAAAAAGAAAATAAAAAAATACGAAAAAGAAGGAAAAAAAGAAACAAAGTCAACACAAGAGATTAATGAAAGGGAGAACAACCGGCCTTAGTCTCTCCTATGGTAATGAGCCGCTCGCACAAGTGTCCCTCAGTGTGCAAAAAGGATTAAGCATCGGAAGGAGTGAGAAGGAGGGGGAGGAAGAAGGAGGGAGGGAGGAGGAGAGAGGGAGGAGGAGAAGGAGAAAATGAGTTGGAGAAGGAGAGTGGGAGAAAGGAGTGGAAAGAAGGAGGAGGGAAGGAGAGGAAGAATGAGGAAGGGTGAAGCAGGTTGGGAGAAAGAGGGAGGGAGTAGGAGATGGAGGAATTAGGAAGGGAGAAGAGGAAGGAGGAGAGATGGAAGTAGAGGAAGAAAGGGGGGAGAGGAAGATGTTGGGAGCGAGAAGGAAGTGGAAGGGGAGGGAGAGGAAAGTAGAAGGAAGGGGGGAGGAAGGAAGGGGGGAAGGACAAGGAGGAAGAGGAAAGGGAGAAGAAGGGAAGGAGAAAGATGGAAAGAAAGGAGGGACAGGGGGAGAAAGAGAGGAAGAGGATAGAGAGAAAAGAAAGAGAGAAAAAGGAAAGAACGAGAAAGAAAGGGGAGAGGAAGAGAGAGAAAGTGGTGTAGGAAGGGAGAGGGAAAAGAAAGAGAAGGAGGGGGGAGGAGAGGGAGGAAAGGGGACCCCTAAAACTTTCCCTTCCCCCCCTCCCCCCTTTGTTGGTTCTTCCGCATCATGGCACCCAAACCCTTCCCAGAGGCACTCCGGAAACAGCTGTGACGAGACACTTCGTTGCGATGACTTTGTTTTGGTTGTCTTGCAGATCCGTTTTCTCTTACATGGGATGTGGCGCGGGCGGCTGTCGAGGACTGTGTCAACGCATACATTGAAATAAATGAATATCAAAATAATTAAATGTGCTGAAATACACATCCGCAAACACACGCACATATGGTGACACACACACACACACACACACGTGCCAGTCAAACATACGCACGGAAACACACACACACACACACACACACACACACAAACACACACACACACACAACACTTTGTATTTTCTCTTTTCACATATTGGCAAGGCAAGTTGGTGACTGAGATCACGCCAATAGCGACAAACCGATGATGTTATCTGCGGTCTCCAGGTGTCGCTCGGTAAGACTACCTCGTTGCCTTCACAGATATTTTATTTCCAGTTTCTCTCTTTCTGTTTGTTTATGTATTTCCTTTTTAGTTTGTCTCTAGCTATGTCTGGTTGTCTGTCTGTTTTTCTTTCCGTCTGTCTGTTTTCTTTTTCTTTCTCTCCGTCTGTCTGTCTGTCTGTCTGTTTTCTTTCCCTCCGTCTGTCTGTCTGTCTGTTTTCTTTTTCTTTCTGTCTGTCTGTCCCTTTCTCTGTCTCTCTCTCTCTCTCTTTCTCACACACACAAACACACACAAATAGGATAACATATACAGAATATCTCAAAGCAATAAACATTCGACTAAAATAACAATTGAAACACCGAGTTAACAACCACTAGGCGAGGAGAATGTACTGTAACACTCTCTAACAAGTTTCATGTATCTCAACAAACAGTGTTTACATACTTCTCTGGCATGTTAATGGCTGAACTCTTAGTAAACATGTTTTTCTTTGTGGTTCAGCGTGGAAGAAAATAATTTTACAGGGGAACAAGAGGGAGAACGATGAGGATGGAAAAAAAAAAATAATAATAGGTATAAGAAGAATAAGAATTAGAATAAGGAAGATCACGAGAATAATGACGCTACTAGCCTCGGCATACTTCCTAGTTCTGCATCAAGGAAGCAGCACACGGTAAAGGAAAAAACAAATTAAAAAAAAGAAAAAAATAATAAGATAAAGAAAGACATATACCATGTATATATAAACTTTATGGGACTCGTTACAAAAGCGCCGAAATGAGCAGACGCAAGTTACATCAGCTAGCCATAAAGTGCGCGCCATGACAGACGACCAGCACGCCATCTGGTAGAAAATAAAAAATAAAAAAAGGACATTTCTTTCATTGAAAAGGATAACTCACTTAGAACATATTTGGAATAATGGCTTTTTTGTTTAATTAATATCAAGATGCCAGCAAAATCTTACACTCTTATTTAGTTTACCAAAATGGTGGCACTTCAAAACTTCAAATTCAAAACGGCAGTTAACAGAGTACACGTCAATAATAAGCAGGAAAGTGTTTGTTATCACTGCAGAGCAAGCAACAAGTAAACAAGCAAGAGATGACAATAAGTGGTAGTAGAAGGGGGGGGGGGGGGAGAGAGAAGGAGAGGGAGAGAGAGAGATGGAGAGAGGGGAGAGGGGAGAGGGGAGAATGGGGAATGGGGGGGGGGAGTGTCGGTAGATCACCCATGGCCCATTCGCAACTCAAGTGGTCATACAGCTCCGTGCCGAATCCCAAAGCACAATATTTCAACCGTTATCTATTCATTCACTCAGGCAGGGCCATTTATCCCCTTGCGTGACCAGACAGTAAAGAAATTGGCGAAACAATAATGGAAAAGCCGAGACAAATGGGCCAAAGGGCGGAATGTGGCTATATGAACTAACCACAGCAAACTGACTTCATAGGTTCGAATCCCGTTGCACAGGAAGACGATCGGTAGCAGAAGGGATCGTTCGGGGCCATTATCACTACCGAGGGAGTCGACGACGATTTCTGGGAAAGGACAAGACCGGAGGGAAACGATGGTTCCATTGAGGGGGGACTTCATGAAATATAGTGAGCGTGACACCCTGACAACAAGGGCTTGGGGGGGGGGGACGTAGAGGGGGCTTTAGAGAGGCGGGAGGGAGGGAGGAAGGTAGGAAGGAAAGGAGAGGGAGGGAGGGAGGGGGGGAGGGAGGGAAGGGGGGGCGGCAGAAAGGCTGGTCCACGCCTCTTGTGAGCGAGTGTGAATTTGGGAGGGGCTGCTTGGACCGTCGGAGGGGATGGGGAGGGGGGTAGGAGGGGGTAGGACGGAGACGGGATGGGGAGGGACGGGCGAGGGGGAGAGGGAGGGGGAGGGGGGAGTTGTACGTGGGCTGACACACAGGAGGGGGTCCTGAGCGGGAAGCTCGGGGGGAGGGGGATGCAACAAGGGAAAAGGAGGTAGAGGCAGGGACGTCAAGAGAGGAACCTGTGTGGAAGGAACTCTTTTGACTTCAGTGTGGACGTGTGAATGAGTCGCCTCTCTAGATATATACATTTGTACACTCATGCATAATCTCATATCAAAACACATATCTCATTTGAAATACATGAAAAAACACATCTCACTCGCAACTCAAATCCACGACTCAATCTCACAAGTTTGCCATAAACTCGATCCAATGACTATGCACACTAAGCACACATAACACATGACATAACACAATGAACGCAGCGAAAGACACAACTCATCGCAGAACAAAATGAGAACACACAGAGAAAACATAGGAACACACGAAATGAACACCGATCACCGAGGCAGAACACGCAGAGAACACAGAGGAACAGAACACGAAACGGAGACGCAAATCATACTGACAGGGCGAGAGAGAACAAAATGAGAACACACAGAGAAAACAGAGGAACACCGATCACCGAGGCAGAACACACAGAGAACACACAGAGAACACAGAGGAACAGAACACGAAGCGGGGACACAAATCATACTGACAGGGCGAGAGAGAGAGAAAAAAAAGAGTCGAGATTGTGGGACTTGAATAATAAATGAATCGGTTATGGTCGAGATTAAATGCTTTTACTGCCTATAATATTTTTCAGGCGCGGACCACACTTAAGGATTATTTATATTAGCGAGAAAGATTAAGGAAGAATGGGAAATAAAATGCACTACAAATACATGCACACGGGACAAATATCCGAACAAGGAACTGAATAGGACGAAGGGAGATAAATGGGTATATACGTAACCTTTATACGTTTGTGCATTTGTGTGCATATATAAACGGTGGATATACTTTACACACACACACACACACACACACACACACACACACACACACACACACACACACACACACACACACACACACATATAGAGAGAGATAGACAGATAGATAGATAGAGAAAGAGAGAAAGAGAGAAAGAGAGAGAGAGAGAGAGAGAGAGAGAGAGAGAGAGAGAGAGAGAGAGAGAGAGAGAGAGAGAGAGAGAGAGAGAGAGAGAGAGAGAGAGGAGAGAGAGAGAGAGAGGAGAGAGAGAGAGGGAGAGAGAGAGAGAGGAGAGAGAGAGAGAAGAGAGAGAGAGAGAGAGAGAGAGAGAGAGAGAGAGAGAGAAGAGAGAGAGAGAGAGAGAGAGAGAGAGAGAGAGAGAGAGAGAGAGAGAGAGAGAGAGAGAGAGAGAGAGAGAGAGAGAGAGAGAGAGAGAGAGAGAGAGAGAGAGAGAGAGAGAGAGGCGAACGGCATCACGCCCGGAAGGTCTCCAACACAAGGACAGGCGAGCCCCGAGCCCCGAGTGCGGAGGGCGCGAGCGAGCGAACGCGCCGAGCCCAAACGGCGTGCGAACGCGGCGGCGGAGAAACAAGAGGCCGTCGACGAGCCGAGGCGTCGCGAGGCTCTCACACCCCGTCCATGATAACTGCAACGCCACGCAATGACCCCGTGGGTGTAGCAGATAATATCAAATATATATTACACCGAAAGAATAGAAACGCCGACGAACCTCACTGAACAACAAACCTCAACTGCACGATTTATTCTGACATGTCGTTTTCGGCCACAAAAGCATCGCTCGGTGTGTTACCGCGACAACAGCGGTGCGACAGGATCCGACCCTCCAGCCGACCTCCCGCCAGGCGCCCGTAAGCGATCCGAACCTCTTTGTAAGGGCTGGCATCGTCTTTAAACCCTGGAATATGTTTTATTGGCGCTGGGAATATAATGTACGGTGCTGTATCTCCGAGCGGATACAATGGGAGACTTGCTTTGTGGATGGGAGATGAGAGAGAGAGGAAGAAGAAGGAGGAGGAGGAGGAGCAGAGGACGAGGGGGGAAAAAAGGAGGAGGAAGGGAAGGGAGAAGAGGAGGAAGAGAAGATAGGATATCTGCCCTTCAGGTTTATCTGTTTTGCTAGTTTTACGGCTGGGAAGCATATATCTATTTTTTTCCTTTCTTTTTTTCTTTTCGCTGTTATCTTACGCGCGGCTGTCGTGTTATCATTATCATTTAATGCAGACGTCACTGTCACGGACTCGGGGACTGTTTTTTTTTTTCATTCATCTGTTTATCTATCCTTACTTTTGCTTGTTTCTTTACTTATCTTTTTATCCTTTCCCTTCCTTGAATCTCAAGCCATGTTTCATATTCATTCATTTATCATTCTGTTTATTACTTTTCCTTCAGTTTATCTATTCAAGCTTTTTATCTTTATTTTTAAAAACTTCTTTTTATTCCTTAAATATCTGCTCATGATGTAAACCATCCTTATTTACATATATTCTAACACGAATTTTCGATATGTTCTTGTTGACAGTTCCATAAGTATGCTGTTTAGTGATCAAATACGATATAATAGTATTAATAAAATATTAACCAATGTTAACTGATTTTAACTAATATCAACCAAAACTGTGTCGCTAGAATTATGATAATGCTAATCATTATACAAGACTACAACAGCTAATGCATCCATCATCATAATCTTACAACAAATATCGTTATTATAATCGCATGTACCTGATCACTGTCAGAATAACAAATAGCCAGACGTAGTAGTGTGTTAAAAAAAAAGGTAACAAAAGAATGTAAATACTTGATCCATCGCGTTTCGACTATTGAACTTCAATCCTCGTCAGGAGTGTTGTTCTAAGTGTATTGACATTCCGACCTAAGGAGTAGAGGGTTTTGGGTAATCTTTTTTTTTTTTAATAAGGTATCTTTTTAATACTATTTTATTCTTATTATCGCTTCTGAGAGCATCAGCATCTTTATTATCCACTATGCTTACATCTATTTTCTCATTATCACTTTCGTCTTGAATTTCCGACAAAGATTCCTCTCCGTCGTCTATCCTTCCCTCTCATTCTTCTTTCTTCCTTACCCGCCTTCGCTATCCCGTTCTTCTTAACACCCTCTCCCTCCCCATCCGCCCTTCCCCTTCCCCAATCTTAACACCCTCTCTCCCCCTCCCCTTCCCTCTCCCCCATCTTAACACCCCCTCTCTCACCCTTCCACTCATATGCTCCTTTCCCGCCTCCCCCTCCCCCTTACCGCATCTTAACACACTCTTTCTCTCTCCCTTTCCATCCTTCCCCTCCCCCTCTCTCCCATCTTAACACACTCTTTCTCTCTCCCTTTCCATCCTTCCCCTCCTACCCTCCCCCTCCCCCTCTCCCCCATCTCAACACACTCTTTCTCTCTCCCTTTCCATCCTTCCCCTCCTACCCTCCCCCTCCCCCTCTCCCCCATCCTAACACACTCTTTCTCTCTCCCTTTCCATCCTTCCCTCCCCCCCCTCTCCCCATCCACACACTCCTACCCTCCCCCTCCCCCTCTCCCCCATCTCAACACACTCTTTCTCTCTCCCTTTCCATCCTTCGCCTCCTACCCTCCCTCTCCCCCTCCCCCTCCTCATGATCTATACCTGCATGTCTTGATCGCTTTTTAAATCCCTCCTATGATGTACGTAATCCCCCGACGAACACTTGGCGAATCCCCTTGTTGACACCTCCACTAAATCCGGTAATCGCCTCCTCCCATGGGGGATGGGGTGGGGAGGGGGGGCGGTGGAATAGTTGAAGGGATGGGTTGGGAGAGGGAGGGAGGAGGGGGCTGGAAAAAGGTGGGGGTAGATGGGAGAGGGAGAGGAAGGGACTAGAATAGGGAGGCAGTAAGGATTGGAGATATAAGGATGAAGATAACGGGAAATGGGAAAAGGAAACGAAGGATGAAGAAGGGGAAAGGTCGAGAGATGAGGACATGCGGAAGGAAAGGGAGGAGAGGGGAGAGGAAAGGGAGGAACAGGAAGGTATGAGGGCAGAGAGGGAGAAGGAGGAAGGGGATGGGGGGAGGGAGAGGGCAGGCAAGGGGCGTGCCTGCCTGGGTTTGACACCGTGATAGAGCTGTCAGCTTCTCTCTCTCTCCATCTCTCTCTCTCTCTCTCTCTTTCTCGTTTCTTTATTTCTTTTAAGACAGTCATATAAGCGACGGCTAAATAAGATATTCCATCCAGCATATGATAGCTAAATGATATTCATATTTTTTACATTTACAATAACAAAAAAAAAAAAAAAAAAAAAAAAATGTCTTTCGTTCTCTCTTTTTTTTGTGGAAGTACCCAATCTTGTCCTCCGACGTGTTTTGTGTGTGACAGCCGTACAGTTCCCGGGACGTGTATGTGTTTATAAGTCTCTCTCTCTCTCTCTTTCTCTCTTTTTCTTTCTCCTCCCTCTCCTCTCCATCTATGTATGTCTTTCTTCCTTTCTTAATCTCTCTCTATCTGTTTCTGTGTTCCTTCATTTCTCATTTTCTCTATCTATGTATCTCTTCTCTCTCTCTCACTTTCTTTATCTTGCTCCCTCCCCCTTCATCTCCACCCTCCCCTCTTTCCCTCTCTATAAAAATGTGTGTGTGTGTGTGTGTGTGTGTGTGTGTGTGTGTGTGTGTGTGTGTGTGTGTGTGTGTGTGTGTGTGTGTGTGTGTGTGTGTGTGTGTGTGAAGAGAGAGAGAGAGAGAGAGAGAGAGAGAGAGAGAGAGAGAGAGAGAGAGAGAGAGAGAGAGAGAGAGAGAGAGAGAGAGAGAGAGAGAGAGAGAGAGAGAGAGAGAGAGAAACAACAACCAACCAGATGGAGACAGAGAAATCCGAAGGAAAAGCAGATAGAAAAATATAATGGTGAAAAATGATAGACCTTAAAAAAATATTCCATCTCCGCATCCACTTTCATCTAAAGAGCTTCACTTCCTTTCTTAGAAAAGTCATTCGTTTTACTTAAATAGAAGAAACATGTGTAAAGAGCTCCACGTTAAGAAGTATATCGTAAGTTTATCGTTCTATATATATCTAAAGAAAGAGATAAATAACAAAACAGAAAGACAGATAGATAAAACATATCGAATAGAAACGAGAGAAAAAAAGGAAAAGAACGAAAAAAAGAAGGGAAGAATGAAAAAAGAAAGAAAAAAGAATATACATAACCATCAAATAATCCAATGGTTTCTCCTGAATGCTTCCCCTTCAACTTGGAAGAGCCCCCAAACCAGAAATCCCATTCACGGTGAAAATAGCGCTACAGTTCGCACTTTTGAGCCATCGTTCTTTGACCAGCCTTCCCGACTCCATTCAGAAACGGGACAGTTGACAATGTCGATTTATTTCTGGTGTATTAACCCGGCGGGCGGAGTCGCCTTTGTGCGTGTGTACACCTCACTCCTCTCGACTTTGTCCGGCGGTTTATCTTTGCTTTCATTCTTCTGTATTTATCTCTTTTTAACTTTCCATTTCGTAATTTGTTGGAAGTTGAGGGGGTGGGTGCGTTTATAATGTCTTTTTGTTTAAGATATCGATGGCGAAATTGCTAACCGTTGAGGGAAAGTCAATATCGTTTTCTATACGTCGGGTATATGTGATTGTATCATGTTGGATAAAGTTACTTACAGCAAGCAATTGCATGAAATAGTGTCCGCAGATGTTCACTTGAATACGAACAGAAATAAAAATAAAAGTAAAAATAAACTACACATAAGAACGCGGCTGCCAGCGACTTTTCCCGCGTTTTTGTTTGGTTTATGGAGTCAACAACAATGGCGGCCTCTCTCGCGGTCCTCCAGCCCACAAAACTGTATTTAGTGAGGCGGGCGCGACTCTTTCATGGAATTATGGGATTAGCCGACCTGGAGAGGACTCGGGGCTGAGGGATCCTAGCTTATTTACGGCCGAGTGATATCTTCTTAGCGGGTTTTGGGGTGGGAAGGGAGGAGGAGATGGAGGGAGGGAGGGAGGGAGGGAGGGAAGGGAAGAGAAGGGGGTAAGGAAGAAAAAGAGAAGGAGGAGGAAGAGGAGGAGGGGGAGGAGGAGGAGGAGGAGGAGGAGGAGGAGGAGGAAAAGGAGGAGAAGAAGAAGAAAAAGAAGAAGAAGAAGGAAGGAGTAGGAGGAGGGGGAAGAAGAAGAGAAGAAAGAGCAAGAAGAAAGAAGAAGAAAAGGAGGACGAGGTAGAAGGCGAAGAAAAAAAAAGAAAGAGGAGGAGAGGGAAGAAAAGAGAATGACTTAGAAAGATGATGGGCACCTTTTTGGACCCTCTCACTGCCGCCATGCAACACTGCCGTGAGTTGCAGGATGCGCCCTCCTCCTCCTCCTCCTCCTCCTCCTCCTCCTCCTCCTCCTCCTCCTCCTCCTCCTCCTCCTCCTCCTCCTCCTCCCTCGCAATCCCCAAAAGGACTTCTCAATGGAAGAGACAATCCAAGTCGGCATCAATCGTGCTTAGAAGATTGGTAAGAGTTTGTCTGTGCTATGGCGGGAAAGAGAGGAGGGGGTCGCGTGTCTTGCTCTTGGACTTGCGAGATCTTGTTTATTTTAGGTTAGACAAGGTGTTTCAGACGCTTAAAGAGAGAGAGAAGGATAGATAGATAGATAGATAAAGAGAGAGGGAGGGGAGGGGGAGAAGTAGGAAGGAGATAAATAGAGGGGGAGGAGAGGGAGAGGGAGGGAGGGAGAGAAGGAGTGGGAGAGGGATGGAAGGAGGGAGGGAGGGAGGGAGGGATGTAGAGGGGGAGGGGGAGAAGAAGAGGGAGGGAGGGAAAGAAGGAGAGGGAAGGATAAAAAAAGAGAGGACGAGAGGGGGAGAGAAAGAGAGAGAGAGAGAGAGAGAGAGAGAGAGAGAGAGAGAGAGAGAGAGAGAGAGAGAGAGAGAAAGAAAAGAAAGATAAAGAAAGAGAAAGAGAGAAAGAGAAAGAGAGAGAAAGGGAGATACTGTAATATTGTTAATAACTTGGTTCGTCTGTTTTTAAATTCGGCACACACACACACGCACAAATATATATATATATATATAATATATATATATATATATAATATATATATATGTATATATATACATAAATATATATATATATATATATATATATATATATATATATATATATATATATATATATATATATATATGTGTGTGTGTGTGTGTGTGTGTGTGTGTGTGTGTGTGTGTGTGTGTGTTTGTACATGTATATATAATGTATATATATATATATATGTATATATATATATATATATATATATATATATATATATATGTATATATATATATATATATATATATATACATATACATACATAAACAAACATGTACATATATCTCTCTTTCTGCATCAGAAAATTAAAGAAAATGAAAACAAGCTAACGTTAGTATTAAGAATCTGAAGTCTAACATAAAATTATTAAATCATATCCAAATTCCCTTAAAAAAAGAAAAAAAATAATAAAAAAAATCAATCAAAATTAAACAACACCGCGTTACGTGTGATATCCAAAGGCCTGTTTACATTAACACGAAAGGGGGGGGGGCATAGGGACTGGGAGGGGAGGGGGAAGGGAGGGGGAAGAGAAGGGAAGGGAGGGGACAGGGAAGGGAGGGGACAGGGAAGGGAGGAGGGGAGGGGGAAGGGGGCAGGAAGTCAGAGGGGGAGGGGGAAGGGGGCAGGAAGTCAGAGGGGGAGGGGGAAGGGAGCAGGAAGTCAGAGGGGGAGGGGAGGGGATAGGGAGGGATACAGAGGAAAGGGTGTACAGGCAGGTGGGGAGGGGGTGGGGGTGGAAATCAACAGGGAGTCGGGTAGTGATGCTGCAAACCTTGACGTGCAAGCCAATGTCAGGGTGCGGGAAGGGAGGCTCCTGCTCGGCTGTTGCTCGGCCACTTTATCATATATATATGTATATGTATATATATATATATATATATATATATATATATATATATATATATATATATATATATGTGTGTGTGTGTGTGTGTGTGTGTGTGTGTGTGTGTGTGTGTGTGTGTGTGTGTGTGTGTGTGTGTGTGTGTGCGTGTGTGTGTGTTCTATCTACATTACTGAAACAGATTCACAAACAAACATACAGAAAGGTGAACAAAAAACAAACAAACAAAAAAAATACAGACAAAAATATAGACGAATTCATAAAATATATATCACAAAACCGTTTTCATCCCTTGCGGATAATAAAAAAAAATATATATATATATATTCTCTTCCCTCCAACAGAAATCGACAACCCAAAAAAGGCACAAAAGCAAAAGGAAGAAAGATTGGAGAAAATTCGCCTCGTCATCTCTCCGCCTCAGGAATGACCGGAATTCCAACCGGGAACCGAATGCTCACAGAAAATAAAACCGAAGAGAAAATATTCCCACAAACTGGAACCGCAGAGACCTTTGTAAAAGAGGAGGATTAGGAGGAAAAGGAGGAGGAAGAGGGTGGAGAAGAAGGAAGAGGAGTAAGAGAAAGAGAAAAAGGGGGAGGAGGAAGTGGAGGAAAATGCGAAGAAGGGGGAAGAGGAGGCGGAGGAGGAGGAGGCGGAGGAGGAAGAAGAGGAGAAGAAGGAGGAGGGGAAGCAGGAGAGGAAGGAGGAGGGGAAACAGGAGAGGAAGGAGGAGGAGGAGAAAGAGGAGGAGGAAGAGGAGAGGAAGGATATGGGGAGGGAGGAGGGGGAAGAGGATGAAGAAGAGAAAATAAAATAAGAAGAGGAAGAGAAGTTAGAGGGGGAGAAGAATGAGAAGATAAGAAGAGGGAGGAGGAAAACAGAGAGGTGGAGGAGGTGGAAGACGAGGAAGAGGAGATGGAGACTGGGCTGTCGCAGGGACACGGCAGCACACTCAGCACCTGCCGCAGGAATCCCTAATTCCTAGGAGAAAGGGCTTCCAGACGCACCGCAGCCATTCCCGGTTCCAGGAGACACAAAAAGGGAGCATTCCTGGTGTGGTTCTGCGGTTCTCAGTCTTCTCCTTTTTCTTCTTGTTTCGTCTTCTGTATTTCAGCATTCATGGGACAGGTTTGAGAATGCGAAGGAGACTCGAGACAAAAGACGAGAATTAGGCGGGAACAAAAGAGAAGACTCACTCGATGTGAAAAAAGAAAGAAAGAAAAAAAGCGTCAAGAACGCGGAAATTCTCAAGAAATAATGCATGTGTGTGCCGAAGAAAGCGCCGCTGTCTGACCCAGGGAAGAAAAGGCAAGGAAGAAAATAAAGAGCGATTGTGTAAGGATAGAGCGAACATGAAGGGCAGACAAACCTTCCAAAAGCCGCGAGATAGAATACGGGAAAAGTACCACGGTGGGCTTCCTTGTGGCCGGCACGCATGACGCTCGATTCAAGAACAACAGCCTTCTTATTTTCCTTTAGTGTTTACGTCTTAACCTCATCTCTGGAGATCTCTCACTCTCAGATTTCTGACTCTTGTTTTCTGTCCCACTGTCTCTCTCTCTCTTTTCTCTCTTCCTCTTCTATGTTTCTCTGTCTCTGCTTCTGAGATTTGACTCTTTTCTCTCTCTCTGTCTGTATTTCTCTGTTGATGTCAATATCAGCTCATGCCTTTCGAGCATACCCGTTGCTGAATCCTACGAGGAACAGTATTCCTCTGTATTTCATCTGATTCACTTTCCCCCAGTCACCATGCACTCTAATTCAATAAATACATATTCCATTGTTTGATGTTATTGTAGACAAATGCCGAACAACAATATCCACCATTCAGACTGAGAATTGACTCGTGTATGAAAGTAGATTATACACAATAACCAATGTTCTCGCCCCTTGCCCCCCCCACACACACACACTTCGCACTGCTAGGTCATGACCTTACCTTCATTCCGTTT
The DNA here is from genome assembly GCF_977035675.1 of Penaeus japonicus. Lineage (NCBI taxonomy): Eukaryota > Metazoa > Arthropoda > Malacostraca > Decapoda > Penaeidae > Penaeus > Penaeus japonicus. The sequence goes on along the minus strand of NW_028234405.1, from coordinate 11,277,907 downwards.
GTTACTGTCCAGCTGCCTTCCCATACCCACAACCTTCCTTTCTCTCTGCCTCGCCCTGTCCTGCAGCCCTCTGTTCCTCCCTTCCGAAATCCTACGGACCTTTGTCTGACCATCATGTGATTCAGTTCACTGGACGCGGGAATTAACTCTCAGATCAGTTAGGATTGATTGGAAATGAGATTAGAATGCCGAGGATTACTGGATAGATCTGTTAAAAGCCTGACTACAAATGAGAGGTTTGGTTGGAAGGAATGTCGTTATGGGGCCCAGGAAACGGAAAAGATCTGATGTATATTATGAATCTGTTTCAGTAAGATTGAAATGAGTAAGTTTGATGAACTGTTTATGACGTGTTAGAAGAGATATCACCATACTTGTAAAGTCCTACTCACTCTTTCTTTGATAAAAGAATTAAAGTTTGTAGTAACCTCACGTGGAACTGTATTTTTCCGTTCTGTGCCACAAGAGTCAAGAGGGAAGGGATACGGAAAGAAGAGGAGGGGAGGGCATGATACCTTAAAGGATGATACCCACAAAGACACAGGATATACAGAAAAAATCCCCTAACACTCATCCTCCATCTCCCTTTATAACCAACTACCCCCTCTTTATCCATCACTTTATCCATTTCTCCTTGCCCACTCCTCTTAACTCCCAACTCTCATCCCCATTCCTTCGCTCACCCTTTCCTCTTACCCTCTCCAACATAAACATTCTTACCACCTTTCGTCCCAATCCTCGACCTCACATTTCCCCTTGCTCTTCCCCTCTTAAACTCAGCCTTCTTTGGCCCTTCTCTCGCCCCCCTCCTCCATCCCCCTCCCCTCCCTCCTCCCACTCCTCCTCCCCTTCTTGTCGGAAGTGTGGGTGGCGCGGCTTTTATCGAGGGTGATGGACGAGAGGCATCCCGCAAGGCGAGAAAATGGAGCCGCCACGGTTTCACAGACGCTGGGCTCGAGGGGCTGGCTGGTTATCCTTCGCGAATTTGTGTCGATCGAATTTATCTACAACTATCTCCTCGACACGCGACTTGGCCTGAAGAGTAGTGGTTGTTGTTGTTTTGTTGTTGTTGTTATAGTTAGGGTTGCTGAGCTATCTTGCCAAGAGTTCTTGTTATTGTGGTGAGAGCATCAACAGCATCAGTGACTGTAGTAGTATAGTGCTTGTAATATTAAAATTACGATTAAAATTAATATGAAATACGGATGACTATATATAAATCAAGATAAAAAAAATCACCAGCATTTCTTTTCTCCTATTTATTTCTCGCAATTCATTATTGTTCCCTTTCCCTTGCATTTCCTTGGCCTATCTCTGCTTCCCCCGTTTCACACGTCCTGTCTCTGTCAAATCTTCAAAATCTCACTACCATTTCTTTTTTCCTCCATCTCTCTCCCTCTTTTTTTTTATCTTCCTCTTCCTCTCACCTTTCTCTTGCCCTTGTCCCCTACTTCCTTTCTTCTATCTCTCTTCAATTCTTCTTTTCTTTCTTTTCGCCTCCCTCTCCTTCCCCACTTCTCCCTTTTCTCTATCTGTCTTCCATCTCTCTATTCTCTATTTCTCCTTCCTTCCATTTCCTCCATCTCCCCTTTCTTCCCTTTCCTATATTTCCCCTTCCTTCCCTTTTCTCCATCTCTCCTTCCTCACTATTCCTCTCCACTTTCCTCCACATCCCTCCACCCTCCTCGCCCGACCTACCCCCCCTCCTTCCTACCCTCCGGCCCTCCCCGTACCACCCTCATACCCACCAGCAGCAGCTGCCTCTCGCCTCCTACCTCTACTAATTAAATGATAATTAATGAACTGGCAAATTCATCCTTGGCTGTTGACACGCTCATGCATCAGACTGCTAACTCAATTACATGTGCTGTTTCCTTTCCGTCTACAATTTGCTGGATTTAGGAGGATGAATAATGTATTTGGGAAATGCCGACATGATGTTTTTTTTTTCTTCTCCATGTCTGGATATTTCTCTTGGTGCTTTCTCTTTATGTATCTGGCTATGCTTCTTTCTTTCTCTGTCTCTCTCTCTCTCTCTCTCTCTCTCTCTCTCTCTCTCTCTGCATATATATATATATGTGTGTGTGTGTGTGTGTGTGTGTGTGTGCGTGTGCGTTTGTGTGCGTGCGGGGGGCTGTATTTATGTATATATCTATTCATCCATTTATATATATATGCCGGAAAAGATAAATAAACAGATACAGACAGACAAATATACAAACCCATCGGCCCTCCACCCCGACCCGCAGTTACAAAACGCTCCCATGCTCAAGCCGTGATCACAAAACCCTTCAACAAAACCGGACGAGGGTGTGAAATAGGCCTAGAAACTGAGGTGCAAGAAAAAAACAACTTCCCAGATTTGTTACCATTGTAAGGACTAAGTACCAAGACCTGACTTGGTGGCGTGTGACCTTGTATAGAACGAGGGCAACCCGCAGTGACCCTTCCGGAGCCAGGTCAGCAACGAGGTTAAACTACAAGTGATATACGGTGTTTATTTTAAACTGTTTTCGCTTGCATAAATTTCTTATGTTTTTCTTTCTTTACCCTTAAATTTTATGTGTATTTGAGTTTTTTTTCGACGAAATAAGCCCGCGAGGTCAAAAACGGGGTTAAACTAGATTTTGTTTTTAATCAAAGGAGAGGAAATGGTGGAATATTTGTGCTATTTTTGGATGGTAGATATTCTTTCTGTTTCCGCTATACATATTGTACATATTTTACGTTATTGATTTTCTTTATACAACTTTTCATTTTCATTCATTTTCTATCTTTGTTATCATTTCATTTTCGTAGAATACTAGTCCGTATTTTTCTTTAAATTAATATATTTCTTTAATTTATTAATCATGGAAAAACGTACAGACATTTTCATTTGATATTCGATAAAAAAAACCGATTTAATCTTACTTTTTCTGAACACTCGAAAAAAATACTTATCTAACCTTAAGTTAAACATCCCTTTTGACATTAGCAATAACAAAATATACACACATAATCCCTTTCCTTTGGTCCCCTCCCTCCCTCCCTCCCTCCTCCCCCTCCTTCCCTACCCCCTCTCCCCCATGCCATAAAAGTCAGTCGTTAATCACTTGCTGACTCCGAACACTCACTCATGAATGGACACTCATGGAATCCGTTACGGAAAAGTGTTTAGCGCTTAGCGTTTAGCACTTAGCGATTTAGGGGTGTGTTTTGCATTTAGCTTATGTTTTTCGTTTAGCTTTTTATTATTTAGCGATATATGGGCGTTTTTAGCGTTTAGCTTTTTATTATCGAGTGATATATGGGTTTGTTTAGCGATGTAGTGACGCATTTAGCGTTTATCGTGTCTTTAGCACTTGGTGATAAAGAGGATGTGTTGAGTTTAACATTTCAGACTCAGCAGTGTAAAGACTTGTCTAGCGTTTAGCGACTAACCCTTAGCGATATAAGGGTGTTGAGCATTGCCTTGATCGTTCTGTAAACAGTATTAATTACCGTGGGAAACTGAAATGAACCCCCTATTTTTCAATGGCTATGTTTATTTTCTTATTTAAAGATAATCAATCTTTATTGCTGGCTTTAGACATTCTCTCCCTCTCAACTGATCAGATAAAGAAAGTTGACAGCTGTTGAATCTGCGTTTACATCATCTGCAATTACATTTGTAAACGTCAAGGTGTTGGCGGGCTTCAGAACTATATATACAAAAATAGAATCATATTCAAAACGTTAACTTCATAGATAAAATTATGAAAACAATAGAAACAAAAATAAAATACCAGCTTCATAGTTCTAACAAAAATGTGAACTTCAGAGGTAACATTATAACTTCAGAGTTAAGGTTATAGCTACAGTATTGCAATGGGCTTCAGAAATAGAATATAAACATCAGACTTAGTTTCAGTAGATTCATTAAACACCGTGTGTGTGAGGGGGGGTTAATAAAGTTCATATCAAACTCAAAATCACATAAAATCTCAGAATCACATCAAATTCAAAATTCCGTCGTCCAAAGTAGATACCATAAACAACTAATACCAACTAACTACCACTACCACCACACCATACATCAAGCCACTACCGACATGCTCCCAACAACCAAAATCAACCAGCCTCCCTCCGTCATCGCTACCACAAACCACGCGCTCCCCTCCTCCTTACCACGACCATCTCCCCGCCCCCTTTACAACCGCGGTACCATACATAACACAACAATTATCACCGCCCACTGCCAGCCTGGGCGTTAAGGGCCCTGACGAACCATAAAGGTGGAAAGCCAACTGAATATACCCACGAGTCCTCGCCATTATTCTTGCTCATGGGCCGCCAATGGGGCATGGACCCATCGCGTCGGGTTGGGGAGGGAGGCACGCGGGTGAGGGAGGGAGGGAGGGAGGGAGAGAAGGGAGGAGGGTGGGAGGGAGAAAAGGAAGGAGGGCGGGAGGGAGGGAGGGAGAGAAGGAAGGAAGGAGGAAGGGAAGGAGGGAAGGGAAGGAGGGAGGGAGGGAGAGAAGGGAGGAGGGTGGGAGGGAGAAAAGGAAGGAGGGTGGGAGGGAGAGAAGGAAGGATGGAGGAAGGGAGAGAGGGAGGGAGGGAGGGAGGGAAGGAGGGAGGAAGGTGGGAGGGAGGGAGGGAGTGAGGGTGGGAGGGAGAAAAGGAAGGAGGGCAGGAGGGAGGGAGGGAGGGAGGAAGGAAGGGAGTGGAAGGGGAAAAGGAGGAGGAGTGAGGAAATTTAACTTCGGGGATCGCACGGCGGGCGAAAAAGAACGACCTTCGCCTCTATGACAGGGAAACGGAAGGGTCGGGTTAAATCTCTACGCCGGGGATGCAATGTGGCGGAAAAGTCAGCGTGAAGACTAGCCCCCTTTCCTCCTCCCCCCCCCTTCTCCTACCCCTACGTCCCCTCACACCCCTTCTCCCCTCCCTCCCCTTTCCCTCTCGCTCCCTCCCTCCCCCCCTTCCTCTCTCCCTCCCCGCCTCGTATGCAAAGCAAAATGTGACACAAAGACCGCACATCGAGACCGCGGATTTCAGTGGTGGAGGGGAGGAAGGGGGGTGAAGGGAGAAGGGGAGGGGGGGAGGGGTGAGAAGGGGTACGGCCCCGAAAACCAACGAAAGGACGATGCTCTTCGGGGACGTTCATTTTCGGTAGCTTTCGTTCGCGGCGATCCTAATACATCACTCAGGTATCGCGTGGAGGGGAACGGAACCCCGGCGCTCACCGCAGAGACAAATTTCCGAGCGGGGGACGGAGACTAGAGGGCGGGAGGGAGGAAGGGAGGGAGAGGGCGGGAGGGAGGAAGGGACGGAGAGGGCGGGAGGGAGGAAGGGAGGGAGGGGGCGGGAGGGAGGAAGGGAGGGAGAGGGCGGGAGGGAGGAAGGGACGGAGAGGCAGAGGGAGAGAAATAGGGATAGGTAAAGATGGGGAAATATATGGACTGATATATATATATATCTGTCTCTGTCTCTGTCTTTATATATATATATATATATATATATATATATATATATATATATATATATATATATATGTATGTATATATATGTATGTATATATATATATATATTTATATATATACTGTATATATGTATACATATTTATATATATATATATATATATTATATATATATATATATATTATATTATATTATATATATATACACACATACACCCAACATCCTCTCTCTCTCTCTCTCTCTCTCTCTCTCTCTCTCTCTCTCTCTCTCTATATATATATATATATATATATATATATATATATATATATATAAGTATATATATATTTGTATATATATGTATATATATATATATATATATATATATATATATATTTATATATATATATATATATATAAATAAAGAGAGAGAGAGCAAGAGAGAGAGGACGTTGGGTAAAATCTCGGGTACCTGGTAAAGGAAAAGGGAGAGGGAGAAAGGGGAACATAGGGGGAGGGCAGGGGCGGGGTAGTAGGAACACTGTGTTGTCTGTTCACACACACACTCACACACTCCCTTCCTCCCTCACTCCCACCTTCCCTCTCCTCCTCCCACACTCCTCCCTCCCTCCCTCTCCCTCTCCTCCCTCCCTCCCTGCCTCCCTCCTTCCCTCTCCCTCTCCTCCTCCCTCCCTCCCTGCCTCCCTCCCTCCCTCTCCCTCTCCCCCTCCTACACTCCCTCCCTCCCTCCCTCTCCCCCTCCCCAACTCCCTCTCCCTCCCTCTCCCCCTCCCCAACTCCCTCTCCCCCTCCCCCCACCCCCTACACACACACACTCCAAGCCTCCCACGATTTTTGACGTTATAATGCTCCTTCATAAAAGACCAAATGAAGCCTGAACGACAGTGTGTGCTAAGTGACTCGCGCGGGAGGGAGGGGGGGGGGGTGGCAAGGGGAATAAGAGGGGAAGAAGGAAATGGGGGGGAAGTAGGGGGAGAGGAGAAAGGTAGAGAGGAGAATAAAAGGGGATGGGTAGGGAGTAAGAGGAATAAAGGCGAAGGAGAGTGGAAAAGGGGGTTTACAGAGACAGTTGTTAATTGGAAGAATTACATGAAAACTCAGGTGACTAAATGATGTTCCAAAACAAAGAAAAGAAAGGGAATCAAACACAGACACAGAAAGAGAGAGAGAGAGAGAGAGAGAGAGAGAGAGAGGGAGAGAGAGAGAGAGAGAGAGAGAGAGAGAGAGAGAGAGAGAGAGAGAGAGAGAGAGAGAGAGAGAGAGAGAGAGAGAGAGAGGTAACAAAACAGAAAGCGAAAAACAGAGATGGAGGGTGGGAATGGGGGGAGGGGGGTAATGAGAGAGAAAGAGAGAACAGAGGAAATTATAATAAAAGCGAAAAATCAGAGACCTAGAGAGAGAAATCGAAAAAAAAGAAATACAAAAATCAGAACGGAGAAGAGGGACAGGTAGGGGGGTAGGGTAGGGGGGAGGAGAGAGGGGCATAAACACGTGTCCTAGACTAGCTTGACAAGCAGCTGTGGTATCCTGTTCCATATTTTTTTTTCTCTCTTCGCGTCCATGATATTCTGGGTGTATCACTATGATTATTAAATTAAAGATAATCTGTTCATTACACTTATACTATAGTTAAAGATAATTTGTTCATAAATCTTATAATAATGTTTAAGTTAACTTTATCATAATGTTTAAGATATCATGTTCATTATTCTTATAAGACAGATATCATTCATGGAAGATTTTTTTTCTTCTAATCAACCTTGAATAGAAAATAAGATATTTTGTTCATGGAGATTATAAAGTTAAAAATATTGTGGTTCTTAAAATGTATTTAGAATTAGAAATATTCTTTACTTGTGTACCTGATTCAATATCTATACTAATCTCAAGAAAACTAACTATCAACATAAGGTACTCTTTTTTAGTATTTACGAATTTATACTTGCATACATATATATGTGTATTTATGCACATGCACACACACACTTACACACACACACACACACACACTTACACACTTACACACACACACACACACATACACTTACATACACACACACACACACACACACACACACACATTTATAGCCAAGCCAACATGATTTAATCCTCAACACATCAAAATGAATTTAGTCCCAACGGGGAATGCAGTGCTACCTGCATACATTGAAATTGCAACAACAAATTCCAGTACTGAATAAAAATCTACTTAACACTTCCTCTTCCCTCCTCTTGCCGTGGACTATGACAAGGGGAGAGATTATATTTGATAACCAAATAACTATATAGTTGATACTTTTCTTGTATATCAGCTGGTAGTTTGATTTCCTTGTCCAGTAATACACACACACACACACACATACACACACACACACACACACACAAACACACACAACTTTCACAGATGTCTCATAAACACGCATGCACACACACACACACACACACACACACACACGCACACACACAACTTTCACAGATGTCTCATAAACACACACACGCACACACACACACACACACACATACACATCACTTTCCCACACACGTCTCACGCACACAGACGCACCCGCCTTCACACGCGCTTACGCACACACACACGCGCCAAAGTACACACTGTGCGCTCGTGCGTGTACACATGACTGGCTCCCCTCCAATCGCTCTTTAATAGAGATACATTATCAGATCATTCCAGATTTCCACATTAACCCCCTAGGGAAGATGGGGATGGGGAGGGAGGGAGGGAGGGAGGGAGGGAAAGAAGGAAGGAGGGAGGGAGGGAGGGAGGGAGGGAGGGAGGGAGGGAAAGAGAGAAAAAATGAGAGAGAGTGAAAGAGAGAGAGAGAGAGAGAGAGAGAGAGAGAGAGAGAGAGAGAGAGAGAGAGAGAGAGAGGGAGGGAGGGAGGGAGGGAGGGAGGGAGAGAAGGAAGAAGAAGAGATAGATAGATGGAGATAATGAGAGAGAAAAGAAGAACAGAAAGAGAGAGAGAGAGAAAAAGAAGAAAATAAAAAAAGAAAGCAAGACAACAACAACAACAGCAAAGAAAGAAAAGAAAGAAAACAAAGACAATAACTGAAACAAAGAGAAAACGAGAAAGAGAGAGAGAGAGGATGAGAAAAAGAAAGAAAGAAAGAGAGAGAGTGAGAGATACGGTCACGTGACCCAAGAGACTCGTAATAGGAATGGGAATGGCTCTGGAACAAGTCCCTGTGGGAAAAAAGAGGGAAGTTCAGACGTCGACGCCTGAGGGGTTAATCGGATTCCTAAAGAGAGAGTCCTTGACGATAGAAGGAGAGGGGAGAGGGAGAGGGAAGAGGGGAGAGGGGAGAGGGAGAGGGGGGTAGATAGATGGTAGGTGGGGAGGAGAAGAAGTAGAGGAAAGGAGGAGAGGGAGGAGAGAGAGGGGGGCAGAAGGAGGGAGATAGGGAAGAGGGGAAGGGGGATTGAAGGAGGGAAGGTTGAGAAGGGGGGGGGGGGATGGAGGTAAAGAAAGGAAAGGGGAAATGAGGGGAAGGGTTGGGGATAGGAAAAAAAGGAGGAACGGAAAGGAGATGAGAAAGAGGGCGGGAGAGAATAAAATCGGAGACAAGCAAGAAGACCAAGACACAGAGATAAGAACGAAAGAAGGAAAGAGGAAGGAAGATGATCACGAGGAATCCAAAAAACACACGAAAGCAAAACTCACCTCGAATGACGCAATCGGTGACGTAAC
>NW_028234405.1:11236255-11243755 GCF_977035675.1 Penaeus japonicus | reverse complement strand
CATTACTTATCATTTATCACTTTATCATCAAGCGTGATGTCTCAGCTTTTCCTAAAAAGAGAGAGAAGATATATTACATCATCCTCATCCAGGTAAACAGAATCCAGCTTATTTCATTTTTAGTTAGAATATAAAATCAATTTACTAAGTACTCGAAGTAGTTAAACTTGAAATTTGGAATAATAGTGATCAGTGTGTTTGTCGTCCAATTTATTTACATTGCACACATTCACAAATACGAACTAAAATGACAGAGAGACTTCACCAAAACAACGCACAAGATTAGCAAGCTTAGTGTCTCTGCTGCGTTCACCCTCGGGGGGGGAAATCGGCCGACAATTAAAGCGAATTGACTTCATCACGTAGGCTAATTGCGCGGACGATAATCGAAAAATGGCTCGCGGTCGATAAAACCACGGGAGAGAGAGAGAGAGAGAGAGAGAGAGAGAGAGAGAGAGAGAGAGAGAGAGAGAGAGAGAGAGAGAGAGAGAGAGAGAGAGAGAGAGAGAGAGAGAGAGAGAGAGAGGGGGGGGAGAGAGAGAGAGAGAGAGAGAGAGAGAGAGAGAGAGAGAGAGAGAGAGAGAGAGAGAGAGAATATGTGATGAAAATGGGCGAAAGATGGGGTGGAGAGAGGGAAGGGGAAGGGGGGGGAGAGGAGGAGGAGAAGAAAAATGGGGTTATGGAAGGAGGAGATAGAGGAAAATGGAGGAGCAAAGGGGAGGAGGAGGAGAAGAAAAAGGGAGAGGTGGAGGAAGAAGAAGGAGGGCAAAGGAGGAAAAGAAGGAGAGGAAAAAGAGAATGTGATGGAAATGGGCGAAGGATGGGGTGGATAAAATAGGTGGGGAAGGGGAAGAGGAAGGAGGGGGGGGAGGGGGAGGAGGAGAAAAAGGAGGTGATGGAGGGAGGAGATGGAGGGAAATGGAGGAGAAAAGGGGAGGAGGAAGAAAAGAAAAAAAGAGATAGGAGGAGGAGATGGAGAAAAAAGAATTCTTTCCTTTTTGTTTTTATAAATGTCATACTCTATGATATCTATTTTCTTCACTTCCCTCATTTTTACATTTTTTTCAATTTTTAATATCCACTTCTTACTATCTCTCTCCGTCTTTCTCTCTTTCTCTCTCTCTCGGTCTCTCTCTTTCTCTTTCTCTCTCTCTCTCTCCGTCTCTGTTTATCTCTCTCCGTCTCTGTTTATCTCTCTCCGTCTTTCTCTCTCTCTCTCCGCGTCTCTCTTTTTCTCTCTCTCTTTTTCTCTTTTTGTTTCCCTCTCTCGGTCTCTCTTTTTTCTCTATCCGTCTCTCTCTCTCCTTCTCTCTTTCTCTCTCTCTCCGTCTCTCTCTCTCTCTCTATCTCTGTCTTCCTCTCTCTCTCTCTCTCTCTCTTCCCCCTCCCAGCTTTCCATTCTTCTCTTCTTCTTTCTACCTCTCTCGTTCTCTCCCTCCATCGTTCTCCCTCTGCTTTCCTCCTCCTCTATCCCTCCTTCCTCCTCTTTCATCCGATTGTCACCAAAATATTTCCAAATTCCCAAAGAATATTTCTCCTTTATGATAAGCATTTCTAACTTTTCTCTTTTACTATCAAATCTAGATCAATGGAGCTTGAAATTGGAATGTTTACTTAAGTTAGAATCACTGCATGCAATTGATAACTATAAAAATGATAGTATTTATAGTAGTGATAATGATAATCATTATGAATATCCTCGTCATAACTAATATCATGGTTATAAAAACTCATCTCATTATGATGATAATATGATAGTCATGATTCTACTACTAATTATGATAATGATGATGATAATAACAACTATAATAGTAATGATGAGGATGATAATAATGATACCAATAAGGATAATATTAACAACAATAGAAATCCCCCGTCGGGAATGGGTTAATGAATAATGATGATAATAATGATAAAGATAATGATGATACAAATTACGATACTACCATTACTACGGGTCATAACAATGATAATAATGATAATGATAATAGTATTATTGATAATGATAATGATACTAATGATGATATCAACATTGATAATGATGATATATATTTTACAAAACAGTTAAGTCAAAGAGTAGAGGAATGTAGATAGTATTATAGCGAGATAGCGTCAGACAGACATACAAACCAACAGATAGACTGGGAGAGACACTGGAGACAGACAAACAAACGGACAGATAAGAAGAGAGACACGAAGACAGCAAATAAACAGATATATATAGAGAGACACGAAGACAATCAAACAAATAAATAGAGAGAAAAAAACAGACAAACTAACAGATAGAAGGCAGAAAGACGAAGACAGACAAACAGACAGATAGGGAGATAGAAACAAACAACCAAACAGAGAGAGACACGAAGACAGACAGACAGAGAAAGAGAGACACGAAGACAGACAAACCAAGAGACAGACAAGGAGCGAAACACGTCCCTAAGATGAGCTCCCTCTCGCCCCCAACCTCCGAAACCGAAGCTCCGAATCACCGATACCCTTCAAATGCCATCACACGAGACCGGATCGAAACGCGATTCCGAAACCGCCCCGGCGCTTCGAACCAACCCACGAGACCCGCTTCTCCCTCCCCGAAACACGGGACTTCGACCTCAACCGACGTCTGTGGGATGATCCTATCTTGCCTCCCTCGCTCCGCGTCCGAATAATATGGCGTCGTTTGCATTTCGTTGTAATCATGAGCCCCGATCGCGGGACTCTGCGCGTTATCACAAGCCTCGTGGTGGGATAATTGTGGGCATTAGCATAGGAATGGCGTCAGAGTACAGCGAGGTGACTGCACTGCGGACTCAGGGCGCGTGGCTTCCGTTCTGGGTGCCTTGAGTCGAGGGTGGGAGTGGGGAGGAAGGTGGAGGGGTGTTGGGGGCGTGTGAGTTGTGTTGGGGGCGGGGTTGGGTGTGTGTGAGTTGTGTTAGGGCGGGGTTGGGGGTGTGTGAGTTGTGTTGGGGGCGGGGTTGGGGGTGTGGGAGTTGTGTTGGGGGTGGGTTGGGGGTGTGGGAGTTGTGTTGGGGCCGGGGTGTGGGAGTTGTGTTAGGGCGGGGTTGGGGGTGTGGGAGTTGTGTTGGGGGCGGGGTTGGGGGTGTGGGAGTTGTGTTAGGGCGGGGTTGGGGGTGTGTGAGTTGTGTTGGGGGCGGGGTTGGGGGGTGTGTGAGTTGTGTTGAGGGCGGGGTTGGGGTGTGTGAGTTGTGTTAGGGCAGGATTGGGGTTGTGTGAGTTGTGTTGGGGGCGGGGTTGGGGGTGTGGGAGTTGTGTTGGGGACGGGGTTGGGGTGTGTGTGAGTTGTGTTGGGGGCGGGGTTGGGGGTGTGGGAGTTGTGTTGGGGGCGGGGTTGGGGTGTGTGAGTTGTGTTAGGGCAGGATTGGGGTTGTGTGAGTTGTGTTGGGGGCGGGGTTGGGGGTGTGGGAGTTGTGTTGGGGACGGGGTTGGGGTGTGTGTGAGTTGTGTTGGGGGTGTGTGAGTTGTGTTGAGGGCGGGGTTGGGGTGTGTGAGTTGTGTTAGGGCAGGATTGGGGTTGTGTGAGTTGTGTTGGGGGCGGGGTTGGGGGTGTGGGAGTTGTGTTGGGGACGGGGTTGGGGTGTGTGTGAGTTGTGTTGGGGGCGGGATTGGGGTGTGTGTGACTTGTATTGGGGGCGGGGTTGGGGGTAGGGATTGGAGGTGGAGGTTTGGCGGGGTTGAGGTAGGAGCATAGGGTTTGCTTTGTGTTTGCTTGTGAGTTTGTTGAGGGGAGGATACGATTGCGTGTGTAATAATGTGAGTGCTTAAGAAAGTGCGTGTGTGTTTTTGTGTATTGCGTACGAGCATGCTAAAAATACACACTACGAATACAAGGTGTAGCAATAACAAAAAGTGATATCTTAGTGAAGAATTGAACCTAAGGAATCCTCTTGATGAATATAATTTGTAGTTACAATTGAAAAAAATGTTCTGTTTCGCGCCCTGATTGTTTCTTCTGGCCAATAAGTATCAAGTTCCTGAATAAATCACATTATCGTAATGACTCACTATGTCAAGCCTTCAAAAAAGAAAGAAAAAAAGAAGAAGAGAAAAACAGGTGTTCTGATATGCTATGTAGCTTTATAAATATGTTATGTTGGTATTCATTTATTATATTAGTGGTTTTGTTATGTTTGTAGGGTTTATATAGGTATGCTCATCATTTCCTAGGCTGATAGATGGTCGAGCTGATCCTCAAAAGGTCCCAGATTTTGACTAAAAATCTATTTTGCTTTCCCTGACTTTATTGAAAAGGCACATATGTTTCCATGAATTTGACTCAAGGGTCACTCTCATTTCCATGAATTTGACTGAAAGGGCACTTTTCTTTCCCTGGCTTTATTATATATATAAAAAAAACTTCCATGACTTTAGCAAATTCTTCCTTCCCATGACGTTGACTAAACGGGCACTTTTGACCCGCAAAAAGAGACAGTGGCTCAATCACCCATATCCCTTCTGTGCATGTCTCTGTTGATCCCCTTCAAAGCAGAGGCGATTGCAACTAGACTAATGAAGTCAATCATAAAATTTTGGTAGAACTTAAAGAGTAATAGTAGATGGAGAGGAAGAAATGCGTTAAAACGAGAAAGAAAGAGAGACAGAGAGAGAGAGAGAGAGAGAGAGAGAGAGAGAGAGAGAGAGAGAGAAAGAAAGATAGAGATTTAAAGAAAGGGAGTACATAGAAAAGAGAGAAAAAAGAACAACCTAAAAAACGGACACATAAAGAAGAAAAAGACGAAAAGACCGATAGAGGAGAGGGGAAGGACAGGATGGAAGGGGGAGGGCGAACCGACGAACTGTCACTACTCGTTAGGCAGATCCCTTGACCTGTGACGTCATCAGAGGTCAACCAGCACGAAGAGTTGTACAACTTTGAGGGCGGGTAGACGGTCATGTGGGCATTGGGTGGGAGGGAGAAAGGAGGGGGGGGGGTGTAATCGGTTGTGGTTATGTATGAAGACCGAGTAGTGTTGTTTACATAACTTGTGTTTATTATGCCATCACGTGTATGCATCATCGCTATCTTTCTTATTGTTATTGTTCTCTGTTCTCATCTGCAACTGATTTTTTTTTTTGTAATTTCTGTTGATTCTGATATTTGTTGACCCGACGCTGATTAATAACTTTAACAGCACAGGAAATAGTAATCACATATTTGAGTGTACGGAAAGGAAAAGCAATTCAGTGGCATACCAGTGACGACCCGGATATCACTTCGCTACGCTGCTTTGCTTAGATTTGGAACGTGAAACTGGATAAACAATATATACTGTTAATCACATACAGCAGTACCAATAGCAACGGCTAGTACTACAATAACAATTAGAATAGTGATAGCAACCGTTGCATTTTGAATAACTGAAAAATGACAATTATTGATTTTTTTTCTACGTATGGTAACCACGTTGGAGGAAGAGCGAGGGGTGAGAATACGCGATGAAAGCAAAGCCAGAAGGGAAAGGAGAGGAGATGGGAAGGGACGAAGAATAAGAGGAGGAGAAGGGAAAGAAGAGGTGGTCGAGGAGAGGAGAGGGGAAGGGAATAGGCGAAGCGAGGAGAGGGGGTAGGGAGGAGAAGAGAGGGAAAGGAGAGGGCAATGGATGAAGAGAGGAGAGGGAAGAAGGGAAAGAGGAGGATAGGGGAATGGACGAGGGGAGGAGAGGGGATAAGGAGGAAAAGAGAAGGAGAGAAGAGGAGAGGGAATAGGAAGGAAATGGGAGGGGAAGAGACAAGGAAATGAGGGTGAAAGAAGCGAAGAAAAAAAAAGAACGGAGGGAAAGAGACAAGAAGAGAAGAGCAAACAAACAGAAAGAAAACAAAATGAAAGATAAATAAACGAGGAGAGAAGGAGAGAACGAAAGGGAGAAGAAACAGAAGAGCCAATTTAACAGCATGACGCATCCGAAGGAGCCAGTCCATCCAACGGCGGAACAGTTGAATCCGCTAATTACCTTGTTACATCATTCCCGCCGAGGTCGTTTGAGCCAATGACCCGCTCGGGATCGCTAGGGTACTTGTTTGTTTTGTTTTAAAGGAGCGCTTTCTGTTTTCCTATTTTTATTTATTTTTTATTTATTTTTTATTCTTTAATTATTTTATTTATGAGTATTGGTATTGTTGTTTTTTCCGTTGGTGTTATTATTAATTTTTCTATTGTTATCGTTGATGTTTATGTTATTGTTATTTTTATTATTATATCATTATCATAATTCTAATTTAAGTATTTCTTTGTTACCGTGGCTATTGCAATAATAATTTTCAGGAGGATACTTATTTTCCGTAATTTAATCGGTGATATGATTATTATTCCTGTTCTGATCATTGTAATAATTTTTAACTCATCATGATCAAAATTAGTATTATGGTCATTATCATTCCTATTATCATTATTATGATAGATATTATCATCCCTTTTATCATCAATTGCTTCCGGATATTGCATAGTCAAAATATTAATTCGTCTTTGGGGAATAATTTATTCTAATAAAAACGAAATGTACGTGACCGAAACAATTTATTTTTTGATATACATGGAAGTATCAATATTACTGTCAGGAAAAAAAATGTCTCTTTTATCGAATTTATCGGTAATTAATAAAGACATATTCGCCTTGCTGTGTGGACCTTCCTAATTTTCTCACAAAAAAAATGAAATAGTGATAAATAAATGGTGATGATAAAGCAATAAGATAAAACAATAAAGATAAAAATATTTCAATATTTCTCAACATCGAGGCGCAATGAACTCTACTCAGATCCTCATTAATACACCCAGCTGAGACACTATCCCCCCCTCCCCCTCCCCCTCCCCCTCCAAAACAAAAACAACAACAGTAAAAATCTTTCCAACCTTCTTAAGAGACGACTGTCCTTGTCATGACCCCTAGAAAAAAAAAGAAAGAGAAGAAGAAGAAGAAAAAAAACAAAAAAAAAAACGAGAGAAGAGCTATTCCTATCCATAGCGCAAAAAGAAAAATACGATAAATAGATGAAAACAGAGTAATGACGATAATGTGATAATTGTAATAATAATGATAATGACAATGGGAATTATAATGATAATGATAACGATAATGATGGTAATGAGTAATGATAATGATAATTCTACCCCTCACAACGGCACTTTACTTTGCTGTAGCTATACCCATGGTGAACCTAGGTAAGCAGGTAGGTAGGTGTGTAGGTAGATGGACAGGTAGGTAGGTAAGTAGGCAGGGGGGTAGATAAATAGGTAGGTAGGTAGATAGGTATGTCTGTAGGGTGGGGGTGGTGGGAGGTAAGTAGGTAGGTAGTTAGTCAGTTAGTTAGTTAGGCGGATAGGTTGGCAAATAGGTAAGTAAGTAGGTAGGAAAAGTGTGTGTATGTACGTATGTATCTACGTAGTTAGGTAGGTAGTCAGCATTTAAATAATTATATGCGAGTCAATTAGGCGTGGCCCCGCTCCGCTAATGAACAAACAGAGCCTGGCACTGGGCCACACTAGGCACT
>NW_028234405.1:11226255-11228755 GCF_977035675.1 Penaeus japonicus | reverse complement strand
TTCACCCTTCATCCACCCTTCCTTCCCTCCCTCCCCCTTTTCTTCCTTCCCCTTCTCCAATCTCCCTCCCTCTCTCCACCTGTGCCTTTCACCCTTCATCCACCCTTCCTTCCCTCCCTCCCCCTTTTCTTCCTTCCCCTTCTCCAATCTCCCTCCCTCTCTCCACCTGTGCCTTTCACCCTTCATCCACCCTTCCTTCCCTCCCTCCCCCTTTTCTTCCTTCCCCTTCTCCAATCTCCCTCCCTCTCTCCACCCGTGCCTTTCACCCTCTATCTACTCTTCCTTCCCTCCCTCCCCCTTTTCTTCCTTCCCCTTCTCCAATCTCCCTCCCTCTCTCCACCTTTCCCTTTCACCCTTCATCCACCCTTCCTTCCCTCCTCCCCCCTCTCCCACCCTTCCTTCCCTCCCTCCCTCCCCCTTTTCTTCCTTCCCCTTCTCCAATCTCCCTCCCTCTCTCCACCTGTGCCTTTCACCCTTCATCCACCCTTCCTTCCCTCCCTCCCCCTTTTCTTCCTTCCCCTTCTCCAATCTCCCTCCCTCTCTCCACCTGTGCCTTTCACCCTTCATCCACCCTTCCTTCCTACCCTTCCTTCCCTCCCTCCCCCTTTTCTTCCTTCCCCTTCTCCAATCTCCCTCCCTCTCTCCACCTGTGCCTTTCACCCTTCATCCTCCCTTCCTTCCCTCCTCTCTCTTCCTCCCTTCCTTCCCTCCTCTCTCTTCCTCCCTTCCTTCCCTCCTCTCTCTTCCTCCCTTCCTTCCCCTCTCGATCCCATCCGCCACCCTTCCCTCCCCCCTTCACCTTCCTTCTATCCCTCCCGACACAACCCGTCCCGCCATCCACCCACTTTCCTTCCCTCCCCGCCCTCCAACCTTCTGCCTCATTTCTCTCCTCCACCCTTCTTCCCTCCCCCCATCTGTCCCTCTCACCCTCTATCTACTCTTCCTTCCCTCCCTCCACCCTTTCCTCCTACCCTTCCTTCCCTCCTCTCTCCACCCTTCCCTCCTTCACCTCTCCCTTCTCCCTTCCTTCCCGCCCTTCCTCCACTCTTCCCTCCCTCCATCCTCCACCTTTCCCTTCCACCCTTCCTCCACTTCTCCTTCCTTCCTTCCCTCCTACACTCTCTCCCACCCTTCCTTCCCTCCCTCCCTCCCGTTTCATTCCTTCCCTCACTCTCCAATCTCTCACTCCCATCTCTCCTCACCTGTCGCCATTCATCACACCCTTCATCCCACCCTTTCCACATCCTACCCTTCCTTGGCCCTCCCTTACCCTACCAACTTCCTCCTAACCCTCCCCTCCCACCTTCTCCATATCATTCCCTTTTCCAACACCATCCTAGCAACCTCTCACCCCTTCATTCCAAACCTTCCCTCTACCTATCCCCACTCCCTTAACCCTTTCCCTCCACCACTCCACCACCCCTCCCAATCACTCTCCTATACCTGTAGTCTCGTCCTCAAGACACCCACAAACGACGCCCTGTTAGTGGGTGTATGCAGCACTTGCTCTTTCTCGCGCGTTGGGATTCTGCCTGCCACGATACCATATAGACAGTCATGTGTCAGCGAGGTTTCATTGTGTGGTGTGTGTGCTGTGTGGTTTTGGTGTGTCTGAGGGTGTGTGTATGTTTGGGGCGCTGGAGGTAGTGAGAGGGCGGGAATTATGGTCTCTTTGGAATAGAGGTTTCGGCGAGAGGATCGGCACAATGTATTTTTGAGTTGTTTGCAGGGCATGTCTTTTTCTGGTGGGTGGGAATAGCGTGATTTTTAATTGGGCGGGAGTTGGGTGTTTTGTGTTCTCTTGTGAAAGCTCGTAGATCAGGTTTTATTATATGGGAATTTAGTATTATCTTTAGTTTGTATTTTTTTTTTGAGTTTTAGCGGTAAGTTGAGCGCCTTTTATGGCAATCAGGCTTTTGTTGTGTGTATTTTTTTATTTTTTTTTTTCACTCTTTCGAATATTTCAATAGTACTTTCATAATTCTTAATGACTGAGTAGAAACATATTAATGGTGTTTTATATTCGATTGATAGTGTATTTCGTACGATCTTTATATAGTAAAAAAAATCCTCAACAAGCAATGGCCATTCGTCATTCCAGAGAAAGGTCAACAAAACTTCACCATATATATTCCGTCAAGATAGAACTTATAGCTCTCCGTGGCCTTTTCTCTTTTTCATTTTGTAAAATAAAGTACCAGTTAAAGCTCTATTCCATTCAGAAGATTATGTGATAGAGTATCTATTTGCCTTGCCGTACTTTTACAGAGCACCTTATGTACATGAGATCGTCAACGGCGATCACCCTTGACGACGCAGCACAACGCCCACGGACATTAATCGGTTCACCAACCACTGGAAATACGTTTTGTATCAGTATCTATCCAACACTATACGCTTATTCCATACTCGCCATTCAATCAATACAGTCAATCTAGCTGTTTACTCGAGTCCTTTTCTCTAATCTATCTGCCTATCTATACATCTCGTCTTTGCGGAT
>NW_028234405.1:11218755-11221255 GCF_977035675.1 Penaeus japonicus | reverse complement strand
CTCTATCTCCCTCATTTCTCTTTCTCTCTCTTTCTCTCCGCTTGTTTTCTCTCTCTTTTTCTCCCCCTGCCTCTATTTCTTCTCCCTCCGTCTCTTCTCATCCCTTGTTTTTCCCCCCTCTCTCGTTTGTTTTCTTTTCCCCTTTCTGTTTGCTCTTTTCCTTTTCTCCCATTTATTCCCCCTTTTCCCTTTCCTCCATCTCTGTATCATTCTTTCTCTCACTTACCCACTTCTCTCTCTCTCACCCACTTCTTACTCTCTCTTCCCATCCTTCTCTCCCAGCCTCCATCCATCCCCTCCATTTTCTTCTCTCTTTCCATCTCTCTCCTTCCCTCCCCCTTTCTCTCTCTCTCTTTATCTCCCATCCCCCTTTCTTCCTGCTTCTCT
Source organism: Penaeus japonicus (assembly GCF_977035675.1). Taxonomy (NCBI): domain Eukaryota; kingdom Metazoa; phylum Arthropoda; class Malacostraca; order Decapoda; family Penaeidae; genus Penaeus; species Penaeus japonicus. The sequence goes on along the minus strand of NW_028234405.1, from coordinate 11,220,868 downwards.
CCCTCTCTCTTCCTTCACTCTCCACTTCCCCCATTCCTTTCATCCTCTCTCTCTTTTCCTCATCCTCCATCCCTCCTTTCCCCTTATTACTCTCTCTCTCTCTTTCACCCTCTCCTCTTTTCTCCCTCTCTCTCTCTTTCTCTCTCTCCCTCTCTCTCTCTCTCTTTCTCACCCTCTTCCCTTCTCTCTCTCTCTCTCTCACCCTTCCCTTCTCTTTCTCTCCTTCCCCTCTCACAGATAAAAAAGAGGGGAGAGGCGGGGTGCGAGATCCCCTCATCCACGGGAACCATATTGATCTGCCGGGGACGTGTGTGCGTGCGTGCGTGTGTGCGTGCGTGCGTGTGTGTGTGTGTGATCAGACGGCTTTGGTGGGTGTGGTGCGCAATGAACTAAAATCGCAGTTGCACAGAGGAGAGGATAGAGGGAGGGAGGGAGGGAGGGAGGAGATAGGGATAGGGTGTTAGGTAGCGACTATAGAGGGAATAGGAGGAGGGGGAGAGGGAGGGAAGCAGGAAGGGAGGGCTGGAGGAAAAGGGGGAAAGGAGAAGGATAGGATAATAGGGGGAGGGCAGAGGGGGAGGGAAGGGAAGCGTGAAAGGACGGAGGGGAAAGGGGAAAGCTAAAGTATAGGATGATAGGAGAAAGGCATAGAGGGAAGGAGGGAGGGAGGGAGGGAAGGGAGTATGAAGAAAGAAGGGGAAAGGTAAGGGAGAAGACTAGGATGATAAGAGGAGATAGGGAAGAGAAGAAGAGATGTAAAGGAGGGATGGTTTGATAGGGGAGAGGCTATAGGGTGGGGGTATAGTAGGGAGGAGGGGGTAGTCAACAGCCTCTCTCTCTACCTCACCTATGAAGTCGACGGGATAAAATGGTGTCGCCCTACAGTACTTATAAATAACTTCAAAACCATCGTCTCTGTCAATAATATTTCATTTTTAGATCACATCCTCCTCGCAATGGACTTGTATTTGACAATGTAAATAGCGACTACTTATTAAAAAAGAACATCGGATTATCATCTCGACTTCTGTGTTTGAAAAGAAGTCGAAGGAATAGCATAGTCTTCATCATGATGGATTTTTTCTTCATTAGCGTTACTGTTCAAGCTTCCTTTGTCTTTTGTTTTAATCTTTTCTTATTGCACTAAATTTTGACAGCACCTAGTCCAACTATTGAAAAGAAATCATCAAAATATCAGCCTATTTTTTCATCACAACAAAGTCGACGGAATAAAAAAATGGTGTTGGGGTTACATTCCTAATAAATTTGCTCATCATAATCTCTGCTGTCAATCTGTTTTCTTTTTATATAGCCCTGCATTGTTTTCTACGATACAATAGACGGCTACTTTTGAAAAGGAAATATCAAATTATTATTTTGATATCTGCGTTGTCTTTGCAAGTTTAATTTATATACTATAATGATATAAAATAAATAATCTAAGCGATAGTCAAAATTACGTTCTAAATAATAATTGGTTATTATCATTTAGACAGTATATCGAAAGACTGCTTAGTAAGTAACATCACAGATTTCTTTGTTTAAATGAATTATATATATATATATATATATATATATATATATATATATATATATATATATTTTTTTTTTTTTTTTTTTTTTTTTTTCATATATTTATTCATCATCATCATTATCATCGGTCTTTTTTCTCATCGTTTTTTTTTTCTCTTTTGATTTTGTTTTATTTTACACATTTCGTATTTACATTCAATATCTATAACACGTAGAATCACACGAAATAAGAGTTTTAAAATCATCTTCAACTATCTGTTAAATAAAGTCAATAAGATGAATTTCTCTCTCTCTCTCTCTCTCTCTCCATCATCACTCCTCCCCTTCCTCCCCTCCATCTCTCGCTCTCTCCTCCTCACTCCTCGGTCTCGCTTCTCTCACTCTCCGACCCCTCGTCTCTATCTCCATCTCGCTTCGCTCTCGTCTCTCTCTCTCTCTCTCTCTCTCTCTCTCTCTCTCTCTCTCTCTCTCTCTCTCTCTCTCTCTCTCTCTCTCTCTCCAAATCTCTCGAGAAAAATAACATAATTGGCGAGCATTGGGCTTATGACGTCATGTTCTTGCATATTGCGTGACACAGGAA
>NW_028234405.1:11166255-11171255 GCF_977035675.1 Penaeus japonicus | reverse complement strand
CATCATTATCATTTTTATTATTATTATCATCATTAAACTTATTTTGAAAATCATCATCATCATTATTGTTATTATCGTCATTATTATTACTATATATATTTTTTATCATCCTTATCATTATCATTATTATCATTATCATCATTATTATTATTACTATCATCATCATAATCATCATTATCATCATCATCATTATCATCCGAATTGTTATGTTATCTAGTTGCAATAACTAGATGACGGATAATTGGATGGTATTGACTTACTGTGTGCGAGTGAGTGTGAGTGTGAGCGTGAGTGTGAGTATGAACGCGAGCACGAGCATGAGCGCCAGAGTAAGTAGGAGTGCATACGAGTAAGTGTATGTGTGTGCGTGCGTGAGTGCGTGTGCGTGTTAGTCCGTGCCTGTTTCGCACAAATCCGCAATGACGATCCCTTCCTTCTACATCCGGCCTCGCACGCATTCCAAACTTCTCCTGTCCCTTCCGCCATGTCAAAATCCCTCCCGTCGATCAGTTTTGTAATTCGAAGTAGTGCGAGCGAGTGTCTGCGTTCACTCTCCGTCCTGAATTCACTATTAGGATTGGGGCGTCTGCATTTATATACTGTGGGTGAGTTGTGTTCACCGATATCAGGTTTGAAAAGTAGTTCGGTTCTGTATTTTAACGGCTTTTTTTATACTGGACCCAACGGTCGAAATCTGTATTTGGGGTGATGTTGCTAACTGTATGTTACATTTTTTTTCTTTTTTTTTAAATAATATCTATCGATACGATAAGCTGCTGCTGTTGCTGGATATTTATTGCATTCGAGTATATATGCTAGAATTGGCTCTTTGGAGTTGCCATGGTGTAGTGAAAGGGATAGAAAGGGCATAGTAAAAGAAAGAAGGTAATGTCTTAGCCCTTGCGGCGGTTTTCGTGACTTCTTAAAACATCTTAAACTCAAAATCGTTTTTTTTTTTTCTTTTTTTTTTTTAGGGACTGTTGGTTATCGTATGTTAAGGTCGGTTCGCTATTGTTTCGGATATTTATATTGCATGTTGCAGCCAGTCTGTCCTGTATTTTATATTTTTTTGATGTCGTAAGCTTGAGCCAATGCTGTATTTTAGCTGATGCTGATGCGTATAAGTTTCATTTCGGGATTTTAGTTATAAGCTAAAGGGACTGTAAGCTACATTCAGTTCTGTATCTTTAACAACTGTAGGCCAGAAAAGAAAAGAAAAATAGGACAACTAAGAGAAAATATTCAAGCAAATATTCAGTGAACATTTCAAGGCATAAAAATAGTGTGGTGGACTATCCGTGTTCACATATATGTTTTTATTTCACGTTATTATTCTCTCCCAAGTGATATTTACAGGAAAAAAACTGTTAGTTATTATTGGTAGTTATTGGTAGTTAGTTCTTTAAAAAAATCATTAAAAAAAACTTATCATCATTTGTCAATTATCAGATTCGTAATACTATAACACATTTTCAGACACGATAAAGCGTATAAATCATCCGCGAAATACCCATGCTAATTATTACTCCGTTTAAAAATTAACCCGTGATATTTCCCATGAACACGAGCGCCATCTGTTGCCCGAGCGGACAGGCTGCTCCTCAAAATTTGCATTCATTCTTTCAAGGCTAAGAAATCATTCTACAATTGTCTTTCCTCTCGTTTTTGAAGTCCTTTTTCGAGAATTAAGTCCCAGAATGTTGAGATGAAAAGATAAAAGAAATGTATTTTTATATACCTTTTTTTAATGCATATATCACTAAAAACAAAATCTACGGTTATGTTTACCCTTATTTTATAGGTCATGATGGTTTAGCCGGAAATATATTCCTAATACGAACTAATTGATATACATGAACGAACGATAGAAAATGTATTGTTTTTCATAAGTTTTCAAAGCAATCGCCATAATGTTTTGATAATGACAGCATCAGTAATAGTTACGTCAACATGATAAAGTAATCAATATTATTAACAGACGAATCCGAGGCGTAAAACCTCCTCATTCATATATTAACCCATTGCGTACGGGTGTCATGACATACATGACGTAGGAGCTTTGGCCTGACGACGGGCGTCATGACGTACACGACGTTCGGGGATTTTGGATCACTGTGCTATTTTATTTTGCTATGAAAAAGGAATGAGTGATGATGGCTACTGCAGTCCTAATTACTATAATTACCGTAATATCGTGCAAGATTAACGTCCAAAACCTAGATGGCACCACTTTTTTCTAGCACCAGCAGGTGAGAGAGCCTTGAATGGCACCCATCCACGGTCTCTAGCATGCACTGTCTCTATAGAGCGATGGCACACACTAAGTTGATGAACTCTTGCTCAAAAGTACCGCCGATGAAGGATGTGTAGGCAGAACGAGAAGAGGAAGGTGACTCAATCCATACCCAGTGTCTAAAATATGCTCCTGTGCCAATATGGATGTCTTTCACTGTGGCACTCACAGTCACAAGCACAGGTTTCATTCCTCTTCTCTACCTCTTCTTGTTATCTTTATTGTAGGTGGTTATATGTTTCGTATTCGTTCATGACAGCACAAAAATACGAAAAAATAAAGTTGCATTTTGTCCTCCCATAAAACAGCAATACTTCTATCACATTGAGTATAAAGAAAATAATGATCTAATATGGATAACATACTACAATTTTAGTCAACTGCAGCACTGATAGAGCCTGTCATACGGCACATATAAGTCTCTAAACTCAATAAAACACACAAAAAAATAAAACACAAAAACCGCTCTAGTTTTACAATGAATGACTGAAAGAGATTTGGATGCTTCAAATTATATTGCTTCAAGTGGTCTCTCTCTAAAATAAAATCTATCCTGGAGGCTGGGCAAGCAAATTTATCTCCGTCTGCAATGGGTTAAGAAAAATGGTAGTTGCAATACCCGATGATTATGGTGTTAAGTGTAATTGTGTTAAATTCCATGCTATTTTGTTTCATCTATTGCGTCGAAAAAATAGGCAAGTATGGAAAAAAAAAAGAAAAGAAGACATACACACTCTCTCCTTATTTCATTCTTTCTCTCTCTTTCTCTTTCTCTCTCTCTCTCTCTCTCTCTCTCTCTCTCTCTCTCTCTCTCTCTCTTTCTCTTCCTCTCTCTCCTCCTCCTCTCTCTCTCTCTCTCTCTCTCTCTCTCTCTCTCTCTCTCTCTCTCTCTCTCTCTCTCTCTCTCTCTCTCTCTCTCTCTCTCTCCTCCTCCTCTCTCTCTCTCTCTCATTCTCTATCTCTCTCTCCCTCTGCTCTCTTTCTCTCTCTCCCTGTCTCTCTCTCTCTTTCTTTTTCTTTCTTTCTCTAAACACACACACACACTCATACAGACACAAACACACACATCCACACACACACATCATGATTAGGAAACTCAGAGAGGCGGAACCCAAAAGCGGCCATCTTACCGGCGCCGACGGGTGTCTGCGGCGGCGGGTGGTGCCTCTTCCCCTGCGTGATGTACTTCTTCTGCCTCGCCCGGTTGTTCTGGAACCAAACTTGCGTCACTCTCTTGGACAGGCCTGTAATCTGCGCGATCCTCTCGAGGTCTTGGCCGTCGGGGTTCGAGTCGATGTGGAAGTTGGCCTGCAGGACCTGCAATTGCTCGTCGGTGAAGGTCGTGCGGACGCGCTTGCTCTTCGTCTTGCCTGAGCCGTCGCTCTCTGGAGGGGGAGGGAGGGAGAGGGGGGTGATTAGTTGGTGTGGGGGGAAGGGGGGGGTTGGGTTAGGTTGGGGGTTGTTGGAGGGAGTGAGGTTGGGTTGGGAGGGGGGAGTTGGTGGGGGTTTGTCGAAGGGTTGAGTCTGTGGGGGTGGGGTGGTGTGGGTTGGAGGGGGGAGGGAGTTGAGTGGTTTGTTTTCTCATTAATCTTTTGATCTCATGCATAGGTGGAGGGAAGTCTTCTTCTCTTATTCTAAATTCATCTTTTTATCCACTACCTCTATTTCTTTTCCTCTCTCTATCCATCTGTTGACCTATCTCTCTATCTCCACACCATCTCCTTCTCTCACCATCGTTACTGGAGGCGCCGCCCTCGATGGACTCGAGGTAGTGCTGCTTGCAGAGGACGCGGTTGTCGTGAAGGGCGAACTCCTCGCCCGTGCTGAGCTGCCGCTTGCAGGCGTCGCAGGCGAAGCAGGCGAGGTGGTAGACGCGGTCCCGAGCCCGCCGCACCCAGTCCGCGGCGCCGATGCTGCGGCAGCACTTGGCGCACCGCGCGCCGAAGTTCCTGCGGGAGAGAGAGGGCGTTGGATACTTGAGGTTCGTGTAGGAGGGTCGTCTTCCCGAGCTAGTGTTCGGCCGGGCATGACTAATTTAGGCGTCAAGGGGCACGTCACTTTTTAGACACGACAAATTCTTATGTATCCTATCTTGTATTTTAAACTTTTATATCTTCTCTTCATTTGTGTACGCTTATTTATTTTTTATCATGAGAAAAATATGACAATGATTTAACCAACTGATTCGATTAGCATGAAAAAACGAGATTATGGATTTTTTCTCTTTTGTTTACCTATCAAGATTATTACATTCAAAATTTCGGGTGTAAGAGAGTGAAAGAGAGAGAGAGAGAGAGAGAGAGAGAGAGAGAGAGAGAGAGAGAGAGAGAGAGAGAGAGAGAGAGAGAGAGAGAGAGAGAGAGAAAAGGAGAGAGAGAGAGAGGGAGGGAGAATCATATATAGAAATAGAAAGATACATTGAGAAATAATGAATAGCAGTTTCCATCCAGAATTCTGTCGCTTTCATAATGGCCAACTGTGTCGTATATCTTTCGCGAGACTCTCTCCCTTTCCCTCTCTCTTTTCTATTATCCCCCTCTCCTCTTCCCTGCCTTTCACTTACTCTCCCCTCTCCCCTTCTCTCCCTCTTTCTCCTTCTTTCCCTCTCTCCATCCCTCCCTTCTCCCTCCTCCCCTTCTCTCTTCCTCTCTCCTTCCTCCCCTTCTCTCTCCCTCTCTCCTTCCTCCACTTCTCTCTCCCTCTCTCC
>NW_028234405.1:11128557-11133557 GCF_977035675.1 Penaeus japonicus | reverse complement strand
ATTATCATTCAACTACTAAGTATATGAGTAATATATTCAGTACTCAATTGGCACCTGGATTTTTGTTGGTCTCTCTACACTCAACAAACAAGCTACCTAATCCTTTTATGTAACTCTACTTCTAATGTATCCACTTCACACTGGATACATATTTTAGCATACCATTAAAAGAATGCCTAACATAAGAAACTGAAATATCAAATCTTGTAATAATCAACTTAAGTTAAAGTCATCTTTCCACGGAAAGAATGCACACATATACTGTGAGAAAGAAAGAAAATAATAAGACAGAGAGAGAGAGAGAAAAATTACAACTGAAGAGAAACAGTATGGACCACTTCTTTCACATATAAAAATAGCCATACATAAGGGTCCCACATACAACTACTGTGGACTGGCACTTGCTACATAAATGACTCCATCCACTTCCTATCTCTGCCGTCATACTTGTTTCTCAGAAAACCCTCCTTATCATAAGATACATCCTGGCCCTGTTTTTTTTTTTCATCATTTCTTCCTTTCTTCCTTCCTTCTCTTCGTTCCTCCTTTCTTCCTTCTCTTCGTTCCTCCTTTCTTCCTTTCTTCCTTCTCTTTGTTCCTCCTTTCTTCCTTTCTTCCTTCTCTTTGTTTCTCCTTTCTTCCTTCTCTTCGTTCCTCCTTTCTATCCTTCCTACCCTCCTTCCAACCTATAGAGGCCTGCAACTCCCCCCTTTTTACAGGTCGGGAATGGAGTGGTCCATGAACTTTTTCAGTGAGGATGCCATGTGCTTCATCATGTGCTTGTAGACGAAGGACGGCATGATCGTCACTGTGACCACCTGCCCACACTCGTTAATGATGGCCGAGACTTCCTTGTCTTTCAAACCCACCACGTTCTGCCCATTTACCTGCAAGGAGTCAAATTGGATGGTTATGAATGCCATGTGTTTTTAAAACATATACTTGTAAAAATACATGCATTAATATGAAAATTTGCCAGTGTGAGAGACAGAAAAACAGGGAGAGAAGTTGGGAGCAAGAATGTCCTCATTCTCCAAGCAATGACTCACCTCCAAAAGATGGTGGTCGGTGAGAAGCCCATTTCGCGCAGCCGAGGAATCCTTGACAAGGGCAGTGATCTCTCCATCGCGGAACTGGAATCCGATGTGACCTGTGCTGTCCTTGTGTAAAGTCACAGTTCTCTCGAAAGGCCTAGAGTGGGAGGAGCAAAAGAGGAATAACCCAATTAATTAATAAAGGGTAAAGTCTTAAAAACCCATGCACACGCACACGCACACACATATATCATCTCTATTCACTTGTAACAAGTAAAACATTATCTTTTCCTTGCAATTCTTAAATTCCCACCCCCTAAATAAAAGAGGACACCAACCTGTCTCTGATAGCAAGAGCAATACCATTTGTGGGGCACTTCTTCAGCATGTCATGTACTTTGTCCATGGAGTACCCTGCCACGTTTTCATGGTTGATCTGCAAGATCTGGTCGCCAAAGCGCAGTCCTGTAAACAGATCAAAGTAAGAATGTGAAATTGTGTTACTATGTTAACCCACTCACGCCGGCTGACGTGCTGTCATGTTTCTTGGATTTTGGGTCAGACACCAGTGACGCGGTATTAAGTCAAGGCCGAAGCGCGTCGGGTGAGCGAGCAGACAGCCCAGGCTCGCAGGTAGTGCGCACGAGAATCCCGAGGCGTTAGGCTTATGCATTCGAAAACCCCGGCATTCCGACCATTTAGAGCTGGATTAGCCCCGGCGTGAATGGGTTAATAAAGTAGCTTGGAAGAATTGGTATCAATCTGTTTCTTAGTTAAAAATGGCATCCCTTTATTTATGCTTTTGAGAAATAGTTTTGAATTTCCATGATATGACGACAGACTTTGATGTTATCAGTTTTTAAATACTATATGACCTAAATTTTCTTAAAATTGGTTTGACAGAATGCAAAGTTTCAAAGGTCTCTAAGTTTCTCCTGTCTTGCATTTAAGAGGACAAACATTCAAGGACTTCACAGGAAGCATTCTTGCCGAGCATTTTAGTTTGTTGGCTCTAGTTTTTTATTTATTTATCTACTTTAAACTGAAAATGAATAAAATATGCTTTGTTCATTTAATTCACTAGATGATGATAAGAGAAGTTACTGTACACTGGCTCATAGGGGTCAAATGACTTAACAAATAACAAAGTTGTAGCCTAACATATTTGGCTGAATATTTTTATAGGTTTGGGCCTGCCTGCACCTTTATATCATTATCATTGTACACTTGTGATATATCATACTCTAAAGAATGCATCATATAATATGGTGATAATATAAAAATAAAAATAATAGCCATTACAACAATAATAATCATAACAAATATTGTAAAACATCCATAACAATAATAAAACCAAACAACAGGCTAAGTAATTTTCCATCACGGAATCTAACTAAAGTTAATCCTCCTTCTATCAGGTAAGCTTAAAATCCCACACCTTCAAGAAGCCAACTAACTGCTGCACCAAACCCACCTGCGAGAGCTGCCGGCGAGTTCTTCTTCACGAGGCACACGAACACCCCCTTGTTGATTGCCTTGACACGCATGCCTACCTTGCCATCAGTGTCCTTACAGATGGTAATCTGCCGGAAAGAGCGGGGTTATGATCCACGTCCAGATTTCAGATTGAAGTACTTTATAAAGATTACTATGTAATTCCTTCTGAATTTAGATGCAACTAGGAAAAATGAAATAGTGGACAATTTTTTATCTTTAACCTACACAGGACGGGTGGTACAGCATGTGTACCGCACATTCAAAAGCCCAGTGGCCGGGCGGCACAGTATTGTGCCAGCCATTCAATTGATTTAGGCCTAATAATTCGAACGCCCCGGCATTTGGACATTCAAGGCTAGAATTCCCCCGTCGTAGATGGGTTAAAGTATGATTTTGAGAAAATGAACTTAAGTTTACTTTAGAATCAAAAAAGAATATTTACATGGAAAAAACAAAAAAAAAACAGTAGTTTCTATCAGAATGAGGAATTAAATTTTTTATTTTCTCTTAAGTAATAGTTGAGAAAAAAATCAAACTCAAAATTGAAATAAATAAATAAATAAATAAATAATAAAAATCATAATAATATTCCCACATCCTCCTAGAGAAGAATTACACAGGCTGTATATTTTGAGCTATCAGAGGAAAGTAAAATGAAAATTTAATGATAATTTAGATGACGAGGGAGTACAAGAAAATTATGAAAAGCAATGAGAAAAGAAAAAGAAAAGGCATATGAAAAAGTCAAAGGTTTCAGAGAAGATGAGAGAATATAATAAAGAAAATTAGAAAAAACACAAGATAATATATGGTGAAACGAAAGGAGAGGATTAAAGAAAATATAACAGCCAATAAAAGAAAAGCAGAACCTACCTCTCGGATGGAATTAGTGACCTGAGCTCGGTAGAGTCCAGGAGAGGCGCCGGAGATTGGAGCTACCATGCCTGAGGGCACCACAGAGACTGGTCCTGAGGCTGGGGCCACAGCCACAGTTCCCTGCAATCAGAAAGGAAGGGTGAAATAATGATGAGTGTGTGTGTGTGTGTGTGTGCGTGTGCGTTTATTGGTGTGTGTGGGTACTTGAGTCACAGAGTGTCAGTATGAGCAAAAAAGTACCTTTGCATCAATACATATTGAACACCTACAAAACATGAATATCTTACACAGCAAACATTGATCCCTCCCCTCAATAACACAAAACATAAACCCACTCATTCTCCTTGCAAATGACAATTCCACATAACATAAAACTGATCTTTTCACCATATATATATATATATATATATATATATATATATATATATATATATATATATATATATATATATATATATATATATATATATATATTATTCCTTCACAACATAAAGCCAATAACTTTTATCAAAACTGTCAATCCCTCACAACACAAAAGATAATCATTCTCATTCTAAATACCTATTCCTCACAACATACAAACTAATCCCTTTACAATAAACACCTATCACTGATAACATGCATCATCGTTTTCATAAAAAAAACGACCACTCTCACCATAACCACTGCCTTGCCAAGATATCCCTCACCTACACACTCGCAGAGGATTTAAGAGAAACACTGACTCGATCCCAGACTTCAAGGTCTGACCTGGAGAAACTAAATCAATAAACCTTGCTGCTTGACGAGCAAACACTCGCCTCTCACTACCAAACTTTGGCCCTTAGAACTTTCTCAAGAGGCAGAGGATCGCTGTTTCTGCCCAGGCATCTTTGAGGGGTTATTTTTATTGTTATTACCGGTTATTCTTATTATTTCTATTGTTACTGTGATCCTAAACTTGCTATTTACTACTAACAATAAAATATCAAGATGGCCCCGGCATAAGGAGCTATCATGTCTCATGCTAAAACTTACACCAAATAACCAAGTAACTTATTGCTAATACAACCAAAACTACTACCAAAAAGGAGAAGAAAAAATAAAGAGTTGATTACTTACAGGCTGCACTTGGGCGACAGCCAAGTACTCCGGCATGTTTGCAGCAATGACCTCGTCAGTGAACTCCAAGCCCATGTAATCTCCCAGGGATGGGTAAAGATGGGCCAAGCTATTCTGTAGAGGGAAGAAAATAATTTATATAAACACTAATATACAGATTAAGATATAAAGAAAGAAAATCATCAGATCATTATTTAATAACAAAAATAACAAGAGATAACAAAGAGTGCAAACTTTGGAATTATGCTGAAATATATCAAACTGTTCATACTGTGCAGTGTATCTGAATAAAAGTTCTCTCAAGACAATCAAACATAATATCAATTTAAACAAGAGTAAAACTCTGACCCCCATGGCATTTGTACCAAGGTCTAAATCCTTAAGCAAAAAGGGATTTAGATTATAGCTCCAAGTATGCCAGTGATGATGATGAGGGTTTCATTTTGTCTTTTCATTATGATCTTGTTTCTATCATAAAATAAAATATTAATA
>NW_028234405.1:11123557-11126057 GCF_977035675.1 Penaeus japonicus | reverse complement strand
TGTATATGTATATGTATAGGTATATGTATAGGTATATATATATGTATATATATATATATGTATGTATTATATGTATATGTATATATATATATATATATATATATATATATATATATATATATATATATATATATCAACATACTTATATACATATATTTTTTTTCATCTATAACATCAAAGTAAGTTTACATTTCCAATCTTTATAAACTAACATACCACAACTGTACAAAAATACATCATACATAATTCAAATAAGTATTCTAGATTCTCTAATGGAGTATGGAGTCCATTTAATTGCTTTACTTTCCTATCATCTTTACATATTTCATAAACCTTGAAACTCACTCGGCCCATTTGGTCCACCTTCATATCCTCTAACGACGGGTACAGACTCATGTTGCTGATCTGCAATAAGACAAGAATGTGTTCAAGCAATTATGATGGTAAAATATAAACATTCTAATTCTAGTCACGAGGCAATACAATCATGAAATTATAATAATTAATACATCTGCTATTTGATGAAAAAAAATACATATATAAAATACAATACATTCAACCCAGTGCGGACAACTGCAGCATAGATAAAGCCTATCATATGGCACATAAAAGTCTCTAAACGCAAAACACACAAAAAATAAAACACAAAAAGGGCTCTAGTTTACAATGAGTGACTGAAAGAGAGTTGGAAGATTCCAATTATGTTGCTTCAAGCTACCTCGCTCTATAAAACCTATTCTTGGGACTGGGAGAGCGAATCTATCCCTGTTCACAGTGGGTTAACCCATTAGCAGCAGATGGCATGATTTGCTGCAAAGGCAGAGTCGGTCATGGACGCGGATGGCACCGTGCCAGACAATGTAAACCAGCCATCCTACTGCACAAATATTTGATTAACACCGCAACCAATGGGTTAAGAGTATTATAATATTCTCCCTTCTTATGATTAAAAAAAGAAAAGAAAAAATGACAGGAGATGATAAGCAAAGAGAAAAAAAATTAAGAGAAGTAAAAGAAAAAGGAAGAAGCGGAGGAGAAAAATAGGAACAAGAATATAAATAGTTGTGAAAAAAAAGAAATAATAGAGGAAGAAGAATTATAAAAAGTACAAAAAAAGAGTTAAAAGAGGAAGAAGAAATGCTAAAAGAATCAAAATAATTAGAAAATAAAAGAAGATGAGAAAGAGAAATTGTCCATTTTTCTCATATTCTCAATTACTCATTCATAAAAAATAAGCCTAATCTCCAAAGGCCATCTCAGTAATACACCTTTTGTACAAGTGATGTTATCAACCTGCATGATCTCAACAGAAGAATATATGCAGTATGCAGGAACACCTTATCTCAATTTATTTTCATAAATAAACAACAACTGTCTTATTGTCTGGAGTACAATAGTGTGTACATGCCATAGGTCTCTGTTATTTCATTATAAGTAACAACTAGAGAAACTTTGACAATCACCAAGCACAATATTTACTCAGCTCGTCATTTCTGACGACTATATTTACTGCAGAAATTAAATGAGATATACATATACATGTAAACATATACATATATACATACATTATATATATATATATATATATATATATATATATATATATATATATATATATATATCCTTTTGAACTTAAACCATTAAAAAGCAGTCATTATCCAAATATCCCATATAATTGCTATATCATTACTAATTCACTTATGATCTTCACGCAAATTACAAATAAGTATCCTCTAATAAGATGGCTTTTCATTCAAAATCAGTGGTTCCCTAACTTTGGCCAATCAAGTACCCCTTGTAAATTTTAATATTGTATGTATAGACTTTTAAAAATATATATTTAGTAATATATACAGCTCTGTAATTAATAGCATCACTTCGGCTCAAAAAAATAACAAGAACCTAAAATGAGAAGAAATAAATTTGTTAAATACAATATATGCAAAGTAAATGTCTGCCAAGAACCCTTGAAAATCTCTTCAGGCACCCTTAACCCTGTATTACATTATCATTATATTGAATTATGTAATAATATCAACAATGAAATCAGAATCAACCTCATCCTCTTAGTATGATAACTTATCTATGTACTTTAACCATATAAAATGTTAAAATCAGACAATAACTGAAATATTCTACAAGTTTATTCTCAGATCTCTTCTTTAATAATTTACTTGTATTGCAAAGGTGCAACTAGCTTTCAACCTTCCGCTGTGGGCATTTCTCACACAGTTGGATTATTCTTGTACTGCATTTTTCCTTTTGTTGAATTTAAGCTATTCTTTTCTACAGTTGTGTAACTAGGGCATCAGACCAATTGCTAATTAGTATCACTTTTCTAATATATCATACGGAGATTCCCATACAAAAAAATAAGTCAAGATAATTATAAGAGACACATTTTAAAATGTATAGCCCGGGCCAAACAAGATGTGGCCCGTCTCAGGAGGGTTAAGAGACTATTGAAGCAGATGACATATCTTGTGCTACTTGTTACAAT
>NW_028234405.1:11111057-11116057 GCF_977035675.1 Penaeus japonicus | reverse complement strand
CTATAGAAATTACAATAACTTTAAGCAGCTTATTGGGTAAAGAAAATACTCTGATTACTTTCAAGGCTCTGTTAGTCTTTGGCCATACTTACTTAAACTTTATTTATTTATTTATTTCTTACTGATACTTTGTTATTCTGGTCTATTTTAATTCAAAACAGTAATTGTAAAAAAAAATTCTTCTTTTTTTAAAACTAATTTGGTCTTCACAAACAAAATAATTTTGTTGCAATTGAAGTTCATCAATTCCACAATGGTTTGTAAATATTATAGTATAAAAAATATCCATAAATGAAGAAAAAACGGTAAAATGAAATTGTCTATAGTTATGACAAATATAATTAAAATGGAGTTCTTACAAAATTCATACAAGGAAATTTAAAGGAAACATTTATCATACTTACATAAAAATATTTATTGTCTATAACTTGCAAGGTACTAAAATACATTACAATAGACACCAATATTTACTCATACCATAAATAATGATGTATCTAGTTCACGGTCATTTATTCTCTGATAAATGCATGGTGTGACTTCCACATTGAGTTTCTGATATGGCACATCAAGCCGTACTTGCTCGCAATGTAAAATTTCTTACAAGCTTGCGACAACTTACCTTCAAGCTTGCAAAATGAAGCTCTGTTTTTAATTTTCTTTTCTTCTTTCAAAATGCATAAGAAAATGAGCTGTGAAATATAAATCTTATAAAACTATAGTCTCAATGTTTAGCGCATATAAAATAACTTTGCTTTTAAAAATGGATTCATTATGGTTAACAATATTTAGTTGATGCCCCCTCCCTCCCCAAGATAGACAAAAAACACCCAAATAGAAGAAGGCGCCTTACATTTTCGAACTCTCCTTTGTATCTTCTCGTGTCAGTACAGCACTCCTTTCTATATTATTTTTTTTGTAGCCTTTGTCAGCACTTCCAAAACTCTTGGCTCTCATTTTCCATTTTCCACATTAAGGATTCATGTAAGCACACCAAACATATCCAAATATCCTTGTATGGTACTTCTTTTCTTTCTTTTCGATACTCCTGATAAAACCTTTCCATCCCAACCAAAAGTCCTGAGGTATAAGCATTCCTCAATTAAAAAGGAGAGGGAAAAGAAGAGCAGGGGGCACAGGTTAGGAACCTCTCACTTTTTTTTTCTCTTCTACTTTATAGCATAATACATTGCTGCTTCAGCCTATCCTATGCACATTAAGTTGAGCTTGTCTTTAGCAAGTGCTTTTAGCTGACAATTGTATTTAGGATAAACCTTTTGAATAGTCGTCTTCTAATAGGCGGCTGATTATGTTTTCTTATGGAACCAAGTTTCACAAGAAATATTGTTCTTTTGTATGAAACGCTATGGTATAGTTTACATGTAATTGTTAAATAGTGTTATGTTAATTAGTTCTATAAAGATCCATTAAACATAACAATAATATTAAATCATTAGAATCAAATATTCATACAATTCCTTTACACAATGCTAGTTCATTTGTTATAAAGTTCTCTATGTGTCATCATCAAACAAAAAGAGCCAAAGAAAAGACGGAAATGTTGACAGTTAAAAACCACGACAGCCAAGTAAACAGAAGAGCTAAAGCCTAGGCGTTAAGACAAAGAAAATAAATGCTCCAATAATATTTACACAGATGCAACCAGGTTAACCACACCACCAGCAGTCTTGCATCAGGACCACAAATAACAAGGGTTAGGCAACATTTCAACAAACTCAGATATGAATAACACTTTACATAAAATATGTTTGAAGCACCAAAGGAAATCGTGTGATGGGTAATAAACTTGAAACCTGCTTCTTCTGGAGTTCATTCTCTGTTCAGAAAGAAAGTCAATAATTATTACAGTACTTCTCTCTTCATTATTTTTGAGCAGGTGATAGATAACAATGCAGGAAGAGTAGGAGGAGACAGATAAAACATGTGAAGGAGAGAAAGAGTAAGATGAGGATAACAATAACTATCATCATTGTTATTCATATGCATCTGTGTGTAAATCCATTTACATATATTAAGACTGATGTCAGTATGATTTCTAAGTCTCCTGCGAGGAGTACAAACTCTGAGGTATGCTACATTTTGTAAGTGCTATATATATGTGTATTTATAACTCCTTTACTTTATTACATTATTTCAGTATCGAAATTTAACAATATAATTACAGTATGTGAAAAGGAAAGAAGGAAAATATAGAACCAGGATGTGTAATTTCATCAACTATTTCTTTTCCTTCATTATTTTGAGGCAAATATTTTATATTCTCAAAAAAATATCTCATAAATATTGTATTAAAAAAAATTATTTGTTAAATGTTTATATAGTTAATAATCATTATTTTTCACTGGCAATCATTTGCATTTACTTCTTATGATGGCATTCAACTCAAAATGCAATCATTACTTGCTATAGCATACTAAAAACTCCTGTATTTCTGGAATTTGAACAACGTGCATGTAGCTACTTTGTCAGCAAGTTTCGCTTCCATTGATCTCTGTACTGAACATGAAGGATACTTCCCTCTGGGTAAAAAAGTAAAAAAATACAATCTGATGATCTGGAACTTCTAATTCTTACTGGGAAGCTCATTTAGTACTCTATCATTTTCTTGGGTGGTAATCGCTGAAAAAAAGTTAAAAAAAAAGAGAAAATAAATATATATATTTATATATATTCATAGTGGCACCTGAGAGACACTGAGTTATCAACAAGAGAAAAAGTGATTATTTCCTCCCATCTCATGATCGAACTATAATACAAATGACGCATTTCTCGACAGGAGAGTACGAGATGAGAACCCTTTTGGCAATCGTTACACCAGTAAATGGAAGCCTCGTTGAATCCTTGCTTTTCTCCAATCTCTTTTTTAATAAGCCGGGGGTGCATGGCTACCCCTCCTGTTTGTGCTTCAAGTATTGAGTTAAAGGAGGAAAAAAAATTATATATATATATATATATATATATACATATAGACACAAAAGAAGTATACAACAGATATATGAGAAAATTCATTCTTTCAGTTACACTTTCATTACAGAAAAGAAAAGAAAAAAGAAATGAATGAAAAATAAATATAATAACTATAGTAAAAAATTATTTGAATAACTCGCTATTATACAAGTTAACTTAGGTAATGACTAATCAATTGCATTGTTTGGGTGACTAACATATGGCAAGGGGTATACAGTAAGTTCATGCATGAGCTAGAATTGATCTCAGGGCGACTGTTAACTGACAAGTGGATAAATCTGCCAGTCTTGGTCGTATGAAGCTCACAATGACTGATGCAGTCAAAAAAATTTAGCTGCCTATGATCTGAACCATATTTATAGCTATGCTACAATGTGTGCTTCAGCTACACACATACTGTAGGTACCACGGTAATGCATCACAAAACACCAGGCTATAACTTATACCTGTCTTCCCACCACCACACAAGGTACACAATCAACACAGAACTTCCACACTATATATATAATAAGTCTGATATCATGTGGTCCACAAGTACAGTTGCATTAAAAAGCCCACAGCAGAACACATCAAACATGAGGATCATCAGCTGTCTTTCCTTTTACATCCACAAAGTATCATAGATTTCGTTACACAAGTCCTTTTCCTCATGTCCCACTCAAGCTTCTGTTCAAGTCAAGCTGACTGGAGTGAAATCAGCCTGGTACAACAAGCCGGCCGTTCTCTTCTTCCGTGTAATGTAATAAAATAAATGACTTTCTTCATGGGCATGTATCAGACCTCCTTTCTTTCTGCAGTTGTGAATCATGTGATTTGCTAATTGCTCTCTCTAACTGCATATGGCTTTTCAAAACTAAAACCATCCTTACTCTAAAAGTAAAGGTACCATGTGGGAATCATTCTTTGTCTAAGATTTTAAACACAACCTTATAATTACATCATTCGTCAATCCCATAGTATCTTTTTTACAATATAGTATCTTTATTCTTTATGTACAAAATATGCAGTTTTAACAGGAGAAAAAAGAAAGAGAGGAAAAAATAACATTTATACCACAGGGCAGCTAACAAAAAGAAAAAGAAGAAAAAAAAACAAGGTATATAATATTATAAAAAGAAATTCCACTCCTAAATTGCCCAGCTTCTTCTAAGTCGGAAGAGTGAACTTTCTACAAAGGACATGTATACCCTTTTTTCATAACTTTTGTCACCCATTTATGTCCGCACTCTCTGAAAAAGAAAGAGTAAACACATAAAATGATAAAATAAACAAGGATAATTTTTTTTCAATCAGTATGTTACACTAAAATCTCAACTTTGTTTGGTTAACAGAGATGAGTACAGCTAACCCCCATTATACTACTAGTTGATATCCAACATCTCATTACTCTGACATTTATAAATATGCACACTTTTTCAGATATCTGACATTTATTCCTGCAATACCAACATTTTAAATCCTGCTAGTCACCCCACATGCCACACCATAGGCAAAACTGTTAGATCCGCATTTGTGACTTTTATGCGTACTACTATTGTTACAACTCAATTGAAATATAAGATGAGAAGATTAGTCTCAAT
Source organism: Penaeus japonicus (assembly GCF_977035675.1). NCBI lineage: Eukaryota > Metazoa > Arthropoda > Malacostraca > Decapoda > Penaeidae > Penaeus > Penaeus japonicus. The sequence goes on along the minus strand of NW_028234405.1, from coordinate 11,111,492 downwards.
ACTGTACTATCTTGTTTTAAAACTGATTCAACTTCCATACATATAACTACATGAATTCATAATAAACATAATAACTGTTTTTTGTTTTTTTTAAGATTTAAAACAACTAATAAATAATAATGGTAAAAAGTCAAATAAAATACACACACACAAGTTGTTCACAAACATTTCTGCCATGTGCCAAGACAGACAATGGTTTGTGGCCAACCATTAATGTTCAACCAATACAATGTTCAACAGAACAAAAACTCTTAGCCCACTGGCACCAGGTGACGTGATATCACATCATGGGAATGTATATTTCACTCCCGCCAGATGATGTTCTATCTCATCATGGTCTCTCCTTTAATACATATATTTTACATCGTTACGTACGTATGTACTCATAGGAGTTTCATCATTTGTATAGACACATTTTTCTTCACTTGTGAAAAT
>NW_028234405.1:11103557-11106057 GCF_977035675.1 Penaeus japonicus | reverse complement strand
TAATTTTTTCAGCTCATGCCCTGCTTACATCTACAAGTGAGCTCGTCAGTTTGTCTGGGTTTCCAATAATATATAGCACCATCGGGGGAGTGCTGTGCTGCTAACCCGATTGCTCGTAATATTGTCAGAAACCCAAGGGACGGCACGGAGAGGAAAAGAAGAGAGAGGAAAGATAAAAGCTACCTGGTTTGAGAGGAGACTTGAGTTGATCCAGTTTCTGATATGATAAAAAACAAAAATAAGGTAATAATTATTAAACCCATAATAATAATGGTAAAATGCTTCAAAAAGTCTCCCTTCAACCAGGCAACTTGTCGACATCTATATATAACCCTGGTCTGGCCGATGCTAGAGGCTGGAACTTGTCTCAGGCCAGGGTGGCGGAGCAGCACCCACCTGGCCCTGTGGTCCGTGGGCTGATTCATTAGCCTTGTCTTCACTACGTCAGCTGGTGTACCCAACGATGCGCCTATCAGTCCTGAGCACGCACTGTAATAACAACACTGGTCCACATAGTTCACACACACACTCACAGCTTAGTCTGTATGTTTATCTTACAAACTCTCAGGTTGGAAAAAACAGTGTTAGTAATATTGTTTGTTTACTATTTATATTAATGAGTGAAACCCATATACCTATCTTTAAGTCAATAGTGTTGGAATTAACTCTACTACCGTATTCATTTGAATTCAAATCTGTATTGAAAATGAAATTTAAAAACGTCTACATCCATAACCGTTAATGTCTACGTGCAAGTTACCAATTACAAATATGAACCTGAATTAAAATGAATGACACCATATTATACCTTAACAGGGGATATATCCCTTAAAGCATCATATATTACTAAAGCCTTCCTGGAATATACATGGGATTCTAAGATTATCATACTATAACTAAGTCTTTGCAATGACTCATTCACTTTGTCTACTTGCTTATTCCAGACATCCAACATCAACTCTCACAAACAAAAGCAAACACAAACACACAAAGATACACTTTATATCTTCACGTGAATCTTCATGTCAGTCTATAGTTTGTCATTTTCTTTTCCAGAACAGATCTGGATATTACTGCAAACAAGTGGTTTGATAGGAAAAGGAGAAAAAAAAAAAAAAAAAAAAAACATACTTAAAAAAAGAAGAAAACAATAACTGAAATATTAAAAATAATAACTATATTAAATAACAGCTGCAGAAACCTATTCCATTTGTGTTGTAGAAAACTCTATTAGGATTAAATCATAGTTAACAAGAAAAGTGAATTTAAAATCATATTATCAACAGGCAATAATTCAGTCAACAAGAAAAGTGAATTTAAGATCATATCAACTAGCTAATTTTTGAAGTAAAAAACGATAAATTTTGTATTAACTGAAAAGTGCAGGCAAAAATAATCACAATTCATTCTAAAAACTTTCTATGTTAGGAATTCCAGAAACACATGAACAAAGTTTTGTAACAACTAAAAAAAAAAATAATCAGCTGAAAAATGAAGAAGAAAAATAAAATCAAATTCTCTCCTCAAAATTTCTTAATGTGTTAAATGGAGGAGTTAACCAGATGAAAAGCATCAAGTACACTTTTTGGGTTTGTGTGCCAAAGAAGTAGATATAAATATGAATACTCATATTCTCACAACTCTGTTAACCCACACTGGACGGGTGGTACAGTACTGTACCGCGCATTCAAAAGCCCAGTGGCCGGGCGGCACAGTATTGTGCCAGCCATTCAATTGATTTAGGCCTAATAATTCGAACGCCCCGGCATTGGGACATTCAAGGCTAGAATTCCCCCGTCATGGATGGGTTAATGCAGGCATGTAAGCATACACACTTATACACAGTCTCCCTCTCTCTTCACAACCCTAGTTATGTGATTGTTATCATGCAACACTATACTTGATTTGATTTGAGAAAGGAGTTATAGAGTTTCTAATGGTAACTGCGAAGGATTTTTTTTTTTCTTTTTTTTCTTTTTTTTGAGACCATCCATTTGCATGAAAATTGTTCTGAACATGTAGAAGGTAAAAACATAACCTATAGTTAATACCGGTTTCTGAAGCTTTAACCCACTTGCAACGGGGCAATTTTTTGCCTAAAGCAGATAGCAAGTACACACAGCCTCCATATCTGATTTGGCATCTATTGCACTAACAGGACTGGACAACGGGAAACTCTAGCATACCCACCATAATGTGTATGGGGGTGACATCATGAGCAAGGGTTATTGACACCGCCCTTTCAAATTTTAATCTGAAAACTTGCCTCAGAATGCCAGAATAGTGATGTTAGGGAAGGTATATCACAAAATCATAAGAATATTTACCATCCTTCACCAGGAAATAGCCTATTAAAGCAAAATTTTAACCCACTGGCCATGGTTTTAATAAAGTATGTATACATTCGGATGGTAGGTTTACATTGTTTGGCACGGTGCCATCCGCGTCTACAACCGACTCTACCTTGGCAGCAAATCATGCCATCTGCTGTCAATGGGTT